>NC_057811.1:303128058-303478979 GCF_018294505.1 Triticum aestivum | reverse complement strand
CCCGAAGGCCAGCTGGGCCGCGGTCCAGCAGGGGGGGCTTCTTCCTCCTTTTGTTCTTTTTTTTCTCTGTTGCATTTTCTTTTCTTTTTATTTATTTTCTTTTCTGTTTTACATCATTTTAAATTAGTTAGGCATTTTCTAAAATATGTTTTCTCCACAATCATTATCAGTGCAATATCTGGCACCCGCCGAACATTTTTGTTTAAATTTTTGAAAACTTTTATTATTGACATTAATTTGAATTTAAATTTGAAACGGTTTTGAATTAACCCGAGATTAATTACAGTGACAGAGGTGACGTGCCATCATTAACGTGAGATTACTGTAGCATGATTATCCGGGCGTTACAAGCTCGCTTCAACACTAGGCTATCGACCAACTAACAACCAACAATCTGCTGTGTGACATATAAGCAACTATGTATCTTGTTACAGTGGTTCATGCAGTTAACTGAGGCCACAATGTAAATTCCAAACGTTCACACGCTAGTCTAGCGTTCATGTGGAACACTCACATTAAACTCGGCTTTATAAAAAACTTAAAAAGCATAAGTTAAGCAATTTTATACATCTCAATGATTCATAGAACATAACAAACATATACTAGTTAATAGCAAAAGACAGTTGTGAGAAGGTTTACAAATCAGGAAAAAACAAGCAAGGCTTCTCTGAGCAAAGGGCCTCCCGGCAGGCTTAAATTTCCTGGAGTTCACTCTGGTTTTTTCTTGTTGCCACCATCCAGGGTTAGGTTCTCTCATTACAGAATAACCAATTATAATTGTGTTCTCAGCTGGAATGCTGAACTAAACCATGCAGTGTACTGACCAGCTGAAAGTCTTGTGCATTCCACTAAATTTAAGCACCGCTATTTGCAGAAATAAGCAGACCACAATGCCTCTTGTCCGCGCACCTGTCCCAAAAACCTCCGTGCAGCCGTGCCAGCTTGTCCTTGGTCCATTGATGAACTGGAAGAAAGTGCATTCCGGACTAGGATGCAGATGTTTTCACTCGTCCCTGCACTGCAATCAGGAAGTAAAACGTATGAATCATCTTCTTTTAGATTGCATTGGTCATTCTACCTAGTAACTACCAATGTAAGAATACCTGGAAGACGGGTGGTTAGACGACGGCAATGAGGGATAGCCATCTCATTTTGCGCAGTTCTACTAAAACTGAGGTGTGTGCTTTTGATTGCGCGGATAGAAACGATACGGAGACAGACATCCCTATTTGCGCAAATACGAAGTACGGTTATTTAAATAGTGACAGATATTTGCAGTGGCGTATGATTAATAGCAGCATCTATTGTGTTATAATTGGCACTCGATTGACAGTATGAAAGTGTCCTTAAGTAAGTAGCATCACATCACATCAACACTGCCACTAGATTAACATGCAGAACAATAGCATTAGTATTACTGTCATGAGAGTAGCACATGGTCAGTAAATGTGCAATCAAATTTGTGCAGTTCCACTGGGATGAAGCAATGTTAGCGGTGTGAGATTTAAGTGTAACTGCAAAAACACAATTCATGGGAAATAAAGCAAGACAGAAGCACTTCATAAAATGGTGGTGGCATTGCTTCAATTTATCGACGGTACTAGACCATTACTTATAGTGACATTAGGTGGCATTGCTTAATGCTTCATGTGATTTTACATTAACGGTAGCGATATGGGTGTAGGGACAGCAGAGGCATAAAGTGGTGAGGCAGATGTGGTTGCCGAGAGTGGCAAACACTCAGGCAGCATGTCTGCATTTGTCCCATTTTTTATCTCCTTGGTGACATTTTCCTATGTGAGCACAGGAAATCTAGACCTGCTCATTCTCATTTGCGTTGTCCCCCAACACCCATCTCTTTCTTTCCTTTTTCAACCAAGAGATAGGTCCACTTCCCCCCACCCTTCGCCATCCACCATGCTTTCTTTGTCTTTTCAACCAAGAGACCGGTTGGGTAGCCAGTATCTACTACTTTCCCTCGTTTCCTCTTAGAACCAAGTCCTAGATTCATGCTACAGCTTTCCCACTTTCTTCCCTGTTTGAACCAACTCTTAGAGAAGACTGTATGAACTAGCTTTACCTCTAATAATAGTAAAAGTCTAGGTGGCTTTGGAACAGCGGACGGAAGTAGAAAAAGATCCACACGAAGCCAAGTTTCGAAGGAATATATACCTGAGGGTCGTCGGCATGTGGCAAAGACGGCGTTGGGAGGCCACATCTTGGCCACAATACCGCAGGGAGGAAGAAGGGGTCGGAGGCCCTCTGGAGCCGGCGCTCTCTCGGAGAGAACGGCACGGCCGCCGATCGGGACGCGCGGGCAGCCGTTGGTCTCCTCCCTCGCCGCCGACGACAGCGTGAACGATGCACCTACACCCCTGCCCCGGTCGAGGTTGTCCGGCCGGATTTGTGACCAGCCGTGAGCTGAGAGAGAGTGTGGCCACCTATGTCTTGCTTAGATCCGGAGAGCATGAGAGAGTGAACGAGAGGAACCCTAGTAAAGCAAGCACTAAGGCTCCTGCTTATATATGTAGTGGAGTGATTTTGTTGTACTAGCTTCAAAAAAATGCGCTCCTACATGTACCCGTGAGTGGGTGTGAGAGAACTAGTGCGTGCGTGCACCGCTTCTCTTTGTGAGAGTACAATATACTATGCCCAAAGAACGTTCGCCACAAGAGTAATAGTATAAGTGTGTGACGTGTGAGCTAAAGTAAAATGTGCGCGACGTCTTTTGTTTTTTTAGAAGTTCTGAGGGTAGGGTGTGAAGAGCACCTATGTGTGTGACGTCTACCTGCAGATAGACAGTGGGTGCGAGAGGACTCGGGAGGGTGCGTGTGTGTGAGAGAGAGGGGGGCACGTATCAATGCAATGCATGTGTCCATAAATCATTATCCGACAAACGTTCGCCACAAGCCTTTTCCTGACGAACACCGTAAGAACCGTTAGATCGGCATCCGACAGTGTCAGTTTTGCCATGTCATTTAATAGAACAACCACTCCTCCAACACACAAATCTTCCACATGAGTGTTAGCAACTGCCGTATGCTCCCTCCGTTGCAAAATTCAGTGCATATAGCTTTATTAAAAATTCGAACCTCGCAAACTTTTACCGAGTTTTCGTGTACCAAATCGCACATGTAGAATACCCTGTATATATCATTTCATTCATCTTGGAGAGGTAACTATAAAGATGGGGGAGGAGTCTACAAAGAAAGACCATCGTATCACCTGCAGCAATTTCAACCATCCTTTGGTGTGGAGGAATATCACAGGAACTCTATATGATATGATTTTTATAGGATTTTTCCTTTAGAGCCAATTGGTTCATAGGAATAGATTCACATACTCCACATTTCAAAGGAAATAAACATGATATCATTTCTATAGCTTTAGAGCCACTTGGTTCATATGAATGGATTCCTATACTCCCATAATTTCAAAGGAAAATAAACATTAGCGTATATTCAATAGAAAAGTTCCTATGATATGAACCAAATTACATCTCTTTTCTAATCCCTCCTCATAGGAATTGAGATACATGTCATCTCTAGATTCAATAGAAAAGTTCCTATGATGTCAACCAAATGACATCTCTTTTCCAATCCCTACTCATAGGAATTGAGATACTCCATGTCATCTCTTTCCCTACAACTTCCTTGTATACATCTTCTATTCCTAAATAGCTAGTACAACCCACTAGTAGCTTTTTTCCAAGACATGCAACTATGGCACAAGAACTATATAATGTGCGAATGACTTGAAAGATGGTCGCTGGATGAAGCTAATCCGACGGTGCAGAGATGGAAAATCCGAGCACTACTGGCCATTGGATATCATCAACATTCCACCAGATCTGCCACATGTACAATTTAGAAGACTCCATGGTTGAACTTAAGCATAATGCACAAACCTCAAAACACAAGCACTTCTCCTTTGTTCTAGAATCTTCCGTATCATAATTGATTTTTTTCTAAACGAATTGCCATTATTTATTTTTTACTTTATGCTTTACAATGCACAACCCCATGAATCTTAACATTTTTATAAAACTAATTGATTTTGAATGAGATGAACTATAAGAACTAAACGAACATCTACATCATGCATATATGACTCAAAGCTTTACATGCTATAGTGTGTATTTATTCATAATTTGGTTTCGAAATCTCATGCGTTCAATGCATGTGTACCTTACTAGTTTTGAATAGAGTAGCAAATTTCACGCGGCCCCGGGTATATCAAAATGCAGGGCCCATGCATCATTGCCTTTCGGTCGAACCTACGTCCACAATTTTTTGTACGTACTATATCTCCACTGGTCCCCGAACCCAAAATGCTGCCTCGTTCCCCTAAAACCAAGCGGCCCACACATATTTAAGGCATCGACTCGAACTCAATCCCTCTCCCGTTTACTACGACGTGGCCCCGCACGCCCTGGTAGTACTCCTACAAACCCTACCGCCGCACGCATCATCGGTTTTCTTCAAGAGGACGAGGGAGAAGCTGATTTGTAGTGGAGGCGCTTAAAAAAAATGATCTGTAGTGGAGACCCCTACCCTAGGGTGCCCTAGGTAGCTGCCGCACGCATCATTGGTTTTCTATTTTCTTTATGCTCTTGCACCCTAGAGTGAAATGATGGTTGCTTCGTCCGTCCAGCTTAATGCGGGAAAGGTGGGGCTTTGTGATTTGATCCATCATCGCTCATTTTCTACTACTGTGGCGCTACGACCGGGGTGCCTCCAATTCCAACCGCTGCTCCGAACTGTAATTTGGTGCATTGCACGTGGAACAAGACGGTGGATTAGCCACATGTCGGCCAAAGGGGTCCTGTTAAGTGTGTTGCCATTTCGTGTGCGGACTGACCCTGCCTGAGTCGCTACGCCAACACGACAGGTGCAGCCTACCACTTGGTTTTGCTCCTTGGTGAATCCCGACTATATTGATCTAAAAAGATACGTACTGAACTACCCTCTCCGTCTCGTTTTTTTAGACGTCTCGGTTTATAGGGCGTGCATGTAGTTCTAGGTCATCCATTTGACTAACTAAATCTGAGTTACTATGTCACAAAAAGTATATCATTGGATTATTAAGCGGATGTAGTTTCTAAACATATACTGTTCATCACATAAATAGCTAGTTAAATTCTCAACCTAGAACGACGTGCATGCCATGTAAACCGATACAGAGGAAGTATAGTAGTAAAAATGAGGTGATTTTATCGAGTGATCGGCCGGGGAGCATGGCCTGTCATGCGGTCCCACGTGTCATGATGTACCAAGGCGATGCGCGTGTCCCTCTGGAGGCAGAAGCAATACTACGTGGTTTGAGATGATGGCGAACCGAAGTGTGAAATAATGCTTGCTTCATCCATCTGGGAAGGTGCGGCATTGTGATTTGACGTCTCATTGCTCATTACTACTACTACTACTGGGGCGGTACGACTGGGGTGCGTCCCCCTGCTGTTCTGCACTGTTATTTGGTGCTTGACATGTCGACCCGGTTTCTATATGTCCCACATGTCGGCGACAGGAAGTACATAATTCATGAAAGCGAGCGTCGACGGAGGAGTACAAGACACGGCTTGGGTTTTTGCTGCTTCGCGCGATCCATCGATACAAACCCGGACTAAAAAAAGGCGAGGGCGGGTCTTTTCCCGCGTGGCAGGCAGGGGAGTTTGGCATAGTCTGTTCGAGGCAAGGAGGCAGGAAAGGAAACAAGCAAATAAAGGTTGAGCGACTTAGTTTTGAGAAAATCTGATTTTACGGAGTACGTACCCACTAGGGTTTATAGGGCTCATCTAAAAACATTTGTTTTTCCGTTTTATAAGTCTCAATACTAGTAGTAGTACCATCACATGTTGGATTTCGAGGTGCGTTAGATCACCCGATGCAAGCAGTGTCAAGAGAAAACTCACCAATGCATGTAGAAGTTCATGGAAATTTAGTGCTCATTCATGCATTCGTTCTAATTAATGCCTCGGTAAACATAACTTCTTGAGAAAAACGAGCGTACTAATTACTTGTGCAAACTAGGAGTACGAAATTAATTCGACCACTAACCGTCTACCTTGGTTGGAGAGATTCTGAAATTGAGCCATAAACTGGAAAGGAGGGAGTAGTAACTTTTGTCTCAATTACTATTTGTGGCCTTGTATAGATGCAAAATGTAGTTTTTTTATAGTGGCCTTGTATAAGTAAATGGAGGGAGTACTAAAGGACATATATATTCCAAACAATATGATAATCTCTCTAACCAAGGTAGTAGGGACGAGGAGTAAATGGAGGGAGTAGTAAAATTTTCTCCTCGTCCTGTGAGCCACCGCGCGCGTGGGCGAGGGAGCGGGCGTAAGGCGTAGTAAGCAAGCTTCACCTCATCCTGTGAGCCACCATGCCCATGGGCGGGGGAGACGACGTACTAAGCAAGCTTCTCCTCGTTCCGCGAGTTGACGGGACACATCAAAAGTACTCCAGTGTATAGAGCCTTGCCTCTAAGGTAGGCCCCACATGGTTTGCCTCTTTTTTAACATAACGCGTCAAGTCGCAATTTGTTTGTTCACCCGTGGTAGACGATCCCCCCTCCATCTAGTGGACAACTAGTACACGTGTCAAGTTACCACATGGGCTGCCTTTTCGTACAGAAAGGAGCTCCACCGTGTACCCGCGCGGGTGTGGTTGGGAACGAGATGGGAGTACGTGCGCCGTGCGTGCCCCTCTTCTCTTCGTGCATGTCCCCCACCTACGTGTGTGTGTGTGTGAGAGGGACTATAGAGATACAAACCTAGACATAATGCGCCGTCCATCCCCATGCCTCCGCCCAGTCCGACCACCAGCCACCACCACGCCCCACTCCTCCTCACCTTATCTATCATCTTTCTCCCTCCATTTTTATATACAAGGCCACTATCAAAATTACAATTTGCAGATATACAAGGCCACTAACACTAATCGTTGCAATATTAATGGTGTTTGCCTCGTACTACTACTAGCAAAGGAGGACATTAATTATCCCTTGCATGCATGCGGGAATGTGAGCATTGGCTTGATGTGCATGAAAGAGAAGAATACACATTAATTTACACGGCAAACAAGGAAACAAGGTGGCTTGCAACATTGAGTTAGAAGACATTAATTTTTGCCTTGGTACCTGTAATATGGGTTTGTGGCCTTGTATACAAAAATGGAGTCCGATAAAATTCTCGAGATACCATTTATCCGATAAAATTCTCGAGCAATCATTAGTTTTTACAAAATGGGATTATTCCTGCATGGGTCAATCACAACAGTTGTTTTGTAAAAAAATGCATCTTGATGTTCCGTGCAATGCACGGGCATCTTGCCAGTCCATGAAAACAACACATGGCAAAATTCCACGGCGAACGAGGGATTTGAATCTGTTGGGAGGGGCTGTTTGGATCTTGCCTGGGGTAGCCAAAATATTGGCGACCCTTTTGTCCACCGGTGCCTTTGCCACCGATGAATGAGGAATGGCTCGGGTTCTCATGCATCCTCCAGCGCGCACGTTGGAGACGAGCTCGCAAGAGCTGTGTTCTTTTTGTCCCACCATGCCGCCCAAGGCGCCCGCAGACTGACCGGCGACCTGCAAATTACGCCATCCAACCGTAGCCGCACACATTATGACAGCAAGTCAACCAACCGGACGAAATTCATGCAAACACGGCGATATTTCATATAAACAACGACGGAAATCATATAAGATATCAGATTTTCATACAAACATGACGGATTTCATTACATTCAATGAACTACGTGGTGCTAGTTCTAGACAGCACAGGTATATAATACCTGGCCTAAATGGTCGCCCGCCGAACGATTTGTGTTCCTCATGTCCGGCAGCACGATCACCGGACTGCCGGGAGCCCCGGAGGTATATGCAGGGTCGACGAAGATCCTCGCAACAAAAGGATCCGGCAAGACACCTGCTGTGTACGCCGGCGTCGCCTCCGTGATGGCCTTCATTGGACCCAAGCGGCGGCGGCCTCCCGTGTTCTACTTCTCCTTGATGATGGCGGCGGACGCGGAGGCGCTGGCCACCGACTCATCACTCTCCGCGCACCCGGCTTCTGTCGCTGCTTGCATGGCGCCGCCGCCGGCATGGGAGTCTCGGCCCCAGAAACGGGAGACGCGGTACGAGGCGGCGGCGTGGACGGCAGCAACGACGCCCGTGCGCTGCTCCTCGTCGAGATGGCCTGGAGCGGCGAGTTGCTGAACCACGCGCCGGCTTGGGGCGGCAACTAGCTCCGTCGGGCGAGGGGAGGGAGGTGGATCAGCGAGCTGCATAGTTCGTATCCGGCGGGCTCGGCGGGCCACCAAGCTGGCTTGGATGCGGAATAACTACTCTTCGTAAGCCATTGCAAGAGTGGACAAAATGGTGAAGGAGGAGATAGGGGAGCGGCGGAGGTGTGCGATTCTTGGCCGGCGTTTGGCCTCATTTAAATAGGAGATTAAATAGACGGCGGACGGTAGGAGCTCGGCCGGCGTTGCATTTAATGCCGGCCCGGTCATGAACGGACGTGTGTCCGGAGTGGGTTTCTCGGCTTCCACACGGGCGGGTTTCATGGAGGCGTTTGAATGCGGCAAGGAGGCGTGTTCAGCCGGGCGTGCAGCGAGTGGCGCCCTCGACTCTGACGTAGGACAGCGCGCCGTTCTTCCACTGATGTGTGGGCTCTTTGGGTACATGGCCTGCATGTCAGTGACCCAACGCAGGCAGCGCAGAGCAGAGGAACCTTTGGTGGGCCAGGGCGGTCAGAAGCGGGCATTTCATAAACCGATGATTGTTCATTGAGTGTGACGTCATCCTTTTCATGTAGATAAGCCTACTATGTTGATAGCCCGTTCGATACGTTGTGATTCATAAAGACCGCTACAAACATCAATGTTCTGCTTATCACAGATAAGATTGATTAATACCCGTAACAATCCATGTCCTTAACAAAGGGTGCATGCACGTATAGGTTGAGCGTGTGTCTTGCGTCGTGTGCTGTGTGCATGCAGGCGTGCGAGTGTTGTGTGCGTGCAAGGGTACATTTCAGTGTTGCATGCATGTGTGCGTACGTGCGTGTGTTCGTGAGTGCATGTGTACGCATCAGTGTTGCACGCCTGCATGCATGCATGCGTGTGTTCGTTATGTGTACGTGTCAGTGTTGCACGCCTGCATGCGTGCGTGCATGTGTACATGCGGGGTGAGGCTACACGTCAGTCGACTAACTTTTTCATCTCTGGTCATTAGATTTTCCAGCCGTTGGATACGAAATCAAGGGTCTGCAGTTTATCATCAAACTCCACCCCCCTGAGCCGCCAGCCACCACCGGCCAAACCGCCGGCTCCCGCCGCCCGCGGCCGGCCCACGCCGCCACGTCGCCCCGAAACCACTCCTCACCGCCAGTCCGCCGCCGCACCGGCCATCCCTCTAGGCCCCCCCCGCGCCGAGCTTTTTCTCCGGCGATCCCCACCCCACCGCCCAATCAACGCGCCCCCACCGCCGGCGACTGCCAACCAGAGGTCTCACGACTTCGTGTACCCACCGACCACTAATTTATTACCACTTCTGTCCTTCATATACGCGCTGACGGGTGGGCCCTATGGTAATGTGCACTGCTGAATGTGGACCGTTTGACTGGTCAATTGATCGTGTCATCAACAAATTACGGAGCTGTATGGTGAGCCAGTGACCGTATGATCACCCTAAAATGTATTTTATTAACACAGTACAGACTCAAACTACCATTTCTTTCTTTCATATACAGGCTGACAGGTGGGCCCCATGGTTACACGCCCCGATGGTGCAACACTAGTTGCGCCACGTGGAACGTTTGACTGGTCAATTGATTGTGTCATCAACAAAATACGGAGTTGTACGGGTGAGCCAGTGACCGTAAAATCATGACATGTATTTTTTAACATGGTACAGACGCAAGGGCTCATATATACGCGCAAGCACTCACCGCTATAAGCGCACACACGCAGGCCCTACCCCTATGAGCACCTTCGAGAGAGTGGGCCGGCATATGATCTTGAGATTTTACGAAGTCACCATAGGTGCCTCGTAGTCGAGTGGAATGTCTCCTCCCACTGAACGCACATCGCCGGAAAATACTGAAATTAACCCAGGATAAATGCGAGCACCTGGACTTTAACCCTGGTGGGCTCGAGAAACCACTGTCCTCCTAACCATCCAACCACATGTTGGTTAGCACGACAAAATGTATGTGGTGACCGTGATGAGCTTATTCTGAAGTCCAGTGACCATATCGTGCTTTCGCTTCAAATACAATGACCGTAAGTGTCGTTAACAAAATACGGAGCATGCATCAAATGCAAAGTCCGTCAGTGTCATCAAGAAAATATGGAGACGTATCATGAGCTAGATACCGTATGATCACCACGAGAATGTATACAGTGATCATAATGAGCATATTCTGAACTCCAGTGACCGTATAGTGCTTTAGCTTGAAATACAGTGACCGTCATACGTGAATGTGTCGTGGGCATGCATACTTTTAGAGGGCCGAGAGATAGTTTGTGTGCGTACGTGAAAGTGGTGTAGAAAGAGGGGATGTACGGTGGAGACAAGGAGAGATATGCCCTTCGTTTCTCTTTCCCGTGACTAATATTTTAGGAGAATATATAAACATTCACAATGCAGAACAAATATTTTTGGATGCACCATGTAATTAACTTTCATGTATAACATTGTACTATTGTATATGCTTATTTTCTTAGTGGCCGATTGCGTGTGTGGTGTGGTGGGCACATCATTTCTAGTTGTCGTGGGTCAACATGAGGACTCATGGGTCGGTTCCATCCTGCGCCACATAGGTTGGATCGAGACGCATTATACGAAGACCTATGTGGAGGACACGGCGTACAACACGAAGCTAGCTACCAAAGTCGCGGAGGACTCTATCCCCACTGGTGATAAGCCGACTATATATGATTTGTAATCCTAGGCCCCCAGTATGTTATAGAAGCATGGGGGCTAGTTCATCGATAGTATACACGCACGCACAATGCCTGGTATTCACGTGTACTTTGTACACACCCCTATCACTAATATACAGTACCAGGAGTAGGCTTTTTCCTCAACTGCAAGGGTCCGAACTGGGGTAAAACTTTGCCTCGTATTACCATCCAGCCTAACAGTCAGGGATATCCTACCGAATGATATGATGGAATCATATCTACCAACTACTAAGAGAGAGGTGTGTCTTGGGGGGGGGGGGTGCTACCACTTGAGCACTGCGTCGGTTTTCCCTTGAAGAGGAAAGGGTGATGCAGTAAAGCAGCATAAGTATTTCCCTCAGTTTTTGAGAACCAAGGTATCAATCCAGTAGGAGGTCACGCACGAGTCCCTCGCACCTACACAAACAAATAAATCCTCACAACCAACGAGATAAGGGGTTGTCAATCCCTACATGGTCACTTACGAGAGTGAGATTTGATAGATATGATAAGATAATATTATTGGTATTTTTATGATAAAGATGCAAAGTAAAATAGAAGGCAATAAAAATAACTAAGTGTTGGAAGATTAAAATGATGTAAAATAGACCCGGGGGCCATAGGTTTCACTAGTGGCTTCTCTCAAGAGCATAAGTATTACGGTGGGTGAACAAATTACTGTTGAGCAATTGACATAATTGAGCATAGTTATGAGAATATCTAGGTATGATCATGTATACAGGCATCATGTCCGGGACAAGTAGACCGACTCCTGCCTGCATCTACTACTATTACTCCACACATCGACCGCTATCCAGCATGCATCTAGAGTATTAAGTTCATAAGAACAGAGTAATGCTTTAAGCAAGATGACATGATGTAGAGGGAGAAACTCATGCAATATGATATAAACCCCATCTTGTTATCCTCGATGGCAACAATACAATACGTGCCTTGCTGCCCCTACTGTCATTGGGAAAGGACACCGCAAGATTGAACCCAAAGCTAAGCACTTCTCCCATTGCAAGAAAGATCAATCTAGTAGGCCAAACCAAACTGATAATTCGAAGAGACTTGCAAAGATAACCAATCATACATAAAAGAATTCAGAGAAGATTCAAATATTGTTCATAGATAAACTTGATCATAAACCCACAATTCATCGGTCTCAACAAACACACCGCAAAAGAAGATTACATCGAATAGATCTCCACAAGAGAGGGGGAGAACATTGTATTGAGATCCAAAAAGAGAGAAGAAGCCATCTAGCTAATACCTATGGACCCGAAGGTCTGAGGTAAACTACTCACACATAATCGGAGAGGCTATGGTGTTGATGTAGAACCCCTCCGTGATCGATGCCCCCTCCGGCGGAGCTCCGGATCAGGCCCCAAGATGTGATCTCGTGGGTACAGAAGGTTGCAGCAGTGGAATTAGGTTTTTGGCTCCATTTCTGATCGTTTGGGGGTACGTAGGTATGTATAGGAGGAAGAAGTACGTCGGTGTAGCAATGTGGGCCCCACGAGGGTGGAGGGCGCGCCTGGGAGGGGGGGTAGGCGCCCCCCCTACCTCGTGCCCTCCTGGTTGATGTCTTGACGTAGTGTCCAAGTCCTCTGGATCACGTTCGTTCCGAAAATCACGTTCCCGAAGGTTTCATTCCGTTTGGACTCCGCTTGATATTCTTTTTCTGCGAAACTCTGAAATAGGCAAAAACAACAATTCTAGGCTGGGCCTCCGGTTAATAGGTTAGTCCCAAAAATAATATAAAAGTGTATAATAAAGCCCAATAATGTCCAAAACAGAATATAATATAGCATGGAACAATCAAAAATTATAGATACGTTGGAGACGTATCAAGGATCCCCAAGCTTAATTCTTGCTCGTCCTCGAGTAGGTAAATGATAAAAACAGAATTTTGATGTGGAATGCTACTTGGCATAATTTCAATGTAATTCTTCTTAATTGTGGTATGAATATTCAGATCCGAAAGATTCAAGATAAAAGTTCAATATTGACATAAAAATAATAATACTTCAAGCATACTAACTAAGCAATTATGTCCTCTCAAAATAACATGGCCAAAGAAAGTTCATCCCTACAAAATCATATAGATTAGTCATGCAACATTTTCGTCATACAAGAATGCTCTCATCATGCACAACCCCGATGACAATCCAAGCAATTGTTTCATACTTTAGTAATCTCAAACCTTCTCAACCTTCACGCAATACATGAGCGTGAGCCATGGATATAGCACTATGGGTGGAATAGAATATAATGATGGGGGTTATGTGGAGAAGACAAAAAAGGGAGAAAGTCTCACATCAATGAGGCTAATCAATGAGCTATGGAGATGCCCATCGATTGATGTTAATGCAAGGAGTAGGGATTGCCATGCAACGGATGCACTAGAGCTATAAATATATGAAATCTCAACAAAAGAAACTAAGTGGGTGTGCATCGAACTTGCTTGCTCACGAAGACCTAGGGCATTTGAGGAAGCCCATTGTTGGAATATACAAGCCAAGTTCTATAATGAAAAATTCCCACTAGTATATGAAAGTGACAAAACAAGCTCTCTATCATGAAGATTATGGTGCTACTTTGAAGCACAAGTGTGGTAAAAAGGATAGTAGCATTGTCCCTTCTCTCTTTCTCTCTCATTTTTTGGGCCTTCTTCCTTTTTTTATGGCCTTTCTCTTTTTTTCTCACTTGGGACAATGCTCTAGAAAATGATGATCATCACACTTCTATTTATTTACAACTCGATACTAGAACAAAGTATGACTCTATATGAATGCCTCCAGCGGTGTACCGGGATATGCAATGAACCAAGAGTGACATGTATGAAAGAATTATGAATGGTGGCTTTGCCACAAATACGATGTCAACTACATGATCATGCAAAGCAATATGACAATGATCAACGTGTCATGATAAACGGAACGGTGGAAAGTTGCATGGCAATATATCTCGGAATGGCTATGGAAATGCCATAATAGGTAGGTATGGTGGCTGTTTTGAGGAAGATATCAGGAGGTTTATGTGTGAACGAGCGTATCGTATCCCGGGGTTTGGATGCACCGGCGAAGTTTGCACCAACTCTCAATGTAAGAAAGGGCAATGCACGGTACCGAAGAGGCTAGCAATGATGGAAAGGTGAGAGTGCCTATAATCCATGGACTCAACATTAGTCATAAAGAACTCACATACTTATTGCAAAAATCTACAAGTCATCAAAAACCAAGCACTACGTGCATGCTCCTAGGGGGATAGATTGGTAGGAAAAGACCATCGCTCGTCCCCGACCGCCACTCATAAGGAGGACAATCAAAGAGCACCTCATGTTTCAAATTTGTTATGTAACGTTTACCATACGTGCATGCTATGGGACTTGCAAACTTCAACACATGTATTTCTCAAATTCACAACTACTCAACTAGCACAACTTTGATATGACTACCTCCATGTCTCAAAAAAATCATCAAGCATCAAACTTCTCTTAGTATTCAACACACTCATAAGAAAGTTTTTACTAATCTAGAATACCTAGCATATTAGGATCATTTAAGAAAATTACCATGCTATTTAAGACTCTCAAAATAATCTAAGTGAATCATGAGAGATAAATAGTTTCTATAAAACAAAACCACCACCGTGCTCTAAAAGATATAAGTGAAGAACTAGAGAAAAAACTATATAACTCAAAAGATATAAGTGAAGCACATAGAGTATTCTAATAATTACTGAATCATGTGTGTCTCTCTTAAAAGGTGTGTACAGAAAAGATGATTGTGGTAAACTAACAAATAAAGACTCAAATAGTACAAGACGCTCCAAGCAAAACACATATCATGTGGTGAATAAAAATATAGCTCCAAGTAAAGTTACCGATGGAAGTAGACGAAAGAGGGGATGCCTTCCGGGGCATCCCCAAGCTTTGGCTTTTAGGTGTCCTTAGATTTTTTTGGGGTGCCATGGACATCCCCAAGCTTAGGCTCTTGCCACTCCTTGTTCCATAATCCATCAAATCTTTCACCCAAAACTTGAAAACTTCACAACACAAAACTCAGCAGAAAATCTCGTGAGCTCCGTTAGTGAAAGAAAACAAAAGACCACTTCAAGGTACTGTAATGAAATCATTCTTTATTTATATTGGTGTTAAAACTACTGTATTCCAACTTCTCTATGGTTTATAAACTATTTTACTAGCCATAGATTTATCAAAATAAGCAAACAACACACGAAAAACAGAATCTGTCAAAAACAGAACAGTCTGTAGTAATCTGTAACTAACGCAAACTTGCGGAACTCCAAAACATCTACTAAAATAGGACGACCTAGAAAATTTGTTTATTGATCAGCAGCAATTGGAATCAATATTTTATCACGTTCTGTTGATTTTTAACAATTATTTCCGTGAACAGAAAGTTTCTGGAATTTTCAGCAAGATCAAATAACTATCATCCAAGAAGATCCTATAGGTTAAACTTGGCACAAACACTAACTAAAACATAAAAACAAATCTAACCAGAGGCTAGATCAAATATTTATTCCTAAACAGAAGCAAAAAGCAAAAAACTAAAAATAAAATTGGGTTGCCTCCCAACAAGCGCTATCGTTTAACGCCCCTAGCTAGGCATAATAGCAAGGATAGATCTAGGTATTGCCATCTTTGGTAGGCAATCCATAAGTGGCTCTCATAATAGATTCATAAGGTTATTTTATTTTATTTCTAGGGAAGTGTTCCATGCCTTTCCTTAACGGAAATTGGAATCTAATATTCCCTTCCTTCATATCAATAATTGCAGCAATCGTTCTAAGGAAAGGTCTACCAAGAATAATAGGACACGAAGGATTTCAATCTATGTCAAGAACAATAAAATCTACGGGCACATAGTTCCTATTTGCAACAATAAGAACATCATTAATTCTTCCCATAGGTTTCTTAATAGTGGAATCCGCAAGGTGCAAGTTTAGAGAGCAATCATCAAATTCACGGAAACCTAGTAAATCGCATAAAGTTTTTGGAATCGTGGAAACACTAGCACCCAAATCACACAAAGCATAGCATTCATGATCTTTAATTTTAATTTTAATAGTAGGTTCCCATTCATCATAAAGTTTTCTAGGGATAGAAACTTCCAACTCAAGTTTTTCTTCATAAGATTGCATCAAAGCATCAACGATATGTTTGGTAAAGGCTTTATTTTGACTATAAGCATGAGGAGAATTTAGCACGGATTGCAACAAGGAAATACAATCTATTAAAGAACAATTATCAAAATTAAATTCCTTGAAATCCAAAATAGTGGGTTCATTAATATCTAGAGTTTTGACCTCTTCATTCCCACTTTTATCAATTTTAGCATCAAGATCTGAAAACTCCGAATTTTTGGAACGCGTTCTAGGTAAGGGTGGATCATGTTCAGTCTCATCATTATCAATATTCATATTGCAAAACAAATATTTAATAGGAGACACATCAATAACTTTTAGTCTTCATCTTTATTTTCATAGAAACTAGAAGAACACGCTTTCACAAAACAATCTTCCTTAACACGCATCCTAGCGGTTCTTTCTTTGCACTCATCAATGGAAATTCTCATGGCTTTGAGAGACTCATTGATATCATGCTTAGGTGGACTAGATCTAAGTTTCAAAGAATCAACATCAAGAGAAATTCTATCAACGTTCCTAGCCAATTCATCAATCTTAGGCAACTTTTCTTCAAGCAAAGCATTGAAATTCTTTTGCGAATTTATAAATTCTTTAACACTAGTCTCAAATTCAGAGGGCATCTTATTAAAATTTCCATAAGAATTGTTGTAGGAATTACCATAATTATTAGAGGAACTACTAGGGTACGGCCTAGGATTAAAGTTTCCTCTATACGCGTTGTTACCAAAATTATTCCTACCAACAAAATTCACATCCATAGATTCATTATTATTCTCAATCAAAGTAGACAAAGGCATATCATCAGGATCAGAAGAAACACTTTTGTTAGCAAACAATTTCATAAGTTCATCCATCTTTCCACTCAAAAAATTAATTTCTTCTATCGCATGCACTTTTTTATTAGTAGATCTTTCAGTGTGCCATTGAGAATAATTAACCATAATATTATCCAGGAGTTTAGTATCTTCTCCTAAAGTGATTTCCATAAAAGTCCCTCCCGCGGCCGAATCTAAAAGATTTCTAGAAGAAAAATTCAATCCGGCATAAATTTTTTGTATAATCATCCACAAATTCAAACTATGCGTAGGGCAATTACGTATCATTAATTTCATCCTCTCCCAAGCTTGTGCAACATGTTCATGATCAAGTTGCTTAAAATTCATAATATCGTTTCTAAGAGAGATAATCTTAGCGAGAGGAAAATACTTAGAGATAAAAGCATGTTTGCACTTATTCCAAGAATCAATACTATTTTTAGGCAAAGACGAAAACCAAGCTTTAGCATGATCTCTAAGCGAAAAAGGAAATAGCTTCAATTTAACAATATCATTGTCCACATCTTTCTACTTTTGCATATCACACAAATCAACAAAACTATTTAGATGGGTAGCGGCATCTTCACTAGGAAGGCCGGCGAATTGATCTTTCATGAGAAGATTCAATAAAGTAGTATTGATTTCACAAGATTCAGTATCGGTAAGAGGAGCAATCAGAGTACGAAGGAAATCGTTGTTGTTGGTATTGGTGAAGTCACACAATTTAGTATTGTCTTGAGCCATCGTGACAAGCAAGCAATCCAACACACGAGCAAACAAGAAGCAAACAAAAAAGAGGCGAACGTAAAAGAGAGGGCGAATAAAACGGCAAGGGTGAAGTGGGGGAGAGGAAAACGAGAGGCAAATGACAAATAATGTAATGCGGGAGATAAGGGTTTGTGATGGGTACTTGGTATGTTGACTTTTGTGTAGACTCCCCGGCAACGGTGCCAGAAATGGCTCGTTGTCGGGAGTCCAAATCTTGACTTGACCTTGCGTAAGCCTCCCCGGCAACGGCGCCAGAAATCCTTCTTGCTACCTCTTGAGCACTGCGTTGGTTTTCCCTTGAAGAGGAAAGGGTGATGCAGTAAAGTAGCGTAAGTATTTCCCTCAGTTTTTGAGAACCAAGGTATCAATCCAGTAGGAGGCCATGCACGAGTCCCTCACACCTACACAAACAAATAAATCCTCGCAACCAACGCGATAAGGGGTTGTCAATCCCTACACGGTCACTTACGAGAGTGAGATCTGATAGATATGATAAGATAATATTCTTGGTATTTTTATGATAAAGATGCAAAGTAAAATAGAAGGCAATAAAAATAACTAAGTGTTGGAAGATTAAAATGATGTAAAATAGACCCGGGGGCCATAGGTTTCACTAGTGGCTTCTCTCAAGAGCATAAGTATTACGGTGGGTGAACAAATTACTGTTGAGCAATTGACAGAATTGAGCATAGTTATGAGAATATCTAGGTATGATCATGTATATAGGCATCACATCTGGGACAAGTAGACCGACTCCTGCCTGCATCTACTACTATTACTCCACACATCGACCGCTATCCAGCATGCATCTAGAGTATTAAGTTCATAAGAACAGAGTAACGCTTTAAGCAAGATGACATGATGTAGAGGGATAAACTCATGCAATATGATATAAACCCCATCTTGTTATCCTCGATGGCAACAATACAATACGTGCCTTGCTGCCCCTACTGTCACTGGGAAAGGACACCACAAGATTGAACTCAAAGCTAAGCACTTCTCCCATTGCAAGAAAGATCAATTTAGTAGGCCAAACCAAACTGATAATTCGAAGAGACTTGCAAAGATAACCAATCATACATAAAAGAATTTAGAGAAGATTCAAATATTGTTCATAGATAAACTGGATCATAAACCCACAATTCATCGGTCTCAACAAACACACCGCAAAAGAAGATTACATCGAATAGATCTCCACAAGAGAGGGGGAGAACATTGTATTGAGATCCAAAAAGAGAGAAGAAGCCATCTAGCTAATACCTATGGACCTGAAGGTCTGAGGTAAACTACTCACACATCATCGGAGAGGCTATGGTGTTGATGTACAAGCCCTCCGTGATCGATGCCCCCTCTGGCGGAGCTCCGGAAAAGGCCCCAAGATGGGATCTCACTGGTACATGTCACGACCGGTTTTTCAATAAAATATTTATTGAGAGACCAATCCATTTTACGGACCAGTAGAGAAGAATTCCTCCTCACTGGTAGACAATATCTTGGTCACAGAAGAAAAATACCAGGAGTACTGAATATAATACAAGGTTGAGCGGGGACTGCTCAACAAATTATTACATGCACGCCGAATAGACATAACGGCGGATAGGGTGGCATAACTACTAACTCATGATAACAACGGTGGTGGGAAAATCACAGCGGAGCGGGTGATATGACTCCTGCAAACTACAGCTCTTCGAGCGTCGGGGTGAAGCTCGAGGAGGTTTATTGCGGGTGGCGGAAGCGTATATAATACAAGTGACCAATATCCAGGATCGCACAGGACTGACTGGGATTCCTCTAGGCGTCGGACTCACTATCAAACTCTTCATCCAAGAGATCGCCTTCGTCAACATCTGGCCAAATCAACAAGCCAGGTGAGTACTATGAAAGTACTCGCAAGACAGTTCGGACACAAGATATAACAAATGTAAACATGAAGCATAAGAACAGAATAACAAGTGCGTTCAGACATAGAGAAAATAATGCATGGGGAAATAACAGAGAAGTCGGGCGGTAGTCCTCCCGAAATCCCAAAATAAATACTTGGTGCCAAACGAGGGTCTGAATGACTCCTCGAGAGGAAACTGCAAGAATAATAATGCCGCAGTCGGGCGTCGGGGCGACACCACATAAAGGGCTTATAACAGAAAATGAAAGACAGTGCGTGCCACAGTCGGACGTCTGAGCGACATCACATAAAGGGCATATATTGAAAGTAAGAGACAAACATGCCACAGTCGGACGTCTGAGCGACATCACATAAAGGGCTTATATTGAAAGTAAGAGACAAACATGCCACAGTCGGACGTCTGAGCGACATCACATAAAGGGCTTATATTCCTAACTTAGCAGCTCATGAATTTTTAATCTTATCATGAGAATAATCAGACATGAGACAAACAACAGGGTTAGTCCATCCACAGGAATAACGTTCAGCCAAGATTTCTACTCTAACTCACTTACCGGAAAGAAGAATATACCACGAGGTTACGACATAGACATGGATACGCTGATCACGATACTTGACCTTGGATACGATGACTCGGAAGGATTTGACGCTGCAGAGTTGTACTTTAACCACAACCAACGGATTTCAGTAGTCACGGGGACTAGTTCCGTTTACGGTGTTTTGGAAGAAACACATCTAACCAGTACACACCCATTCAACAATCCGAAGCCAGGAATCACCCTCGGCAACGTTCACGAAAAACCTTGAGACGGGGAGGCTACAACCTCGCGTAGCATGGGATCAAATTTCTATACGCGCGCTCTAAGGGGTGCCCCCCTCTCGGTCCCAACTGGAAACACCCATGCCCCCTGACCGGATGACTGGCTTTAATCCAGGGCCATGGAACCATCATCCCGGCCTCTCTGTTTGGTGTGTACACGGAAAGAGGTTACCAACTTACTAAACCGCATTCTGGCAGAAAACAAGTGGTAGCACGGAAGGGGGAAGAACGATAACGTGACTTCGTCCACGTTAACGTCGGAAATTGTCGGATGACGCAAGGCTGGCATGCTACAACAGTACCACCTTGCTGCCCTTCATGTCACCACATGACTAGGCCATCTCTCATCAGAGATCACAGGTAACTTTGGAACACACGGGTAGTTGCCTCACAAGCAACGAGATACTCACCGATACTCATATGCCACGCACAACCTTTCACGCAAACATGCAAAACACCTATCATATCAAAGGTTCAAACATGCTTGCCTGGTTCGGAGAAGTCGGAGTCTAGCTCGGCGAAGTTCGCAGCTCCGTCACCTCTTCCGGAACCTACGGTATAGCGAAAAGGCATACTAACGTGAAAACCAATGCGTGCATAAAAGTTGTTCCAAAAAATTTCCAAATAAATCCCATAAAAAACTAGACAAAATTATAAGATTGTCAGAAAAAGAATCACTCAAAAATCACTTTTTATCAAAAAGTTATAAGGGTTTCTGTCCAGGGACTCATCTGTAATGAAACAGAGAAGTTCCAGGGACTTAACTGAGAAAACAGAAAACGGTTCGAATAGAAACGCGCCAGCCCTCAGAGAAAACGTACTCTGCCCGAAGGCGCCAACAGAAAACGCTTCGGGGGTGAAATAAGAGAGGCTGACGTGGGGGGTCCACATGTCAGGTTTGAAAAACCTCGCCGGCGCCCGAAGGCTGCGGAGGTCGTCGGTGTCGAACCACGGCGAGTCAGGGAGATCGGAGTGTACCAAGAGTATCAGCGTGCCCTTCCGCGTCGGTGGGTGGTGGACTTGGGCGTCGGGGAGCACCGCGTCGATGGCGACAGTTTCTCCGGCGGACGGCGGCTCGGGCGATGGTGGGGAACTCCGGTGGTGTGCTGCAAACTTCGAATTGAAGTGCGGGTCAGAAGGAGGGATGTACTAGAGAGCTACTGGCAAGAGATGGGAGGCAGAGGTGCACGCACGGGAGCGAATCGAGCTGGATCCCGTGGCGGGTCGCGGCGGCCGGAGTCGAGGAAGGAGACTCCCTCGGGGCTCTTCCAGTGGCTAGGCAGGGTATTGGTGGAGTGCAGAGGTGGTGTGGGTACTAGCTGGAGCTCGGGGCCTCTATTTATAGGCGGCTCGAGGGGGTGGCCGTGAACGGGGTTGCTCCGGCGAGCAATTACGGCGAGGCAGTGGCTTGGCAGGGAGTTTAGGTGGCCAGGCAGCATCAGTGAGGTGTACTGGTGCCGTTCCCCCGCTAATCCCGGTCGGTCTTGGCGTAATGGCGCCGGTCCACGGTGGGGTGGCCGCACGGGCACGACGGCGGCAGAGAGCGCGCTCCGCGCCCAGCGGTTGACGACGAGGGTGGCAGCGCGCACTGGGGAGTGGAAGACCACGCGGCGATCTCCGGTGGCTTGGGCGGCGCTGGGTGGCGCCGTCTGCGCTGCGCCTCTCTCTGGCGGCCGCAAAGCCGCCGCTGGCGTCGGTCACGGGGTGGCGCACCTCCTCCAGCTCGTCGCCGACGCCCGCAAGCATCCAGGCGCTCGTGCGGTGCAGAGGACAAGGGGGAGGGGACAGGAAACACGGCGACGCCGGGCACTGGCGAGATCGACAATAGACACTGAAGAAAACGACAGTGATTCAGACACTGTTAACTGAATTTGACTGAACCTTATAGAAACAGTGTCCAGTAGGTGTTCGACGAAATGATTTGGTATGAAGAAATTTTTTCCTAGGGCTGGGACTTGGTGAGGTGACCTCTCAATGCACCCAGGGGCTGCCTAATTTTTCTCAGAATTTTTGGAGAGGGATTTGAATGAATTTCATCAAATTTGGCAAAACTGTTCCAAACTTGCAGCAAGTATAGTTTGAAAAATTTGAACTGAAGACCAGTGGATCTTCATGGATCTTGGTTGAGCGTTCAAAGGACTAGGAAGGGAAATTGGTTTGGGGGCAAAAATCAAAACAGAAATGGTAGCTCCTTTGTAAATCTCCAAGGGCTAGAATAGAAGGCAGAAATTGTTTTGATAAGATTTAAATGGAAAATAAATATATGGGGAGGTTCAATTTGCTGGATTTGATGCAAATCATGATCCAAAGATGAGGAAAGGTTTATGAGAGTGGATTTGCACTAAGGTCATGGCAAGAGAGATTTGTTGAAAGGGGCAAAGAGTCATTCCAAAAGCCATAGGGCATTTTCAAAGGAATTTTCAAAAGGCATTTTTCCCAAGTAAAAAGCATTTTGGTTTGAGTCCAAATAAAAAGAAAGAACCTCCAAGACCAACATCAAGTCTTGGGTGAATCCAAATAAAACCCTTGCCAAAAAAAATATTTTGAAAGGGAGGGTTCTTTTGAAGACAAAATTAAAACACCTCCCTCAAGTCAAATAAATTTTTTGAAAAGGCCAAATAAAATTTTGGGTGTCACAACACCTACCCCCTGAGGAAAAATCTCGTCCCCGAGATTTCAGCTGATCCTCGAATAGATATGGATATTCTTCCTGAAGAAAATCTTCCCTTTCCCATGTAGCTTCATCCTCAGTGTGGTTGCTCCACTGAACTCTGAATTTTTTTGTCATTTTCTGACGGGTCCTCCGTTCAGACACTTCCAATATCTTTACTGGCCTCTCTCGGTAGTTGAGGTCTGGTTGTACATCAATGCTCTCATGAGATACATGCTTCTCCGGGTTACTTACACATTTTCTCAATTGTGAGATGTGGAATACGTCATGGACGTCTGACAGCTCCTTGGGTAGGTCTAGTTGGTAGGCTACCGTGCCTCTTCGTGCAATTATACAGAATGGTCCAATAAATATCGGGGCTAGCTTCCCCTTAATTTTGAACCGTTGCAGGCCCCTCATAGGAGACACTCGTAGGTATACGGAATCACCGGGTTCAAAGCTGACCTCACGATGTTTTTGATCGTAGTAGCTCTTTTGTCGGCTCTGTGCTGTCTTGAGTCTGTCCCTGATCTGTTTAACTTTCTCCTCGGCCTCCTTGAGCATGTCTGGGCCGAAGATATGACTGTCACCTGTTTCTGACCAATTCAATGGGGTACGACACCTCCGTCCGTACAATGCTTCAAAGGGTGCCATTTGCAAGCTGGCTTGGTAACTGTTGTTGTAAGCAAACTCGGCATACGGCAAACTCTCTTCCCAACTGGATCCATAGGTGAGCACACAGGCTCTCAGCATATCCTCTAGGATTTGGTTCACACGTTCCGTTTGTCCATCAGTCTGAGGGTGGTACGCTGTACTGAAAGCTAGTTGCGTGCCCAGAGCTTGTTGTAGGTAATCCCAAAATTTGGAGACAAATTGGGTGCCTCGGTCGGATATTATAGTCTTTGGGACTCCATGCAAACAAACTATACGAGAGAGATAAAGCTTGGCCAGCCTTTGTGTGGAGTAGGTAGTCTTCACGGGAATGAAATGAGCAACCTTGGTTAGTCGGTCTGTGATGACCCATATGGCGTCATTTCCGCGTTGTGATCGAGGTAGTCCGATAATGAAGTCCATCCCTATTTCATCCCATTTCCACTCCGGTATCCTGTTTGGCTGGAGTAGCCCTGCTGGCTTTTGATGCTCAGCCTTGATGCGCTGACATGAATCAACAAGCAATAAATTTGGCTATATCCCTTTCCATACCGTGCCACCAAAATCTTTCCTGAATGTCCTTGTACATTTTTGGTTCCTCCAGGGTGGATCGAGTATGGAGCGGTGTGGCTTTCGGTTAAGATTTGTTGCTTGAGTTCCTCAATGTTAGGTACGCAAAGTCTGTTTCCGTACCATAATATTCCTTCGCTGTCTGTGACGAACTCTGAAGCCTTACCGAAGTTCATTTTCTTTCTTATACCTTCGATGCTGGGATATCCCTGTTGAGCCTTCTTAATTTGTCCCACTAGGGTGGGTTGTATCTCCAGATTTGATATGGTGCCCTCAGAGACTAACACCATGTTGAGCCTAGCGAACTCTTGCTGAAACTCAGGCCTCAAGTTTTGGGGACCGTCGTTGTCTGGGCTGGGGTTTCGACTAAGGGCATCGGCCACTACATTTGCTTTCCCTGGATGGTAGTGAATACCGACATCATAGTCCTTGACCAATTCCAACCAGCGTCATTGGCGTAAGTTTAGCTCTGGTTGAGTGAAAATATATTTAAGGCTCTTATGGTCCGTATATATTTCACAACGATTTCCCAACAGAAAGTGCCTCCACTCCTTGAGTGCATGTATGACTGCTGCTAGCTCCAAGTCATGTGTTGGGTAATTTTCCTCATGTTTTCGCAGCTGCCTAGAGGCATACGCAACAACTTTGCCATCCTGCATTAGTACACACCCGAGACCCTTTCGGGACGCGTCACAATACACTTCAAAACTCTTGTGTATGTCTGGCACAGTTAAGACCGGTGCGGTTGTTAGTTTCTTCTTGAGTTCTTGGAAGCTTTTCTCGCATGCTTCCGTCCATACGAATTTCTTGTCTTTCTTGAGCAACTGTGTTATTGGTTTTGCCACAGTGGAGAATCCTTCAATAAATCTTCTGTAATATCCGGCCATTCCCAGGAAACTCCGCACATCTGTCATGTTGGCGGGTGGCTTCCAGTCAAGTATGGCTTTGACTTTCTCTGGGTCTACGACGACGCCTTCTTGGTTTAATATGTGGCCTAGGAAACCAACTTGTCTTAGCCAAAATTCACACTTGCTAAATTTGGCATACAACTGATGTTTCCTCAATTCTCCCAAAACAATTCTGAGATGCTCAGCATGCTCTTCCGGTGTCCTTGAGTAAACCAGAATATCATCAATGAACACCACAACAAATTTGTCCATGAATTTCATGAACACTTTGCTCATGAGGTGGACGAAATATGCGGGGGCGTTCGTTAGTCCAAAAGGCATCACTGTGAACTCATATAACCCATATCTGGAAGTGAATGCTGTCTTGGGGATATCTTCTGTCCGTACTTTCAATTGGTGATATCCCGATCTCAAATCAATTTTTGAGAACACCTTGGCTTGTGCGAGCTGGTCAAACAAATCATTTATCCGTGGCATCGGATATTTGTTTTTTATGGTGACCATATTGAGGGCTCGATAGTCTATACACAGTCTTAGTGTCCCATCCTTTTTCTTGGCGAATAATACTGGCGAACCCCATGGTGAGGAGCTGGCTCGAATAAATCCTTTGTCCAATAATTCCTTTATCTGCTTCTTCAACTCCACCAATTCTGAGGGTGGCATTCTATAAGGTTTCTTATAGATGGGATCGATGCCAGGTGGTAGTTCGATGCTGAACTCTATCTCTCAGTCTGGTGGCATGCCTGGTAGTTCTTCAGAAAATACATCAGGGAACTCGCATACCACTGGAACTTTTCTCAGTTCTGAAATGTCCACTTTGTTCAGCTTTGGTTGCCGTGACCGTGGCCTTTCTTGAGCTGTAACATTTATTGTCTTGCCGTGATGGTGAGTGAGAATCACGGTCCGATTGAAACAGTCAATGAATCCTTTGTTGGTGGTCAACCAGTCCATCCCTAAAATGACATCCAGTCCTTTATTTTCCAACACGATGAGATTGGCTTGGAACTGTAGTCCTTCGAATTCAATGATCACTCCTTGGCAGTAACTCTGAGCGATTTGCTTATTCCCGGGGGACTTGATGATCATAGATTTTTCCAAGGGAAGTATCAGAAAACCATGTTGCAAAACAAAACTCTTCGAAACGAACGAATGGGAAGCTCCAGAATCAAACAAAACCGTGGCAGGTACTGTGTTGACAGGGAACGTACCGAGCACGATGTCTGGGGCATTCTGCGCTTCTTCCCTGGTCACATGGTTCAGGTGACCCTTCCTGTGATTGTTGTTGGGATTGAAATTGTTGCACTTGGGGGCTGGATTGTTTCCACCATTGTTCGGCTTGGGGGCCGAGTTCCTCGGTTTTGGGCACTGTTTAGCATAGTGCCCTTCTTCTCCACAAGCATAGCATGTGACCCCTGGATGGTACATGAACTCCTTGTCCCTGGCATGAAACTGTCTGACGGGCCTTAGATCAGTAGTCGTGGATTTCCTTGCTCCTGTCCTTGGAACCTCAGTCTTGCTTCGGTTGTTGCAAGCGAGGGTTGTCTTGTCCCTTTTCCGCTTACGGATATCCTCCAGGCTGCGGCGCTCATTCTCCAAGGTAATGGCCTTGTCAACCAGGGTTTTAAAATCCGGGAAAGTGTGTACCACCAGTTGGCATCTTAGGGCTGGTGCCAGGCCGTCCAGGAATTTTTCCATCTTCTTGTTCTCTGTCATGTGCTCGTCGTAGGCATAACGAGATAGCTGGGTAAACTGACCGTTGTATTCTGTCACTGACATGCCTCTTTGCTTGAGATCGTCAAATTCTCTCTTCTTGATTTTTATGATGCTCCTGGGGATATGTGCCCCACAAAAGCCTTCCTTGAATTCTTCCCAGGTGATGTTGTGTTCACTGGGATGCATGTGTAGGAAGTTTTCCCACCATGCTGCAGCTGCTCCAGTAAGGTAGTGTGGTGCACAAAGCACCTTCTCATGATCTGAACACTGAGCAATAATCAGCTTCCTTTCGATGTCACGAAGCCAATCGTCGGCTTCTAGCGGCCTATCGGTGTGAGAAAACGTTGAAGGGCGAGTCTTCTGTAACTCAGATAACTTGGAATGAGGTTGATAGGGTTCACGGTGGTTTCCCATATTGATGACGTGATTCATCATCTCTTGGTGCTGTTGATGGCTTTGTTCGAAGAGACGGCATACTTGAGACAGGGCTGCTTCGCTGTCCTGTTGACTGGACTGACCCTGAGTGAAGTTGTTGCTAGTCTGTGTCCCATAAACTTCTTCTGGCTGATTGGGCATGGAACGAGCCCACGGACGAGACATTTTTCCAGTCTGGGGTATTATTTTGCAAAACTCATGAGAAGAACTGTGTGGTACAAGGAAAATCTTGTGAAGGCAAAAACTTAAAAGACCTCAAGAAAGCATAAACGATTTTGCATGGAGACGAACTGCTTAACCCAAATCTTACACGCGAAAAGCAAACGCACGATACAGCACTCAGGATGTGCGTACACAATCCTGACATGTTATTTAGACTAGCATACTCCTCCGGAAAGCAGCGAACACACTAATACAAACTAGCGTACAGATAAAACACATCATACAAGCTGACATAACGCGCGGCTACTCGGCGCTCTCAGTCGGAGATGGTGACGATGTCCTTTCCCTTGCCGAGGGAAAGACTCAGCGGTGCAGGGGATTCAACCTCCACCTCCTCTCTAGTAGGTTCCTGGTGCGTAGCACTGCGCTGCGGTGATGGTATGGGGGCGACAGGCGGCAGAGCGGGTGCGGCAGGCGGTGCAGCTCTGACTGGAGTAGGAGCGATGATTCGGTCGAACTCCTCAGTGGTAGGCAGGCGGCGAGCAGTGGCCAAAACGGCCGGTGCATAAGAGGCTGAAGACGAGAGGGATGTCAGAGGCGGTGCTGTGAGGAGAAGCTCCTTCCTGCTGGCAGGACCGCCCCGGACTAAGTCCATGCGGGCAGCCACAAGATTGTCCACGACGTTGTCGAAAGATTCCTCCAGAGCCTTGAGATACTCCACAACCATCTCGATGGCTTCATCTCGTTCTCCCCGATGGCAGGCGAATGCATAGTGACAAGTGTATGGCACATGGCATGGGAGGTAGCGGTAGCGACGAGTCTTCATCATAGGAAGGATATCCCGGTGGCGAGCTATCGCCTCATGGGCAGCCATCTGCAAGGCATGCCTCTCCGTAGGCATGGCCCTTCCCACAAGACGGAAGTGGCGAGACGCAGAACGTCCTCCCTTGAATTGCACCACGGCTTGGTGCATAGACACGTCGTCGCTGAGCTTGTGCTGGTAAAGTGTGAACTCCGGGCTAGTTGCTAGCCCGATCGCGAGCTTGGTGATGGAGACGAGGAGTTTGACAAACCCCTCGGGCACGTTCGTGAACACTCGAGTCTCGCAGTTGCTGCCAGCCATCTACAAAAGTAGGCAAAAGTTCTGAGTAGTCATGTCATAAATTTATGATGACCAACAGAAAATAGCTACAATTGCAAAATGCTGAAAAGCACAAAAGACGCTAATAACCGATTAGCGATCGCACCTAGTGGCTTCCTACAGTCAGCCTGGCTCTGATACCAAGCTTGTCATGACCGGTTTTTCAATAAAATATTTATTGAGAGACCAATCCCTTTTACGGACCAGTAGAGAAGAATTCCTCCTCACTGGTAGACAATATCTTGGTCACAGAAGAAAAATACCAGGAGTACTGAATATAATACAAGGTTGAGCGGGGACTGCTCAACAAATTATTACATGCACGCCGAATAGACATAACGGCGGATAGGGTGGCATAACTACTAACTCATGATAACAACGGTGGTGGGAAAATCACAGCGGAGCGGGTGATATGACTCCTGCAAACTACAGCTCATCGAGCGTCGGGGTGAAGCTCGAGGAGGTTTATTGCGGGTGGCGGAAGCGTATATAATACAAGTGACCAATATCCAGGATCGCACAGGACTGACTGGGATTCCTCTAGGCGTCGGACTCACTATCAAACTCTTCATCCAAGAGATCGCCTTCGTCAACATCTGGCCAAATCAACAAGCCAGGTGAGTACTATGAAAGTACTCGCAAGACAGTTCGGACATAAGATATAACAAATGTAAACATGAAGCATAAGAACAGAATAACAAGTGCGTTCAGACATAGAGACAATAATGCATGGGGAAATAACAGAGAAGTCGGGCGGTAGTCCTCCAGAAATCCCAAAATAAATACTGGGTGCCAAACGAGGGTCTGAATGACTCCTCGAGAGGAAACTGCAAGAATAATAATGCCGCAGTCGGGCGTCGGGGCGACACCACATAAAGGGCTTATAACAGAAAATGAAAGACAGTGCGTGCCACAGTCGGACGTCTGAGCGACATCACATAAAGGGCTTATATTGAAAGTAAGAGACAAACATGCCACGGTCGGACGTCTGAGCGACATCACATAAAGGGCTTATATTGAAAGTAAGAGACAAACATGCCACAGTCGGACGTCTGAGCGACATCACATAAAGGGCTTATATTCCTAACTTAGCAGCTCATGAATTTTTAATCATATCATGAGAATAATCAGACATGAGACAAACAACAGGGTTAGTCCATCCACAGGAATAACGTTCAACCAAGATTTCTACTCTAACTCACTTACCGGAAAGAAGAATATACCACGAGGTTACGACATAGACATGGATACGCTGATCATGATACTTGACCTTGGATATGATGACTCGGAAGGATTTGACTCTGCAGAGTTGTACTTTAACCACAGCCAACGGATTTCAGTAGTCACGGGGACTAGTTCCGTTTACGGTGTTTTGGAAGAAACACATCTAACCAGTACACACCCATTCAACAATCCGAAGCCAGGAATCACCCTCGGCAACGTTCAAGAAAAACATTGAGACGGGGAGGCTACAACCTCGCGTAGCATGGGATCAAATTTCTATACGCGCGCTCTAAGGGGTGCCCCCCTCTCGGTCCCAACTGGAAACACCCATGCCCCCTGACCGAATGACTGGCTTTAATCCAGGGCCATGGAACCATCATCCCGGCCTCTCTGTTTGGTGTGTACACGGAAAGAGGTTACCAACTTACTAAACCGCATTCTGGCAGAAAACAAGTGGTAGCACGGAAGGGGGAAGAACGATAACGTGACTCCGTCCACGTTAACGTCGGAAATTGTCGGATGACGCAAGGCTAGCATGCTACAACAGTACCACCTTGCTGCCCTTCATGTCACCACATGACTAGGCCATCTCTCATCAGAGATCACAGGTAACTTTGGAACACACGGGTAGTTGCCTCACAAGCAACGAGATACTCACCGATACTCATATGCCACGCACAACCTTTCACGCAAACATGCAAAACACCTATCATATCAAAGGTTCAAACATGCTTGCCTGGTTCGGAGAAGTCGGAGTCTAGCTCGGCGAAGTTCGCAGCTCCGTCACCTCTTCCGGAACCTACGGTATAGCGAAAACGCATACTAACGTGAAAACCAACGCGTGCATAAAAGTTGTTCCAAATTTTTTCCAAATAAATCCCATAAAAAACTAGACAAAATTATAAGATTGTCAGAAAAAGAATCACTCAAAAATCACTTTTTATCAAAAAGTTATAAGGGTTTCTGTCCAGGGACTCATCTGTAATGAAACAGAGAAGTTCCAGGGACTTAACTGAGAAAACAGAAAACGGTTCGAATAGAAACGCGCCAGCCCACAGAGAAAACGTACTCTGCCCGAAGGCGCCAACAGAAAACGCTTCGGGGGTGAAATAAGAGAGGCTGACGTGGGGGGTCCACATGTCAGGTTTGAAAAACCTCGCCGGCGCCCGAAGGCTGCGGAGGTCATCGGCGTCGAACCACGGCGAGTCAGGGAGATCGGAGTGTACCAAGAGTATCAGCGTGCCCTTCCGCGTCGGTGGGTGGTGGACTTGGGCGTCGGGGAGCACCGCGTCGATGGCGACAGTTTCTCCGGCGAACGACGGCTCGGGCGATGGTGGGGAACTCCGGTGGTGTGCTGCAAACTTCGAATTGAAGTGCGGGTCAGAAGGAGGGATGTACTAGAGAGCTACTGGCAAGAGATGGGAGGCAGAGGTGCACGCACGGGAGCGAATCGAGCTGGATCCCGTGGCGGGTCGCGGCGGCCGGAGTCGAGGAAGGAGACTCCCTCGGGGCTCTTCCAGTGGCTAGGCAGGGTATTGGTGGAGTGTAGAGGTGGTGTGGGTACTAGCTGGAGCTCGGGGCATCTATTTATAGGCGACTCGAGGGGGTGGCCGTGAACGGGGTTGCTCCGGCGAGCAATTACGGCGAGGCAGTGGCTTGGCAGGGAGTTTAGGTGGCCAGGCAGCATCAGTGAAGTGTACTGGTGCCGTTCCCCCGCTAATCCCGGTCGGTCTTCGCGTAATGGCGCCGGTCCACGGTGGGGTGGCCGCACGGGCACGACGGCGGCAGAGAGCGCGCTCCGCGCCCAGCGGTTCACAACGAGGGTGGCAGCGCGCACTGGGGAGTGGAAGACCACGCGGCGATCTCCGGTGGCTTGGGCGGCGCTGGGTGGCGCCGTCTGCGCTGCGCCTCTCTCTGGCGGCTGCAAAGCCGCCGCTGGCGTCGGTCACGGGGCGGCGCACCTCCTCCAGCTCGTCGCCGACGCTCGCAAGCATCCAGGCGCTCGTGCGGTGCAGAGGACAAGGGGGAGGGGACAGGAAACACGGCGACGCCGGGCACTGGCGAGATCGACAACAGACACTGAAGAAAACGACAGTGATTCAGACACTGTTAACTGAATTTGACTGAACCTTATAGAAACAGTGTCCAGTAGGTGTTCGACGAAATGATTTGGTATGAAGAAAATTTTTCCTGGGGCTGGGACTTGGTGAGGTGACCTCCCAATGCACCCAGGGGCTGCCTGATTTTTCTCAGAATTTTTGGAGAGGGATTTGAATGAATTTCATCAAATTTGGCAAAACTGGTCCAAACTTGCAGCAAGTATAGTTCGGAAAATTTGAACTGAAGACCAGTGGATCTTCATGGATCTTGGTTGAGGGTTCAAAGGACTAGGAAGGGAAATTGGTTTGGGGGCAAAAATCAAAACAGAAATGGTAGCTCCTTTGTAAATCTCCAAGGGCTAGAATAGAAGGCAGAAATTGTTTTGATAAGATTTAAATGGAAAATAAATATATGGGGAGGTTCAACTTGCTGGATTTGATGCAAATCATGATCCAAAGATGAGGAAAGGTTTATGAGAGTGGATTTGCACTAAGGTCATGGCAAGAGAGATTTGTTGAAAGGGGCAATGAATCATTCCAAAAGCCATAGGGCATTTTCAAAGGAATTTTCAAAAGGCATTTTTCCCAAATGAAAAGCATTTTGGTTTGAGTCCAAATAAAAAGAAAGAACCTCCAAGACCAACATCAAGTCTTGGGTGAATCCAAATAAAACCCTTGCCAAAAAAAATATTTTGAAAGGGAGGGTTCTTTTGAAGACAAAATTAAAACACCTCCCTCAAGTCAAATAAATTTTTTGAAAAGGCCAAATAAAATTTTGGGTGTCACAACACCTACCCCCTTAGGAAAAATCTCGTCCCCGAGATTTCAGCTGATCCTCAAATAGATATGGATATTCTGCCTGAAGAAAATCTTCCCTTTCCCATGTAGCTTCATCCTCAGTGTGGTTGCTCCACTGAACTCTGAAATTTTTTGTCGTTTTCTGACGGGTCCTCCGTTCAGACACTTCCAATATCTTTACTGGCCTCTCTCGGTAGGTGAGGTCTGGTTGTACATCAATGCTCTCATGAGATACATGCTTCTCCGGGTTACTTACACATTTTCTCAATTGTGAGACGTGGAATACGTCATGGACGTCTGACAGCTCCTTGGGTAGGTCTAGTTGGTAGGCTGCCGTGCCTCTTCGTGCAATTATACAGAATGGTCCAATAAATCTCAGGGCTAGCTTCCCCTTAAATTTGAACCGTTGCAGGCCCCTCATAGGTGACACTCGTAGGTATACGGAATCACCGGGTTCAAAGCTGACCTCGCGATGTTTTTGATCGTAGTAGCTCTTTTGTCGGCTCTGTGCTGTCTTGAGTCTGTCCCTGATCTGTTTAACTTTCTCCTCGGCCTCCTTGAGCATGTCTGGGCCGAAGATACGACTGTCACCTGTTTCTGACCAATTCAGTGGGGTACGACACCTCCGTCCGTACAATGCTTCAAAGGGTGCCATTTGCAAGCTGGCTTGGTAACTGTTGTTGTAAGCAAACTCGGCATACGGCAAACTCTCTTCCCAACTAGATCCATAGGTGAGCACACAGGCTCTCAGCATATCCTCTAGGATTTGGTTCACACGTTCCGTTTGTCCATCAGTCTGAGGGTGGTACGCTGTACTGAAAGCTAGTTGCGTGCCCAGAGCTTGTTGTAGGTAATCCCAAAATTTGGAGACAAATTGGGTGCCTCGGTCGGATATTATAGTCTTTGGGACTCCATGCAAACAAACTATACGAGAGAGATAAAGCTTGGCCAGCCTTTGTGTGGAGTAGGTAGTCTTCACGGGAATGAAATGAGCAACCTTGGTTAGTCGGTCTGTGATGACCCATATGGCGTCATTTCCGCGTTGTGATCGAGGTAGTCCGATAATGAAGTCCATCCCTATTTCATCCCATTTCCACTCCGGTATCCTGTTTGGTTGGAGTAGCCCTGCTGGCTTTTGATGCTCGGCCTTGATGCGCTGACATGAATCGCAACAAGCAATAAATGTGGCTATATCCCTTTTCATACCGTGCCACCAAAATCTTTCCTGAATGTCCTTGTACATTTTGGTTCCTCCAAGGTGGATCGAGTATGGAGCGGTGTGGCTTTCGGTTAAGATTTGTTGCTTGAGTTCCTCAATGTTAGGTACGCAAAGTCTGTTTCCGTACCATAATATTCCTTCGCTGTCTGTGACGAACTCTGAAGCCTTACCGAGGTTCATTTTCTTTCTTATACCTTCGATGCTGGGATGTCCCTATTGAGCCTTCTTAATTTGTCCCACTAGGGTGGGTCGTATCTCCAGACTTGATATGGTGCCCTCAGAGACTAACACCATGTTGAGCCTAGCGAACTCTTGCTAAAACTCAGGCCTCAAGTTTTGGGGACCGTCGTTGTCCGGGCTGGGGTTTCGACTAAGGGCATCGGCCACTACATTTGCTTTCCCTGGATGGTAGTGAATACCGACATCATAGTCCTTGACCAATTCCAACCAGCGTCGTTGGCGTAAGTTTAGCTCTGGTTGAGTGAAAATATATTTAAGGCTCTTATGGTCCGTATATATTTCACAACGATTTCCCAACAGAAAGTGCCTCCACTCCTTGAGTGCATGTATGACTGCTGCTAGCTCCAAGTCATGTGTTGGGTAATTTTCCTCATGTTTTCGCAGCTGCCTGGAGGCATACGCGACAACTTTGCCATCCTGCATTAGTACACTCCCGAGACCCTTTCGGGACGCGTCACAATACACTTCAAAACTCTTGTGTATGTCTGGCACAGTTAAGACCGGTGCGGTTGTTAGTTTCTTCTTGAGTTCTTGGAAGCTTTTCTCGCATGCTTCCGTCCATACGAATTTCTTGTCTTTCTTGAGCAACTGTGTTATTGGTTTTGCCACAGTGGAGAATCCTTCAATAAATCTTCTGTAATATCCGGCCATTCCCAGGAAACTCCGCACAACTGTCATGTTGGCGGGTGGCTTCCAGTCAAGTATGGCTTTGACTTTCTCTGGGTCTACGGCCACGCCTTCTTGGTTTAATATGTGGCCTAGGAAACCAACTTGTCTTAGCCAAAATTCACACTTGCTAAATTTGGCATACAACTGATGTTTCCTCAATTCTCCCAAAACAATTCTGAGATGCTCAGCATGCTCTTCCGGTGTCCTTGAGTAAACCAGAATATCGTCAATGAACACCACAACAAATTTGTCCATGAATTTCATGAACACTTTGCTCATGAGGTGGACGAAATATGCGGGGGCGTTCGTTAGTCCAAAAGGCATCACTGTGAACTCATATAACCCATATCTGGAAGTGAATGCTGTCTTGGGGATATCTTCTGTCCGTACTTTCAATTGGTGATATCCCGATCTCAAATTGCATATTAGTCAGAAAGAGAGAGAGAGAGATACATAGAGAGCATGTGCGTGAGACTCCCCGACACCCCGAGAGAGATTGTGAGCATGTGTGAAAGAGAAATGCCGATGCATATAAAGTGTGTGCACATATGCGGTAGATAGAGAGATATATAGCGCGTTTGTGAGAACGGGCCGAGGCATAGTGCATCTACGTGTAAAAGGCAGTTCTATGCATTAAATTAAAATATAAATGGCATTATTATTTTTGGATGAGATCATGAATTTTGCAAACTGCGTATGGACAAAAATCGGTCTATCAGACACCCATACTCTATTGAATTCTAGCATGTGCATGTTTATTTCATATTATCGATCCATAGAGTGAGAGCGGTTTGAAATACAGGCAATGGATGCTTTTGCAATTCATATATAAACATTAATTAGTGCACTCCATGTTGTTAGTGTGAAGCACTTTATACATTTGTCACTTGCATGGATACATTCCAAATTGCTAGCTACGAAATAGAATACATGTCAAATTCAACATAAAGGGGGTTTCGAAGATTCGAATTCATAGGAATTGCATTCATCTATTTGAACCCGAGATAATGGAATTTGTAAATCAGATGTAAAAGGGGGCATCAATCTTTGTTGTGCGTTTGAACATGCTATATATATTCATACGCATGTCTAAATTTTTTTTGCAACCAAGAAGATTATATCTGGAACCATGCATGAACTGAGGTAAGTTGCATATTTTTTTTAATATATACTCGTGTACAATGTATATTCAAATGTACCACCTCCATTCCAAAATAATCGTAGCTTTAGGATTTTCAAGAGTAAAGATTTGTGAAGTTTGACAAATCCTAAATGTTCAATTCAAGAGAACCGAAAACGTTAATGCTTCTGCTCCCAAATATTGAATGAAGCGCCAAATAGGCCTCTGGTCACCCGAAACTGCGCGAGACTAATGTTTGGTGGTAGGAAATTACTCTCCTGACTCTGGCCTGTGTAGCCTATTGGCCCGATGTCCAAAGGTCTAAACCGGGGTAGGTTTGTAACTTCACCAAGACGCCAGTCTCAACCGCCTCCGAGAAGCATTCATACGCCGTGGGCGCCTAAACACCCATGCGCTCGGCCGAAATCTATCCCGCCCACATTTGGGACACCTGAGATTACTGTCCTACCCCCAACCCGCAATATGTCCAAAATTTTAGATGGGGGCAAAGTTTGTAACTTTCCCCAATTTTCAAACAAGCGTGTCCTAAACCGAAACATTGTTCCCCGTTAGTTCTTCGCCTCCCTCCGTTTCCCCATTCATACTCCGTGGGAGCCAAAATGCTCTCTCCACTAGCTGCGAATCCCCAGCCTCCTCCGTCCTCCACCCCATAGCGCCCAATCCACCGCCGCCCTCCTCCATCACGCCGGAGCCGGTACCTCGACGTCATCGTCCAACGCAACCGCAACCGCAACGCCCTCAAGGACTTAGCAGCTGAAGCCGATGTAGAGCTGCCTCCACGACGCCGATGCCGACGTGCGCCGTACCAGAACTACTCCGACCACGCCGTCCTGCGCATCACTGGTGCCGCTCCACTGTCGCAACCGTACACCACACCGGAGCTGTTCCCGCTACGCCGTCGTTCGCCGCCTCGAATTTGCTTCCCTGCCGCCGACAGACGGCCACCGCACCACACTCAACAACTTGGCCATGGGTTCGTCCAAGGCTGCACCGTCCTCCACAACTTTTCGTTTCCAGCGAACCACAAGAAGATCGTTGGAAAACAGAAGGAGGACACAACACTGCCAGCAGAAAGAGGTACTCCTCTTCCCTTATTCGTGCAAACCTTACGTCTCTGCTCACACCGTATTCATCCCACGAAAGAAACTAATTGAGCGCTTCTTACTACATCTTCTTGGTGATACTAAATGCACAAGGTTTCCTCCCTTTACTATTTCACCTTTGCTAGAGGTCAGTAGCCCGCCTGGATTTCAATTTAGGATCAGTCGAACCGCAATTAAAAGAAGCAGCAGCCGCTTAGGCGCGCGGAGCACCTAGTCCACCTGTTCGCAGGGGAAGCGGCGCATCGGTGTCTATCATAGGGGTGTGGGGCGCAGGAGCTGCTTGCGCCCGATTTCGAGGTCGGCGGGGCTTGAATGGATTGCCGGGGGGCGGTGCCAAGCACGGCGGTGCGGTGAGGTCGAGGGGAGGGCGCAGGCAGGGTACTGGGCCGGTGGTCGCTGTCGTTTCGAGGAATATCATCAACACTGATTGGCTGGAGGTAGATGAAGGCGATCTGCCCGTTCTTTGTACATCGGACGGTGCAGAAAAAATGGACTGACCTATTTGTTTTCAGTCGAATGTTATTTTCATAGAATCCTATAGTAATTTAGGGTGTGTTCGCTTCACGGGATTGCTTAGCTTTCCAGAGGAATTTTCATTCCGTAGTTTTTATTTCCTCCGATGGCGTTCGAATCAAAGGAATCAACTACAGTGTTCCTGTGGAAAGGTGTGTCAACAGTGTCCATTTCACAGGGATGCAAAAATCTAGTCTAGCCTCTTTTTTGGGCGGAGGGCCGAGGCAACACCGTACAAGATGAATATAAAAACATTTTTGACATCAGTGTGAGAGTAGACAAACCAGCATGCAGTGATTAGACAGCTCGGTGGCCCAGTAAATACTCTAATATCACTGCACTAATAGTACCACTCATCTTCAATGATTTCCTCTGAACCAAACACATCTCCTTCTCTGTTTTGAGAACTACAGGATTACACTGTTCAACAAACTCTATTCCTGCACATTTTCATGTTCCTCTGGTTTCTTCACCGGTATACCAAACGAGGCCTTAGTGTGCCATGCATGTTGTAGAGCTATCATATGTCTCCCGTCATTTATTTCTCACCGACCTGCTATCTGCTACCTTTACACTGTACTAATTGTGCACAGACTTCACCCATACTCACACTATTGTTTTTTTATGCATGGGTATTTCAGACTCTGACGCAGTGTTGATGAATGCTGAAAAGAAAAGACAGAAGTCGCTCCAGTGTAATTCGAAGATAAGCACTAAGCGTTTCAGCGCTCTAAAGGATGCAGTGTCAGCAGTTGGAGACAGTAAACGTAGCTCTGGAGTTGATGATCTCAATTGCCACACACAACCATCCCAGGTGCTTGCTTTAACTTCGCGCTATCAAATGTGGTTGCATGTTGCATATGTTGTCTAGCTTGTATTGCTTCCAATTTGGTTAAATTGCATCTGCTTACTTTACACATTATACCTTTCATAATGCCATGCCTTCCTGTTTTCGATACATACTATGTCTATTAACCATGTTCGTACATCAAACTAATGCTCTTTTGTATCCCTCGTCAATCACTTATGATGATGTAGTCACCCGGGTGGGTTACTGTGAGACGCCATACTCGTTTAAAGAGTGTAGTGTCATCCTCCCCACATGATTCTCAAGAAACAGCAAGGCTAAATGAAGATAGTCAACGTAGCTCTCTAGTTGATGACCGCAATTCCCCCACACCACCATCACATGTGCTTGCTCTAACTTCGCAGTGTGATATGTGGTTGCATGTTGCATACGGTGTCTAGCTTGTAATGCTTCTAATTAGGGTAAATTGCATCTGCTTAGTTTACACATTATACCTGTGAATATGACATGCCTTCCTTTTTTTGGTACACACTACATCTATGTGTTAACCTTGTTCTTACATGAAACTACCTCTCTTCTGTATCCTACATCAATCACTTACGATGAGTCACCTTTATTCATTGCATATTGCATATTATTTCTAGCCTGTTGCCATGTATTGCTTCTAATTTGGTCAAATACATTTGTTAGGGCACCCATTTGGCAGAGTGATATTGGTTTCATCTTTCATATGGTTTCTAGCTTGCATTGATTCTAACAAGTTCAAGCACCTTGTGCTTAGTTTACACTTTATACATCATACATGTCAATATGTCACGCCGTCCTGTTTTTCATGCGGCTGTCTTACATGAAAGTAGTGTTCGTCAGTATCATGCATCAATGAGTTCTGAAGAGCGAATTTTATTCCTTTTTCTTGTGGGTTTGACTTGACAAGGCAAAATCAAGAAAGAGGAAGGAAAAAAGTAAGGAAGGCGATGATGGTGGTCCTCTGCAGCAACGTAAATGGAGCATCTGTACCGATTCTCCTTGTACTGATAGTGCATTACAAGGTCCAAGTCTCCGCTCCCCTACTCCACTATCCAAGGTGCTTGCTCTAACTTGGCAGTGTGATATCTGGTTGCATGTTGCATATGGTGTCTAGCTTGTATTGCTCCTAATTAGTGTAAACTGCATCTGCTTAGCTTACACATGATACGTGTGAATATGACACGCTTTCCTGTTTTTGGTACATACTATATCTGTCTATCACACCATGTTCTTACATGAAACTACTCTTCTTGTGTATCGTGCATCAGTCACTTATGATGGAACACCTTTAAGTTGGTAGTGTGATATTGGTTTGCGTCTTGAATATGATTTCTAGCATGTATTGCTTCTAGTTTGATGAACGCCACCTATGACGAGACAGTTTTAACTTGGCAGAGTGATATTGATTGCACCTTTCATATGGTGTCTAGTTTGCAGTGCTTCTAATTTGTTGAAGTGCCTTCTGCTTAGTTACCACATCATAGGTGTGAATATGTCAAGCCTTCCATTTTTTCGTACATATTCCATCCTCGTATCATGACTTTGCCTTTCATCAGAGTAGTGTTCGTCAGTATCATGCATGAATGAGTTCTGAAGAGCGAATTATATTCCTTTTTCTTGTCGGTTTGACCTCACAATGCAAAATCAATAAAGCTGAAGGAAATTGGCAAGGCATTGGATGATGGTGGTCCTTCCGTGCAACTGAAACGGAGGTTCTCTACAGATTCTACTCCGCCATCCTCCCAACAAGATTCACAAGACAACGCAAGGCTAGACAGTCAATGTAGCTGTGTAGATGATGAGCACATCTCCCCTACTCCACCATCACAGGTGCTTGCTCTAACTTGGCACTATTATATGTGGTTGCATGTTGCGTATGATGTCTAGCTTGTATTGCTTCTAACTTTGTTGAATTGCATCTGCTTACTTTACACATAGTGCCTGTGAATATGACACGTGTTCCTGTTTCTAGAACATACGTGTACATGATGAGCACATCTCCCCTACTCCACCATCACAGGTGCTTGCTCTAACTTGGCACTATTATATGTGGTTGCATGTTGCGTATGATGTCTAGCTTGTATTGCTTCTAACTTTGTTGAATTGCATTTGCTTACTTTACACATAATGCCTGTGAATATGACACGTGTTCCTGTTTCTAGAACATACGTGTACATGACGAGCACATCTCCCCTACTCCACCATCACATGTGCTTGCTCTAACTTGGAATTGTTATATGTGGTTGCATTTTTCGTATGATGTCTAGTTTGTATTGCTTCTGGTTATGTTGAATTGCATCTGCGTAGCTTACAACTTATACCTGCAATGATCACTTACCCATAAGACACATTTAACTTGGGACTGTGATGTAGGTTGCATCTTGCATTGTCTTCTAGCTTGTACTGCTTCTAATTTCTTGAAATGGCACTTACGACAAGACACTTTTTACCTGATAGGGTGATATTGGTTGCATGTTCATATGGTGCCTAGCTTTCATTTCTTCTAATTTTGTTGAAATGCCTTCGGCTTACTGTTTTTCCATACATATTCCATCCTCCTATCGTATGTGTGAATATGAAACGCTGTCTTTTTTTGTATATATTCCATCCTCCTATCCTGCGCTTGCCTTACATCAAAGTAGTGTTCGTCTGTATCATGCATCAACCAGTTATGCAGAGCTAATTTTATTCATCTTCTTGTGGTTTTGACTTCATAAGGCAATATCAGAAAATAGGAAGGAAAAGAGTAAGTTAGGGGATGTGGGTGGTCTCTCCACTAACAGTGCAAAAAGCACCTTCCTACGTAATTCTGGGTTGGTTGTCAAGGTAACCTCGTCCAAATCGCCTACTGAACAAAATCTTACTGCTAGACAGAGTGATATATCCGTGCTCCAGACACAAGTCCAATCCCTAATGGACGTCGTTTTGGAAACAAGAATAGTGGTTGACAAATGTCGTCAAGATATGAATGGTTTTGAAACCAGACTATCAGACATTCGCTTCGTTTTTCAAGAGCAATGGCGGAAAAAGGTGAAGATCGTGCTGCTCCATCAGATTCTACAGCCTGAAACATTAGCACTCAGGTCAAATGATCTGTGCTTCTATACATCTGATGGTGCTTTTATCTGCAAGGACTGTAAACTTTATGCCAACAGGCCTTTTGTTGTGATACAACATTTATGCTGCTGCCAAAGGCTGCAATAATTACGACGCTATTTTTGTATAGTGTAGGTTTATCCTAGTGATGTATTCGGCCGGAAGCTTCATAGGAGCCCAACATGCCAACATTCGTCGGGCCCATTCCAATTGGGCTAAAAACGATTATGGGCTGAAATTTGCATGTAGCCCACTAAAAATATCTGGGCCTAAATCAGCATAAGATTTCATATTTTTCTGGTAGGCCTATGCCCATAGTGGGCCTTTAACAGGCGTAAACATAATTTGGGCCCTCAATAACAATAGGCCGTTTACAGGTGTAAATATCTCGAGCCCATAAAAAACATGGGCCTTTAAAAGACCGAAAGTGAGATTGGGCCCATTTACGATGCGAATCTTTCACAGGCCGAAATTCGGACGGGCCGTAAATGCGCCGACCTAATACACGGGCCTTTAACAGGCCGGAAGTTTGGTCGGGCTATATTATCGTCATTTTTATATGGGCCGTTAATGGGCCCGATGTGACGTTGGGCCACATATGGCCCATGGATTTCGTCCAACGTTAACAGGCCGAAAATCACAACAGGCCGAAAGTGGCCCAAATCAATAGTGGGCCTCTAACAGGCCGAATGTCAGACATGGCCGAATATGACCCAAATCCTTCACAGTCGTTTATGGGCCGAAAGTTTCAATGGCCTGTAAATGGGCCCAAATGAAGTAGGACCTTTAACAGGCCGGAAATACACCGGGCCGCAATTCGACCCATATACTTAGCGCACTGTTAACGGGCCAGAAGTGACCATGGGCCGCGCTGATGACAAGTTTAGGACAGGCCGTTGACGGGCCGATTTGACACTAGCCGTACGGGCATTAACTGAGAATGTTGGGCCTTTATCTTGGCCGGCCCATTATGGTCCGCAAAATCTCGCGGGCCTTTAGCTCGGCCGGCTCATTATGGCCCACAAAATCTCGTGGGCCTTTATCTCGGCCGGCCCATTATGATATGCAAAATCTCGTGGGCCTTTTGCTGGCTGGCCCATTATGGACCGCAAAATCTTGTGGTCCTTTAGTTGGGCCGGCCGATTTAAACTTTATGGGCCACTTTTGGGCCGGTCCACGTGTCAGCATATCATAGGCGCTTCTCGCCCATTGGATGAGTGACACCTGTGCCAACGCGGAGCTGACACGTGTTCCCGTCAGCCAATCAGAATTTTACATGTGGAAAATCCCCATTGGTCCGGGCTATTAACGGGTTATCGGATCCAAAACCGGACCCGATAGCTTAACGGCGTTCCGTTACGGTGGATGCCACGTGTCGGTCAGCCTTGACGAAAGCACTTCTGTGACGCGCAATTTATCGTCATGGAAGTGGACACTTCTGTGATGATAATTTTGGTAATGTCATGGAACACTTCTACGACAGCACATGTATGACTATCTTCATTCTGTCATAAATTTGTCATGGATGTACATGCATGACAGGAAACGTGACCTACTGTGACAAACACGTATCATCACGGAAGTGTATTTTTTTTGTAGTGAGGTGAACATGAAACCACGAGCATAACCGAAACAACGACAGCAGTAGCAAACAAGCAGACAGATAACGGGCAAACTTTTATCAAATATTCAAGTGGAAACTGTTGGGGATATAACTATTGGGTATGACCCTCCCAGGAGGGGCCGGGTCACACTACTAGCGGCTTGAAGATAAAGATGGCGGGCCATTAAGCAAGCGTACTGAAGGCCCAAGACCCGGGAGCAACTTGAGGCCCATGGGCATGAACCACCATATGTTTACCTTGTATTGTAAGGCAAGCTTAATTTGGTCACCGAGCCGAACACGTTGTGTATGAGCCGGCCGGGACTCTGTAAGCTAACGGGCATCAACCTGTGTATATAAAGGGGTGACCTAGCGGCGGCTTGATTCAAGTAACAACCAATCGAGAGCTAGGTCAACTGTATTCGCTCCCTGGCAATCGAAACCCAAGCAATACAACCTAAAGCAGGAGTAGGGTTTTACCTCGTTGAGAGGGGCCGAACCTGGGTAAACTCTTTGTGTCCTTTGTCTCGTTTAACCCTTTCAAGCTAACCACGTCGTGATGGCTCCACATCTAAGTCCTTTCGCTAGGGCATCTACCGTGTTAAGTCCAGGACAGTTGGCGCCCACCATGGGGCCAGCGCACGGTGGTTTCGAGTTCTTGAAGGGCAGCTTCGCATGGATCTAGGGATACGCCGTGGGCCGGATGACCGAGAGTCGTCGCGGCAAGCTCTACATCAACGATGTTGGCTGGGGCCCCGAGGCCAGCTCAATTGAGTACAGGTACCGGGTCCCCTTCGGCGGAATCCACGTCTTCATCGGCAAGATCGACGAGTCAGGGCCTGAGCCGGACACCTGCACCGACATCGTCGAGACGGCTCAGCGTGCATGACCCGCCAAGGTTCAAGCCGCCGCGAAGCGCGCCTTTGTTGGTTTCATCCATGGGGTGGATCTTGAGGAAGGATCTATGTCCAGGGGAGAGACGGTAATCAGCTCAGATGGTGAGTCTTCAACTGGTGAGACCGATTCAATATATCAACTGCAGGACGGCAGGCTTGGGGGCTGTTTCGATGGTGATAGTATTCCAGACCCCTATGAGCCGCCGAACAGGGTTTCAATCTTCATGGCCGTCACACAACCGGTGCTTGGTTCAACGATCGCCACGGCTATGACCTCCAGCTCAACGGCTGCGGCGACGGCTGGTGCTAGCGGCTCTGCGCGCCCGCCGGCTCAGTTTCTGACCGAACTGTTGGATGCTTTGGTGGCTTTAATGGGGGCGGAGGCAACCCCGGAGACTCAAGACAGCATAAAGTGGATGTCGCGAAGCTACAAGATGAGATAGCTCAAGCCAGGGAAGAACTCGCGGCTGAGAATGCTAGGATGGCCACGGAACGAGCTGCTTTGGATGCCCAGGCACAACGGATTCAGGCAGAGTCTTTCCGGCTAACCTTGGATCAAAACGCTTCAAATGCCATCACGGGGAGGCACTAGACCCGTCTGCCTACAGAGTTTGAGGCCAGGAATATTTTCAACATGCCCGGGGCAAGCACCAGTGATCTGCCCATGGTGAATCAGGCTGTTGAGACACCCGTGACCGGAGCGCCAGTTCAGCCACGGGCTGTCGACCCGCCTCGTTTGAATTTGACTCCACCTCAGCATGTTCCGACGCCGCCGGATCATTAGTCTAACCCTCTAGATAATATGATTACTACAGCAACGCGATTGGCGGCTCTCCCAGTTGAAGGCGAGTCTCCAGCCGCGATGGAGATGCGAAGGGCCAGAGAACTTCTTCAGACAGCAGTGGCTCAATAGGCGGCTTATTCGTACAACCATGAACGGATTCGTTCGACCCCGCGTCCAAGCCAGAGTTATAGCAGGTATATTAAATTGCCAGCAGTTTGAAGCAGTGAGCGGCCACATGCTGGTAATGATGCTCAGACCCTGGTGGACCAGGGCAGGGCACGACATGAGGCTTGGCTGATTAGGATCTAATTAATTTTGTGGGTTTTGGGAAAGTAGATGAGGTAGTGCCTATTACCTGTTTTATTATCAAACCCTTGGGAGTTACTTCTACGTTTGCTTATATTGCCATGCTATGCCAGTAGACGTGGATGGGGTGAGTGTATCCATGACAGATGTGAGATTGTTAATTAATGGTTTATTTAAGGTGGCAATTTTAATACAAATCTGGGTGGATTGTGGTACCTGGGTATTCCAGGATTGCCTGTTTTTCTTTATGGACCGCCACCCAGGCTCAAGGGGATCATGAGATTATTCATGCTAGAAACTTCCGTGTGCAGCCACAAGCTACTATGGGCTCTAGCATAGTTGATTAAGTAGTGAGAACTCTTACAGTGGTAGACTAGCAGATGTAGGGGAAAGTAGGTGTAACGGTCTACCCGATCGTAAGGTGCTAGCGCTTCTGAAAGACTATGTCTCGGTCATCCGTTTCTCAAACACCATGTAGTGCGAGAATCCCAACGGAGGAGATCGAGTCTTGTGGGGTAAAGTGCGCAAACCTCTGCAGAGTGTATAAACTAATCATGGTTAGCCGTGTCCCCGGTTATGGACATCTTGAGTATCTAGTATTTGGATTATCATGTGAATCTCATCATGTTATTTTAATTTATATTGTTGGGTTTTAATGATGATGCTTAATTGGGATTGAGAATGCTGTCAACCATTCTCAATGTTTAACAACCACCATGATAGTTAAATAAAATTTATTCCTTTGCAGTAGGGAAAAATTGGCTTTACGTAAAACTGTAACCATGGAGCTTTCCACCAGCCATATATGCATGTAGTATAGCCTATTTCTGTTCATTACTCTCTATGTGTTACATTGCCAGCATATTCCATGTGCTGACCCGTTTTCGGGCTGCAACGTTCATGTTGCAGACTTTTCAGACGACGAGTAAGGTGCCTTTAAGTCGTGGTTCTATACTCAGTGATGCCGTTGGAGTTGATGGACTCGCTTATCTTCCAAGCCTTCCGCTGTTATCGTTATTAGATGGCCTTAAGCCATATTTATTGTAATAAGTTCTCTTTTGAGACTTTTCGATGTAATAAGTGTGTGATTGCTACTCTGTTATAAATCCTTCGAGTACTGTGCATGTCAGCATTACTGATCCAGGGATGACACTGATGCACAGAGATCAGGCTGTCTGAGGTCTGGTCGCTACAGACAAACTACACCGCGAGACAGCCCCCAAAAGCCTGGATTGAGAGCTATGAGATGACCATGGAGATGTTGGATGTTAGTGATGCTGCGGGTGCTAAGTCCTTCACCATGATGTTAGATGGGCCGGCTCGTACTTGGTTGAAAGGGTTGCCCGCTAACTCCATCAGGTCATGGGCGGAGTTGAAGACGCATTTTATCCAAAATTTTAAAGACACATGCAAGCATCCTATGTCAATTCTGGATTTAGACTCATGCGTCCAAGGTGAGGGCGAGTCAACAACTAATTGGGTGCGCCGGATCTCGGCTATTATACACTCATCAGACAGTATCAACGCCGGTTCAACAGTCCAAATGTTGGAGAAGAATTGTCGTTTCCTTCCCCTTAAGCAGAAACTAGGGTGGCTTAAGCACCACTACAATGATATGGGAGAGCTCATGGCGGCTCTTGTCAAATACGCCGACTCTGATAGTACTAAAGACCCTAAGTCTGATGAGGAGAAGGCTAGTAAGGGGAAGAAGAGTGGCAGTGCAAAGGGACAGCAGCATAACACGGCGGGTCAAGGTGGCAACGGTAAGCACAAAGCCGATGACGGTTTAGACTTTGTGGCTAACACCAATATGCAAAATAATAGTCAGCGTCGTAAGGGAAAGCCACCCCGGCTTGGAGGGCCAAAGTTCAACCTCGAGGCGATGATGAACCAGCCTTGCCCGAAGCACGGTACGCAAGAGAAGCCGGCCAATCATCTATGGAAAGATTGTTTCATCATGAGGGAGTATAGGAATTCCAAATTTTTCTAGAATAATCATGGCCCGAATGGCGGCTCAGGATCCGGCTCACACAGACCTGGCTTTAGGGGTGGCGGCTTGTCAGGACCAAAATCCTAAGTCACACCGATCTATCATGTAACACATCATATCACTTTGCGGCCTCACGCACGGTATTCCCACGGGTGCCACCTTACCTGGCCCGGGACCGTTTGCGCCTTTTGGCTCATATATATGAAAGTGTCGCTAGCATCCATATGACAAAGAACCCGGGCTGACATGACTAGTCGTAAACCCAAAGTGGCACTAACTTACAGGGACAGGCATACATGACCCAGCAACGAACGTGTCGGTCATCAGCGAGTGAATCCGGGCTGTGGCAGCAGGGCTAACAGGACTCCGGAGAATCTAGGCTGTAGCAGGCTAACAGGACTCCGGTAGACACCGCGTGACATTTCCCCGAGGGGACAGACACAAGAACAAAGAAGGACACATGCCGGCCAGCCTAAGTGTTCCGGAGCAGTAGCAAGCTACCATGGCTCAGTGGAAGCACTAGGAGACATTTCCTGGTAAGAGAGGCTACCAAGGATAAACAACTAGGTTGTCGGATCCCACACATAACAATACACATTACACGTACGCATAACATGCAAGTTTGTGCTGTACAACATGGCATCACAACATAACTCAACAACTCTTATAGATAAAGGCCCAGAAGATCCACATGGCATTTAATACAAACAGGGGTCTCATGACCCATCATTCAGAGCATACAAGCAACAGAAGCATTACATGTCTGAGTACAGATAACTACAAAAGAAAAAGGCTGAGAAGCCTGACTATCTACAAGACCCTCCCAAGGGTACAAGATCGTAGCTGAGGTAACAAGCTACTCGTCGAAGTCCAAGCAGGACTACTGGTGAGACACATGTCTCATTTTCAAAACATAAATTAAGGAAACGTGAGTACAAAGGTACTCAGCAAGACTTACATCAGACCCTATCATACATGCGTTAGTATCAAGAAGGCAATGTGGGGTTTAGTTAAAGCAAGCCAGCTTTGACTCAGTGGCTATCCTGTTCTACGACTACAAGTAACTTCTTTGAGGTGAGAAAGCGCCTAGTCCAGGTTTATCGCCTATTCGGGTTCTATCCGCAAGGGTGTCCGGCTGAGGTTTCCATCACGGCCCCGAACGATGTGTGCAGGGTTCCCGAGGCCACCATCCGGGTGCCACTCGGTACACCGGGCCACGTGTGCTTAGTCTGTCCCAAGCCCACCCTGCCGGGTGCCACTCGGTAGAAAAATAGCACTGCCTAGAAACACCAGAAACTAGTTGCAACTCCTGGATAGAGATCGAGGTGGTTAATAAGCCGAGGGGGGCCGAGTTACCGGAACCCAAGGTGTGGTAGTATCTAGTCACTGGACAACATACACATAACTCAGTGCTTAAGGACGGTTCCAATGAGACAACCCACCATGTACTCCTACATGGCCTCTCACCGCTACCTTTACCAAATCGTGTTCACACACTTAACTCTCAACATCAGAACATAGCACTGCACTCCAATTCATTCCCAATGAATCAGACCTGACACAACTCTAAGCAATAGCAGGCATGGCATGGTAGGAACACAAGATGGCTCAATCAACTCCTACACATGCTAGTGGGTTTTAACTATTTACCGTGGCAATGACAGGTCATGCAGAGGAATGGGTTCAACTACCGCAACATAAAGTAGCAGTTGAATCGTTGTTGTCCTAATGCAATAACAGAAAGCAGGAGCGAGAGAGTGGGATTGTATTGGAATGAACAAGGGGGTTTGCTTGCCTGGTAGATCAACAGGGGGGTACTGCTCCACAGACAGGTACTCTGGATCGGTCTCCGGAGCAGGACCTATCGAGAAGGAACGGTGTCGGCAATCAATACACAAGCATATGCAACAATATGATGCATGAACATGGCATGAATATGTGATGTTGTTTGAGCTAATGCAACTAGCATTCATTTGGTTGAAGTCCATTTGAACCAAAGCATCTCCAAAATAAGCTCTTATAAATGATATTTATATGTTTTCACTTATACAGTAGGTATAAGTTGGTTTCTCATGCATGAAACTAGTACAGATGGATAGATTGGATTTTTCTGATAATTTTTCATATATAAATTATTTCAATCTGAGCTACGGTTGAATTTATATGAATTTTTGAAGTTTTGCTAATTTTCTGGAATTTCCTCATTTAATTAAACCCAGAAAAGCTTTATTGCGTCAGCATGTCTGTGGCATGACGTCAGCGAGTCAACCGTGGCTGACCGGGTCAAACCTGACGTGTGGGATCCACACGTCAGTGTCATAGTTAATTGACAGAGTGAATTAATCCTAACTCCAAACCTAACTAAAAAGGATTAGTGAGCACTGGGCCCAGTGTCAGTGTCCCTAGGGGGTAATTAGTGCCTAACTAAGAAGGCCACGTCAGCCAGCCGGAGTTCTGGCCGGCGGCGGCCAATACCGCGTCGGTGACTCGCCGGACTCGCGCTACGAGCGGCGGCTGGACGCGCGGAGACCACCGGGGCGTAGCCCGTCGTCGTCCGCATCCAGGGGAGCAGGTGGGAGGCTGCGGGGGCGCCGGAGCTCGCCGGAGCGGGGTTCGAGGCGGCGGCCGGAGTTTGGCTCCGGTGGAACTACGGCTAGGGAGCGTCGGAAGAGCAGGAAAGAAGGGGGGTTCGACGGCAGGGCTCACAGCGGATTCGGCGGAGGTGTCAGCGGGCTCGGGGGAGGTCCGACAAGGGCAGAACGGCGACGGCGATCTCGGGCGGCCGGAGGTGAAGATGACGGCGATGGCGGCTCCTCGGGGCTTCCCGCGTCACGTGGCTTGACGGAGAGGTAGCAGGCGATGACGCGGAGCTTGTGGACTCGACGAAGGGGCGAGGGGACGGCGGGGAGCGCGTGGGCGGTGAGCTGCGGCGACGGCAACGCTTCGGCTATCACGGGAGAGGGTGACAGAGGCGGGGAGGAGGACGGGAGAGAGTGAGAGAGATGCGGGGCAGCGCGTGGCGACGTCCAGGGCGTCTAGGCGTCGAGGGAGAGTGGCAGGCAGGCAGGAGGTGGCGCACACGCGTGCTGGCATGCGGCAGGCACATGCCCCTGTCCTCCTGGCGAGAGGAGAGGGACGACTAGCAGGGGCCAGTTGGCTGGGCCGGCCTGCTGGGAGGCTGGGCTGCATAGTGCCAGGCCGCCAGGTAAGTGGCCCAGGTAAGTCCAGGTAAGGGGGTTTTCCCCTTTTTTGTTTTCTTTTCTATTTTCTGACATTTGTTTCTGCTTTTGAAATAATACTAAACGAATTTATTTTCTTATGCCAATTTTTGTAGGAGCTAGTGGTATTATTCTAGAGATCCTCACCAACTAGCATAAATTTTGGACAATATTATATATATATAACAATATATATCCAAAGCAAATAATTACTGCATTAATTCCAAATGGCCAAAATAAATATTTATGAGCTCCTAAAAATATTGGTTTGAATTTTACCTCTGACCAATATTTTTAGAGAGAGACATGAACATTTTCTTGGACCCTTTTGGAGCAATTTTTATCTGGGTCATTTCCAGAAATGATTTCTGAGGGTTTCACAAATCCCCATTTCAAATTTAAATGAAATTTAAACATGATGCACACATGACTAGCTAGTCTAGGTCATACCAGAACTAGGGATGTGACAACTCGCCCCCACTCGAAAGAATCTCGTCCCGAGATTCAGGAGTCGGCGGAAAGAAAGTGGGGTACTCAAGTCGAAGACGATCTTCTCGCTCTCAGGTAGCTTCTCTCTCAGAGTGATGAGACCACTGAACCTTGAGAAACTTGATGTTCTGACGTCGGGTAACACGCTCTGCTTGATCAAGAATGCGAACAGGGTACTCTCGATATGTGAGGTTATCTTGGAGATCAAGCGTTTCGTGGTCTACTCCGCGGATGGGATCCGAGAAGGAACGCCTGAGTTGAGAGACGTGGAAGACACCATGTACTTGAGAAATATGTGGGGGTAGTTCCAACTGGTAGGCAACCTCTCCTCATTTAGCGAGAATGCGAAAAGGACCAATGTAACCAGGAGCCAACTTGCCCTTGATACCGAAACGATGGGTACCCTTCAAAGGAGTAACCCGAAGGTAAGCCTTGTCGCCAACTTCATAAGCCACTTCCTTGTGACGACGGTCATACTGGCTCTTTTGACGAGATTGGGCTATTTTCAAATTCTCACGAATGATGCGAACTTGCTCTTATGCCTCCTGGATCATGTCCAGTACAAAGAATTGTCTTTCACCAGTTTCTGACCAGTTCAAAGGTGTTTGACATCTTCGTCCATACAGAATCTCGAAATGAGCTTTCTTGAGACTGGATTGGTAGCTATTGTTATAAGCAAACTCGGCGAAAGGAAGACACTTCTCCCAATCCATACCGAATGAAATAACGCAAGCTCTAAGCATGTCTTCGAGAATTTGGTTGACCCGTTCCACCTGACCACTTGATTGAGGGTGGAAAGCGGTACTAAAGGAAAGATGGGTTCCCATGGCAGTTTGGAAACTCTCCCAGAAATGAGAAGTGAAAAGACTACCATGGTCTGAATTGATCTCTAGTGGAACACCATGAAGTGACACTATTCAAGAAATGTATAAGTCAGCAAGCTGGCTAGCAGTGATACTCTCTCGAACAGGAAGGAAGTGAGCCACTTTGGAAAGACAATCAACGACTACGAAGATAGCATTATTCCCTTTCTTGGTCCTGGGAAAGCCGGTGATGAAGTCCATACCAACTTTATCCCATTTCCACTCAGGAATGGCTAAAGGCTGAAGGGTGCTAGAAGGCCTTTGATGCTCTGCCTTAACGCGACGACAAACGTCACAATTAGCAACGAAGTCGGCAATTTCTCTCTTAATCCTAGTCCACCAGAACCTCTGGCGTAGGTCCTGATACATCTTAGTACTACCGGGATGAATCGTGAGAGGGGATTCATGCGCCTCCTTAAGGATCAATTGCTGCATCTGCTGACTCTTGGGAACCACCAAGCGGTTCCCAAAGTAAACAACACCTCGTTCATCCATAGAGAAACAACCAGCTACTCCCTTGGAGATATTTTTCTTGATTCGGGAGATTCCCGTATCATGCTTTTGGACTTCTATGATATGATCCGCAATAGTAGGCTTCGCCACCAAGGTAGAAAGGAATCCGTGAGGAGCAATGTGAAGGTTAAGCTTACAGAATTCCTCATGGAGAAGTGGTTGGCCCTGCTGCAACATAAGATTGTTGCAATAGGACTTACGACTTAGCACATCAGCCATGACATTGCCCTTGCCTGGGGTGTAGGTAATCCCTAAGTCGTAATCTGAGATCAACACCAGCCAACGTCTTTGCCTAAGGTTCAAATCTGGTTGGGTGAAGATATACTTGAGACTCTGGTGATCGGTGTAAATCTCGCAACGTTTACCAAGAAGGTAATGTGGCCATGTCTTAAGTGCATCGACTACGGCTGCAAGCTCCAGATCATGTGTAGGATAATTATCCTCATGTGGATGCAACTGTTGAGATGCATAGGCAATCACATGACGATCCTACATAAGAATGCAACCTAGTCCCTGTCGTGAGGCATCACAATAGATAACAAAGTCCTTAGTGAAATCCGGTGGCACAAGTATGGGAGAAGTCAGGCGTCTTTTCAGTTCCTAAAAACTGTGCTCACACTGTGGGGACCACTCAAACTTTTTTATCCTTCTTGAGAAGTTCCGTGAGGGGTTTGGCCACTTTGGAGAAGTTCTCAACAAAGCGGCAACAATAACTAGCTAGACCAAGGAAACTCCTTACTTGTTTAACTATTTCAGGTGGAGTCCAATCAAGGACGGCCTGAACTCTCTCGGGATTGACAGCAATGCCCTTACCAGAGATCACGTGGCCTAGGTAGGTCACTTCTGGCAACCAAAATTCGCACTTGGAGAACTTGGCATAAAGGCGATGCTCTCTGAGTTTCTCTAACACGAGTCTAAGATGTTCGGCATGCTCTTCCTCATTCTTTGAGTAAATAAGGATATCATCGAGGTAAACCACGACGAACTTATCTAAGTACTCCATGAAGATCGAGTTCATCAAGCGGGAGAATGTGGCTGGAGCATTGGTTAGACCAAAGGGCATGACGGTGTACTCGTACTGGCCATAACGAGTGACGAAAGCCGTCTTAGGAATGTCCCCATTTCTGATCTTGATTTGGTGGTAGCCTAAACTCAAATCCATCTTAGAGAAGACTGAGGATCCAGCGAGCTGATCATACAGATCGTTGATCCTGGGGAGCGGATACTTGTTCTTTATCGTGACCAAATTAACGGGACGATAATCTACAACCATCCGATCCGTACCATCCTTCTTCTTGACGAAGAGGACGGGGCAAGCCCAAGGAGAAGAACTAGGACGGATGAAACCCTTTTGCAAGGACTCATCAAGCTGTTTCTTAAGCTCAGCTAGCTCTAAGGGTGCCATCTTGTAAGGTCTGCTAGAAATTGGGGCGGTTCCTGGGATAAGATCTATGACAAACTCTACATCTTTGTCAGGTGGAATGCCTGGCAGTTCCTCTGGAAAGACATCCGGAAAGTCACGGACTACCGGGATATCTTCAAGGTCTGGGAGAGGGCTGGCATTAAGAGAATAGAGTTGGCGCTTTGCAACTCTGGTGGAGACAGTGACTATCTTGCCAGATGGATGTGTAAGTTGAACAGACCTGGTGTAACAATCAATCTTGGCATAATGAGCTTTCATCCAGTCCATACCCAAGATGATCTTAATATCTGTATACTTGAGGGCTATAAGTGATTCAAGGAATACAAGTCTGTCGACAAGGATTTCATTACCATGGCTTATTCTGGTAGTTTGCCATCTAGACCCCAGAGTTTGGATTTCAAGCGGAGTGGGCATATCACAAAATGACATGTCGTGCAAACGAGCATAGCCTTCAGAGATGAAGGAGTGAGATGCTCCAGTATCAAACAGAACCGATGCTGGATGACAGTTGACAAGGAGTGTACCAAGAACGACATCCGGATCATCATGAGCGTCTTTAGCTGAGACGTGATGCACACGTCCACGTTCAGTGGGAGCTGACTTGACACTGATCATCTTGCGTGATGGCTTATCACGGCCAACAGACTTCTCGGGCTGGGGTGGAGCATAGTTGGTTTGAGAGCAGTCAAGTGCATAGTGTCCTGGCTCTCCGCATGTGAAGCAAGTCCCTGAAGTAGGACGTGGACCCACATTGGAAGGCGGTGTACCAACAGGCCTGGGTGTAGGAAATGACTGAACTGGGTGAGGCACCACATATGATGGCCTCGGAGCATATCCAGGTGGAAGAGCGGAGTTCGGAACCCAAATCCGGCGCTTCTGAGAACTAGAACCGGAGGAAGAAACCAAATCACGGGTGTGCTTACGAGACTCCTCGTAAGTGAGCTGAGCTGTCTCTGCGTTAATGGCCTTGTTCACAAGAGCCTGGAATGTATTGCAATGGTGCAAGTGAAGATCACGATGCAACTTGGGGTTGAGACCTTTCCGGAACCTAGCCTGCTTCTTGGCATCCGTGGACACTTCTTCTTAGCATAACGGGCGAGGTTCTCAAACTATCTACTATAAGCATCAACAACCATCTTATCCTGGGTGAAACTTGTCACGACCGGTTTTGCAATAAAATAATTATTGAGAAACCAATCCCTGTTATGGACCAGCGAGGAAGAATTCCTTCTCACTGATAGACAATACATTGGTCACAGAAAAAAAATACCAGGAGTACTAAATATAATACAAAGTTGAGCAGAGACTGCCCAACAATTTATTACATGCACGCCGATAAAACAATACGGCGGATAGGGTGGCAAACTTCTAACTCACGATAATAACGGTGGTGGAAATATCATCGCGAAGCGAGTGACATGATTCCAGAATACTACAACTCTTCGAGCGTCGGAGTGAGGCTCGAGAATACTATTGCGGGTGGCGGAAGCGTAAACGATACAAGTGACCAATATCCGGGATCGCGCAGGACTGACTGGGACTCCTCTAGGCGTCGGACGCGCTATCAAACTCTTCATCCAAGAGATCGCCTTCGTCAACATCTGGCCAAATCAACAAGCCAGGTGAGTACTATGAAAGTACTCGCAAGACAGTTCGGACATAAGGTATAACAAATGCAAACATGAAGCACATGAATAAGTTAACCAGTGCGATCAGACATAGAGAAAATAAATACTGGGTGCCAAGCGAGGGTCTGAATGACGCCTCGAGCGGAAACTGCAGAATAGTAATACTGGTGCCAAACGAGTGTCTGAAAGACTCCTCGAGAGGAAAATGCGGAATAATAATACCGGTGCCAAACGAGTGTCTGAAAAGACTCCTCGAGAGGAAAATGCGGAATAATAATACCGGTGCCAAACGAGTGTCTGAAAGACTCCTCGAGAGGAAAATGCGGAATAATAATACCGGTGCCAAACGAGTGTCTGAAAGACTCCTCGAGAGGAAAATGCGGAATAATAATACCGGTGCCAAACGAGTGTCTGAAAGACTCCTCGAGCGGAAAATGCGGAATAATAATACCGGTGCCAAACGAGTGTCTGAAAGACTCCTCGAGAGGAAAATGCGGAATAATAATGCCACAGTCGGGCGTCGGGGCGACACCACATAAAGGGCTTATAACAGAAAGTAAGGACAGTACATGCCACAGTCGGACGTCTGAGCGACATCACATAAAGGGCTTATATTTAAAGTGAGAAACGAGTACACGCCACAGTCGGACGTCTGCGCGACGTCTCATAAAGGGCTTATATCACAACTCATTAATACAATAGCTCGGAGACATAAATTATCACAAACATGAGACACAAAATAAAGTTAGTCCATCAACTGGAATAACAATAAATCTGAGATTTTACCGCTTGAGCTTGTTCACCGGGGGCAAGATTTTCACGCGGATAGATTTGGATGTAAAGTCTACATTACTGATCATGGACACGATGATTTGGAAAGAATTGACTCTGCAGAGTTTGTACTTAACCACAGCCAACGGATTTCAGTAGTCACGGGGACTAGTTCCGTCTACGGTGTTCTGGAAGGAACACGTCTAACCAGTACACACCCAATTTAACCATCCGAAGCCAGGGATCACCCTCGGCAACATTAGGAAAAACCCTGAGTCGGGGAGGCTACAACCTCGCGTAGCATGGGATCAAATTTCTATACGCGCGCTATAAGGGGGTGCCCCCCCTCTCGGTCCCAACCGGAAACACCCATGCCCCCTGACCGAATGACTGGCTTTAATCCTGGGCCAAGGTACCATCATCCCGGCCTCTCTGTTTGGTGTGTACACGGAAAGAGGTTACCAACTTACTAAACCGTATCCTGGCAATGAGACATGTGGTAGCACGGAAAGGGGAAGGGACGATAACACGGCTCCAACCATGTTAACGTCGGAAAAGTCGGATGACACAAGGCTGGCATGCTACAACAGTACCACCTTGCTGCCCTTCATGTCACCACATGATTAGGCCACCTCTCATCAGAGGTCATCGCAACTTTGGAACATGCGGGAAAAGATCGATAACGTGGCTCCAACCACGTTAACGTCGAAGAAAGTCGGATGACGCAAGGCTGGCATGCTACAACAGTACCACCTTGCTGCCCTTCATGTCACTACATGATTAGGCCACCTCTCATCAGAGGTCATCGCAACTTCGGAACAACCGGGTCGTTGCCTTACAAGCAACGAGGTACTTATCGACACTCACATGCCACGCACAAACTTTCACATGAACATGCAAAACATCTGCCATATCAAATGTTCAAACATGCTTGCCTGGTTCGGAGAAGTCGGAGTCTAGCTCGGCGAAGTTCGCGGCTCCGTCCCCTCTCCCGGAACCTACGGCAATCACGAAACGGGGTACTAACGTGAAAACCAACACATGCACAGAAACTTTGCCAAATATTTTTCAAATAAATCCCATAAAAAACTAGACAAAATTTGGAGATTGACAGAAAAAGAATCACTCAAAAATACCTTTTTATTAAAAAGTTATAAAGGTTTCTGTCCAGGGACCTTTCTGTAATGAAACAGAAAAGTTCCAGGGTTTTAACTGAGAAAACAGAAAACGCTTCGGCTGGGAATGCGCAAGCGCAAAGGGGAAAACGTATTTTGCCCGAAGGCGCCAACAGAAAACGGTTCGGGGAAATAAAACAGAGGCTGACACGCGGGGCCCGCATGTCAGGTTTGAAAGCTCGCCGGCGCCCGAAGACGGCGGTGGACGCCGGCGTCGAACCACGGCGAGTTAGGAGAAACGGAGGGTACCAAGAGCTTCAGTGTCTTCTTCCGCGTCGGTGGGTGGTGGACTCGTCCAACGGGGAGCACCACGTCGACGGCGACACTATCTCCGGCGGACGGCGGTTCGGGTGAGGTTGGGGAACTCCGGTGGAGGGCTGCAAAGTACGAATTGAGGCGCGGGTCAGAACGGGTGATGCAAGGAGAAGCTACTGGCAAGAGAATGGGGGCTGCGGAGCACACACGGGGGCGAATCGGGCTGGATCCCGTGGCGGGTCGCGGCGGCCGGAGTCGAGGAAGGAGACCCCCTCGCGGCTCTTCCAGTGGCTGGGCGTGCTCTAGGGGAAGTGTAGGGCTGGTGGGTGCTCGAGTTGAAGCTCGGGGCCTCTATTTATAGGCAGATCGACGGGGTGGCCGTGAACGGAGAATCTCCGGCGAGCGATTACGGCGGAGCAGTGGGTTGGCAGAGGGTTTGAGCGGTCGGGCAGCATCAGTGGATGTTACTGGACTCGATTTGCAGCTGAACGGGGTTGTTCTTGGCGTAATGGCGTCTGTCCACGGTGAGGTGACCGCACGGGCTCAACGGCGGCAGAGAGCGCGCTCCGCGCCCTGCGGTTCACGACGAGAGCGGCAGCGCATTCGGGGGAGTGGACGGCCACGCGGCGGGCTCCGGTGGTTTGGGCGGCGCTGGGTGGAGTTGGCGGCGCCGTGTCTCCCGCTGGCGTCCGCAAAGCCGCCGCCGGCGTCGGTCACGGGGCGGCGCACCTTCTGCTGCTCGTCGCCGACGCCCGCAAGATGCCAGGCACTCGTGCGGTGCAGGAGCAAGTGGGCGAGGACGAGGAGCAAGGCGACGCGAGGGTACTGGCGAGATCGACGCCCGTTTCTGAAGAAAACGACAGTGAGCACTGACTGAACTCTGAAGTTAACTGAAACTTGACAGTGACCAAGCATTGCAGGTGTTCGACAGTAGGTTTGGTAAAGAGATAAAAAATTTCTGGAGCTGTAACTTGGTGAGATGATCACTCAAAGCACCCAGGGGCTGCATGAATTTATCTGGAATTTTTGGAGAAGGTTTTGAATGAATTTCACCAAATTTGGCAAATCTGGTCCAAACTTGCAGCTGATGTAGTTTGAAATTTTTGAACTGGAGACCAGTGGATCTTCATGGTTCCAGGTTGAGGGTTCAAAGGACTAGGAGGGGAAAGGAGTTTGGTGGTAAAAGTCCAAACAAAAAATGGAGTTCCTTTGTAAATCTCCAAGAGGTAGAATAGAAGGCAGAAAATATTTGAATGAAATTTGAATGGAAATAATCACATGAGGAGGTTCAACTTGCTGGATTTGATGCAAATCATGATCCAAAGGTGAGGGGAGGGTTAGGAGAGAGGATTTGCACTTATGTCATGGCAAGAAGGAATAGTTGAAAGTGGCAAAGGACTTTCCAAAAGCCATAGTGCATATTCAAGAAAAGGTTTTCAAAAGTTATTTTCTCAAATGAAAAACATTTTGTCTTGAGCCCAAATGAAAAGCAAGAACCCCCAAGGTCAAAGGCAGATCTTGGGTGAATCCAAATAAAATTTTTGCCATAAAGAAAAATATTTGAGAGTGAGAGTTCTCTTGAAGAAAATTTTTAAATCACTCCCTTCAAGTCAAATAAAAATCTTTTGAAAAATTCCAAATAAAAACTTGGGTGTCACAACACCTACCCCCTTAGGAAAAATCTCGTCCTCGAGATTTCTGCTGATCCTCAAATAGATATGGATACTCTGCTCGGAGGAAATCTTCCCTTTCCCATGTGGCTTCATCCTCAGTGTGGTTGCTCCACTGGACCCTGAAAATTTTTGTCGTTTTCTGACGGGTCCTCCGTTCAGACTCTTCTAAAATCTTTACTGGCCTTTCTCTGTAGGTGAGATCTGGTTGCATATCAATGTCCTCATGAGGTACATGTTTCTCCGGGTTACTCACACATTTCCTCAACTGCGAGACGTGGAATACGTCATGGACGTCTGACAGCTCCTTGGGGAGGTCTAGTTGGTAGGCTACCGTGCCTCTTCGTGCCTTCACACAAAATGGTCCAATAAATCTTGGGGCTAGTTTCCCCTTTATTTTGAACCGTTGCAGACCCCTCATAGGAGATACTCGGAGGTATACGGAATCACCAGGTTCAAAGCTGACCTCACGATGCTTCTGATCATAGTAGCTCTTTTGTCGGCTCTGTGCTGTCTTGAGTCTGTCCCTGATTTGTTTAACTTTTTCCTCGGCCTCCTTAAGCATATCTGGGCCGAAGATACGGCTGTCACCTGTTTCTGACCAATTCAATGGGGTACGACACCTCCGTCCGTACAATGCTTCAAAGGGTGCCATTTGCAAGCTGGCTTGGTAACTGTTGTTGTACGCAAATTCGGCATACGGCAAACTCTCTTCCCAACTGGTTCCATAGGTGAGCACACAGGCTCTTAGCATATCCTCTAGGATTTGGTTTACACGCTCTGTTTGTCCATCTGTCTGAGGGTGGTATGCTGTACTGAAAGCCAGTTGTGTGCCCAGAGCTTGTTGTAGGTGTTCCCAAAATTTGGAGACGAATTGGGTGCCTCGGTCTGATATTATAGTCTTCGGGACTCCATGCAAGCAAACTATACGGGAGAGATAGAGTTTTGCCAGTCTTTGTGTGGAGTAGGTAGTCTTCACGGGAATGAAGTGAGCAACCTTGGTTAGTCGGTCTGTGATGACCCATATGGCATCATTTCCACGCTGTGATCGGGGTAATCCGACAATGAAGTCCATTCCGATTTCATCCCATTTCCACTCCGGTATCCTGTTAGGCTGGAGTAGCCCTGCTGGCTTTTGGTGCTCGGCCTTGATGCGCTGACATGAATCGCAACAAGCAATGAATGTGGCTATATCTCTTTTCATACCGTGCCACCAAAATCTTTCCTGAATGTCCTTGTACATTTTGGTTCCTCCAGGATGTATCGAGTATGGAGCGGTGTGGCTCTCCGTCAAGATCTGTTGCTTGAGTTCCTCAATGTTAGGTACGCAAAGTCTGTCCCGGTACCATAATGTTCCTTCACTGTCCGTGACGAATTCTGAAGTCTTACTACGGTTCATTTTCTTCTTTATGCCTTCGATACTGGGATGTCCCTGTTGAGCCTTCTTGATTTGTTCCACTAGGTGGGTTGTATCTCCAGGTTCGATATGGTGCCCTCAGAGACTAACATCATGTTGAGCCGAGTGAACTCTCGCTGAAACTCAGGCCTCAAACTTTGCTGACCGTCACTGTCCGGGCTGGGGTTTCGACTAAGGGCATCGGCCACTACATTTGCCTTTCCCTGGGTGGTAGTGAATACCGATGTCATAGTCCTTGACCAGTTCCAACCAGCGTCGTTGGCGTAAATTCAGCTCTGGCTGTGTGAAAATATATTTGAGGCTCTTATGGTCTGTATATATTTCACAGCGATTTCCCAACAGAAAGTGCCTCCACTCCTTGAGTGCATGTATAACTGCTGCTAGTTCCAAGTCATGTGTTGGGTAATTTTCCTCATGTTTTCGCAGTTGCCTGGAGGCATATGCGACAACTTTGCCGTCTTGCATTAGTACACATCCGAGACCTTTTCGGGACGCGTCACAATACACCTCAAAGCTCTTGTGTATGTCTGGCACAGTTAAGACTGGTGCGGTTGTCAGCTTTTTCTTGAGTTCTTGGAAGCTCTGCTCACATGCTTCCGTCCATACGAATTTCTTGTCTTTCTTGAGTAGTTGGGTCATAGGCTTTGCCACAGTGGAGAATCCTTCAATAAATCTCCTGTAATATCCGGCCATTCCTAGGAAACTCCGCACATCTGTGACGTTCGCGGGTGGCTTCCAGTCCAGTATGGCCTTGACCTTTTCTGGGTCTACGGCTACGCCTTCTTGGTTCAGTATATGGCCTAAGAAACCAACTTGTCTTAGCCAAAATTCGCATTTGCTAAACTTGGCGTACAACTGATGCTTCCTCAATTCTCCCAAAACAATTCTGAGGTGCTCAGCATGTTCTTCTGGTGTCCTCGAGTAAACCAGAATATCGTCAATGAACACCACCACAAATTTGTCCATGAATTTCATGAACACTTTGTTCATGAGGTGGACGAAGTATGCGGGGGCGTTTGTTAGACCAAAAGGCATCACTGTGAACTCGTATAACCCATATCTGGAAGTGAATGCTGTCTTGGGGATATCCTCTGTTCGTACCTTCAGTTGATGGTATCCTGATCTCAAATCAATCTTTGAAAATACTTTAGCTTGTGCGAGCTGGTCAAACAAATCATTTATCCGTGGCATCGGATATTTGTTTTTGATGGTGACCATATTGAGGGCTCGATAGTCTATGCACAGCCTTAAAGTCCCATCCTTCTTTTTGGCGAACAACACAGGCGAACCCCATGGTGAGGAGCTGGCTCGTATAAACCCTTTGTCCAATAATTCCTTTATCTGCTTCTTCAACTCCACCAATTCTGAGGGTGCCATTCTATACGGCTTCTTATAAATGGGAGCGGTGCCAGGTGCTAGTTCAATGCTGAATTCGATCTCTCGGTCTGGTGGCATACCTGGTAGTTCTTCCGGGAACACATCAGGGAACTCGCATACCACTGGCACTTTTCTTAATTCTGCGATGTCCATCTTGTTCAGTTTTGGTTTCTGTGATCGTGGCCTTTCTTGAGCGGAAACTCTTATAGTCTTGCCGTGATGGTGAGTGAGAATCACTGTCCGATTGAAACAGTCGATGAATCCTTTGTTGGTGGTCAACCAGTCCATTCCTAAAATGACATCCAGTCCTTTACTTTCCAACACGATGAGATTCGCGTGGAATGGTAGTCCTTCGAACTCAATGACCACTCCTTGGCAGTAACCCTGAGCAATTTGCTTATTTCCGGGGGACTTGATGATCATAGATTTTTCCAAGGGGAGTATCGGAAAACCGTGTTGCGAAACAAAACTCTTCGAAACGAACGAATGGGAAGCTCCAGAATCAAACAAAACCGTGGCAGGTACTGTGTTGACAGGGAACGTACCGAGCACGATGTCTGGGGCATTCTGCGCTTCTTCCCTGGTCACATGGTTCAAGTGACCCTTCCTGTGGTTGTTGTTGGGATTGAAGTTGTTGCGCTTGGGGGCGGGATTGTTTCCACCATTGTTCGGCTTGGGTGCCGAGTCTCTTGGCTTCGGGCACTGTTTAGCATAATGCCCTTGTTGACCACAAGCATAGCAGGTGACCCCTGGACGGTATGTGAACTCCTTGTCTCTGGCATGAAATTGTCCGACGGGTCTTGGCTCAGTAGTCGTGGATCTCCTCGTGTCTGTCCTTGGGACCTCAGTCTTGCCTCGGTTGCTGCGGGCAAGAGTCGTCTTGTCCCTCTTCCGCTTGCGGATATCTTCCAGACTACGGCGCTCATTCTCCAGGGTGATGGCCTTGTCCACCAGCGTCTTAAAATCCGGAAAGGTGTGTACAATCAGTTGGCATCTTAATGCTGGTGCCAGGCCGTCCAGGAATTTTTCCATCTTCTTGTTTTCTGTCATGTGCTCGTCGTAGGCATAACGAGACAGTTGGGTAAACTGGCCGTTGTATTCTGTGACGGTCATGCCTCTTTGCTTCAGGTCATCAAACTCTCTCTTCTTGATCTTTAGGATGCTCCTGGGAATGTGTGCCCCACGGAAGCCTTCCTTGAATTCTTCCCAGGTGATGTTGTGTTCCCTGGGGTGCATGTGTAGGAAGTTTTCCCACCATGCTGCGGCTGCTCCAGTAAGGTAGTGTGGTGCATAAAGCACCTTCTCATGATCTGAGCATTGAGCGATAATCAGTTTCCTTTCAATCTCGCGAAGCCAATCATCGGCTTCCAGTGGCCTGTCGGTGTGAGCAAAAGTTGAGGGGCGAGTCTTCTGTAACTCAGATAACTTGGAATGTGGTTGATAGGGTTCACGGTGGTTTCCCATGTTATGACATGGTTCATCATCTCCTGGTGCTGTTGCTGGCTTTGCTCGAAGAGACGGCATACTTGAGATAGTGCCGCTTCGCTGTCCTGTTGGCTGGACTGACCCTGAGTGAAATTGTTGCTGGTCTGTGTTCCGTAAACCTCTTCTGGCTGATTGGGCATAGAGCGAGTCCAAGGGCGAGACATTTTTCCAGTCTGGGGTATCATTTGCAAAACCCATGAGAAAAACTGTGTAGCGCAGGAAAACCCTTGCAAAGGCAATAATCAAAAAGGCTTCAAGGTTTTCAAGAAACACAAATGATTTTCACGGAGAAGAAGTGCTTAACACAAATCTTACATGCGAAAGCAAACACAAGATACAGCACTCAGGTTGTGCGTACACAATCCTGACATGTTATTAAAAACTAGCGTACTACTCCGGAAGGCAGCAAACACACCAACACAAACTAGCGTACAGATAAAAACAACACATCATACAAGCAGGCATAACACGCGGCTACTCGGTGCTCTCAGTCGGAGATGGTGAAGATCTCCTTCCCCTTGCCGATGGCAAGGCTCAGCGGTCCAGGAGAATCAACCTCCTCCTCTCTAGCTGGCTCCTGGCGTGCGACGCTGCGCTGCGGTGATGGTGCGGGGGCGACTGGTGGTAGAGCGCGTGCGGCAGGCGGTGCGGCTCTGACTGGAGTAGGAGCGATGACTCGGTCGAACTCCTCAGTGGTAGGCAGACGGCGAGCAGTGGCCAAAACGGCCGGTGCATACGAGGCTGAAGACGAGACGAATGTCAGAGGCGGCGCCGTGTGGAGAAGCTCCTTCCTGCTGGCAGGACCGCCCCGGACTAAGTCCATGCGGGCAGCCACAAGATCATCTACGAGGTTGTCGAAAGACTCCTCCAGAGCCTTGAGATACTCCACAACCATCTCGATGGCTTCATCTCGCTCTCCCCGATGGCAGGCGAACGCATAGTGGCTGGTGTAAGGCACATGGCATGGGAGGTAGCGGTAGCGACGAGTCTTCATCGTAGGAAGGATGTCCCGAAGGCGAGCTATCGCCTCACGGGCAGCCATCTGCATGGCATGCCTCTCCGTAGGCATGGCCCTTCCCGTAAAACGGAAATGGCGAGCAGCAGATCGTCCTCCCCTGAACTGCACCACAGCCTGGTGCATAGACACGTCGTCACTGAGCTTGTGCTGATAGAGGGTGAACTCCGGGCGAGCTGCTGGCCCGATCGCGAGCTTGGTGATGGAGACGAGGAGCTTGACAAACCCCTCGGGCACGTTGGTGAACACTCGATTCTCACAGCTGCTGCCAGCCATCTACAAAAGTAGGCAAAAATTCTGAGTAGTCATGTCATAAATTTTATGATGACCAACAGAAAATAGCTACAATTGCAAAATGCTGAAAAAGCACTAAAGACGCTAATAACCGATTAGCGATCGCACCTAGTGGCTTCCTACAGTCAGCCTGGCTCTGATACCAAGCTTGTCACGACCGGTTTTTCAATAAAATAATTATTGAGAAACCAATCCCTGTTACGGACCAGCGAGGAAGAATTCCTTCTCACTGATAGACAATACATTGGTCACAGAAGAAAAATACCAGGAGTACTAAATATAATACAAAGTTGAGCAGAGACTGCCCAACAATTTATTACATGCACGCCGATAAAACAATACGGCGGATAGGGTGGCAAACTTCTAACTCACGATAATAACGGTGGTGGAAATATCATCGCGAAGCGAGTGACATGATTCCAGAATACTACAACTCTTCGAGCGTCGGAGTGAGGCTCGAGAAGACTTATTGCGGGTGGCGGAAGCGTAAACGATACAAGTGACCAATATCCGGGATCGCGCAGGACTGACTGGGACTCCTCTAGGCGTCGGACGCGCTATCAAACTCTTCATCCAAGAGATCGCCTTCGTCAACATCTGGCCAAATCAACAAGCCAGGTGAGTACTATGAAAGTACTCGCAAGACAGTTCGGACATAAGGTATAACAAATGCAAACATGAAGCACATGAATAAGTTAACCAGTGCGATCAGACATAGAGAAAATAAATACTGGGTGCCAAGCGAGGGTCTGAATGACGCCTCGAGCGGAAACTGCAGAATAGTAATACTGGTGCCAAACGAGTGTCTGAAAGACTCCTCGAGAGGAAAATGCGGAATAATAATACCGGTGCCAAACGAGTGTCTGAAAAGACTCCTCGAGAGGAAAATGCGGAATAATAATACCGGTGCCAAACGAGTGTCTGAAAGACTCCTCGAGAGGAAAATGCGGAATAATAATACGGTGCCAAACGAGTGTCTGAAAGACTCCTCGAGAGGAAAATGCGGAATAATAATACCGGTGCCAAACGAGTGTCTGAAAGACTCCTCGAGCGGAAAATGCGGAATAATAATACCGGTGCCAAACGAGTGTCTGAAAGACTCCTCGAGAGGAAAATGCGGAATAATAATGCCACAGTCGGGCGTCGGGGCGACACCACATAAAGGGCTTATAACAGAAAGTAAAGACAGTACATGCCGCAGTCGGACGTCTGAGCGACATCACATAAAGGGCTTATATTTAAAGTGAGAAACGAGTACACGCCACAGTCGGACGTCTGCGCGACGTCTCATAAAGGGCTTATATCACAACTCATTAATACAATAGCTCGGAGACATAAATTATCACAAGCATGAGACACAAAATAAAGTTAGTCCATCAACTGGAATAACAATAAATCTGAGATTTTACCGCTTGAGCTTGTTCACCGGGGGCAAGATTTTCACACGGATAGATTTGGATGTAAAGTCTACATTACTGATCATGGATACGATGATTTGGAAAGAATTGACTCTGCAGAGTTTGTACTTAACCACAGCCAACGGATTTCAGTAGTCACGGGGACTAGTTCCGTCTACGGTGTTCTGGAAGGAACACGTCTAACCAGTACACACCCAATTTAACCATCCGAAGCCAGGGATCACCCTCGGCAACATTCAGGAAAAACCCTGAGTCGGGGAGGCTACAACCTCGCGTAGCATGGGATCAAATTTCTATACGCGCGCTATAAGGGGGTGCCCCCCCTCTCGGTCCCAACCGGAAACACCCATGCCCCCTGACCGAATGACTGGCTTTAATCCTGGGCCAAGGTACCATCATCCCGGCCTCTCTGTTTGGTGTGTACACGGAAAGAGGTTACCAACTTACTAAACCGTATCCTGGCAATGAGACATGTGGTAGCACGGAAAGGGGAAGGGACGATAACACGGCTCCAACCATGTTAACGTCGGAAAAGTCGGATGACACAAGGCTGGCATGCTACAACAGTACCACCTTGCTGCCCTTCATGTCACCACATGATTAGGCCACCTCTCATCAGAGGTCATCGCAACTTTGGAACATGCGGGAAAAGATCGATAACGTGGCTCCAACCACGTTAACGTCGAAGAAAGTCGGATGACGCAAGGCTGGCATGCTACAACAGTACCACCTTGCTGCCCTTCATGTCACTACATGATTAGGCCACCTCTCATCAGAGGTCATCGCAACTTCGGAACAACCGGGTCGTTGCCTTACAAGCAACGAGGTACTTATCGACACTCACATGCCACGCACAAACTTTCACATGAACATGCAAAACATCTGCCATATCAAATGTTCAAACATGCTTGCCTGGTTCGGAGAAGTCGGAGTCTAGCTCGGCGAAGTTCGCGGCTCCGTCCCCTCTCCCGGAACCTACGGCAATCACGAAACGGGGTACTAACGTGAAAACCAACACATGCACAGAAACTTTGCCAAATATTTTTCAAATAAATCCCATAAAAAACTAGACAAAATTTGGAGATTGACAGAAAAAGAATCACTCAAAAATACCTTTTTATTAAAAAGTTATAAAGGTTTCTGTCCAGGGACCTTTCTGTAATGAAACAGAAAAGTTCCAGGGTTTTAACTGAGAAAACAGAAAACGCTTCGGCTGGGAATGCGCAAGCGCAAGGAGAAAACGTATTTTGCCCGAAGGCGCCAACAGAAAACGGTTCGGGGAAATAAAACAGAGGCTGACACGCGGGGCCCGCATGTCAGGTTTGAAAGCTCGCCGGCGCCCGAAGACGGCGGTGGACGCCGGCGTCGAACCACGGCGAGTTAGGAGAAACGGAGGGTACCAAGAGCTTCAGTGTCTTCTTCCGCGTCGGTGGGTGGTGGACTCGTCCAACGGGGAGCACCACGTCGACGGCGACACTATCTCCGGCGGACGGCGGTTCGGGTGAGGTTGGGGAACTCCGGTGGAGGGCTGCAAAGTACGAATTGAGGCGCGGGTCAGAACGGGTGATGCAAGGAGAAGCTACTGGCAAGAGAATGGGGGCTGCGGAGCACACACGGGGGCGAATCGGGCTGGATCCCGTGGCGGGTCGCGGCGGCCGGAGTCGAGGAAGGAGACCCCCTCGCGGCTCTTCCAGTGGCTGGGCGTGCTCTAGGGGAAGTGTAGGGCTGGTGGGTGCTCGAGTTGAAGCTCGGGGCCCCTATTTATAGGCAGATCGACGGGGTGGCCGTGAACGGAGAATCTCCGGCGAGCGATTACGGCGGAGCAGTGGGTTGGCAGAGGGTTTGAGCGGTCGGGCAGCATCAGTGGATGTTACTGGACTCGATTTGCAGCTGAACGGGGTTGGTCTTGGCGTAATGGCGTCTGTCCACGGTGAGGTGACCGCACGGGCTCAACGGCGGCAGAGAGCGCGCTCCGCGCCCTGCGGTTCACGACGAGAGCGGCAGCGCATTCGGGGGAGTGGACGGCCACGCGGCGGGCTCCGGTGGTTTGGGCGGCGCTGGGTGGAGTCGGCGGCGCCGTGTCTCCCGCTGGCGTCCGCAAAGCCGCCGCCGGCGTCGGTCACGGGGCGGCGCACCTTCTGCTGCTCGTCGCCGACGCCCGCAAGATGCCAGGCACTCGTGCGGTGCAGGAACGAGAGGGCGAGGACGAGGAGCAAGGCGACGCGAGGGTACTGGCGAGATCGACGCCCGTTTCTGAAGAAAACGACAGTGAGCACTGACTGAACTCTGAAGTTAACTGAAACTTGACAGTGACCAAGCATTGCAGGTGTTCGACAGTAGGTTTTGGTAAAGAGATAAATTTTCTGGAGCTGTAACTTGGTGAGATGATCACTCAAAGCACCCAGGGGCTGCATGAATTTACTTGGAATTTTTGGAGAAGGTTTTGAATGAATTTCACCAAATTTGGCAAATCTGGTCCAAACTTGCAGCTGATGTAGTTTGAAATTTTGAACTGGAGACCAGTGGATCTTCATGGTTCCAGGTTGAGGGTTCAAAGGACTAGGAGGGGAAAGAAGTTTGGTGGTAAAAGTCCAAACAGAAAATGGAGTTCCTTTGTAAATCTCCAAGAGGTAGAATAGAAGGCAGAAAATATTTGAATAGAATTTGAATGGAAATAATCACATGAGGAGGTTCAACTTGCTGGATTTGATGCAAATCATGATCCAAAGGTGAGGGAAGGGTTAGGAGAGAGGATTTGCACTTATGTCATGGCAAGAAGGAATAGTTGAAAGTGGCAAAGGACTTTCCAAAAGCCATAGTGCATATTCAAGAAAAGGTTTTCAAAAGTTATTTTCTCAAATGAAAAACATTTAGTCTTGAGCCCAAGTGAAAAGCAAGAACCCCCAAGGTCAAAGGCAGATCTTGGGTGAATCCAAATAAAATTTTTGTCATAAAGAAAAATATTTGAGAGTGAGAGTTTTCTTGAAGAATTTTTTTAAAATCACTCCCTTCAAGTCAAATAAAAATCTTTTGAAAAATTCAAATAAAAACTTGGGTGTCACAAAACTACAGAACTCTTCTCTCTTGCGGTCAATGAGAGCCAGAGGAATGTGATGTTCGCGAAAAGCCTCAGTGAAATCTCTCCAGGTAGGTATCTGGCCAGCTGGAAGCATAGCCTCATAGTTCTGCCACCAAAGACTAGCAGGACCTTCCAGGTGATATGCAGCATAGGTGACCTTGTCACCTTCAGTTACGCTCGCGGAATGCAGCTTGAGAGTAATACTACGGAGCCAGTCATCTGCATCGAGTGGCTCATTGGAATGATGGAAGGTAGGTGGTTCCAGACCTATGAAATCATAGATGGTCGCTGACTCTTTGCACTGGGGTGCGGTGTTCTCCTCGATACGTGCTAACAAGCGGCTAGACTCATGCCTGTTCCTCTCCATATATAACATGAACTCTGCCAACGAAGACTGGTCAGGAGGATCCTCATCCCTACCATCTCCGTGGTTCAGGCTACGAGCAACAGAACTTCGGTTAACTGAAGGCGTCCTGAAGAACCAAGCAAGGAAGAAAGGATGGATTCAACATTAATATAAGGATGTAGAATGTAGGACAAGGAAATTAGTATCTCTCGAACTCCTAGGGCAATTCCGGCAGCATAATGGCAGTAGAATGCTCAAAATGAGACATCCTGATAAAATGGGATAGTACAACAACTCAACATCACCACTCTAGGTTCTGGGATAATACTAAACAACGTACTAAAAGTAGGGAGAAAACTGAACTGAGGCCTGGAACCAACAATCTACGATGTCTACGGATTAGTAAACCACGTTGATCCTGATAGAAAGATGAGGAAGCCTAGTCCCTAATCCCCATAGAAGAGGAGAGGGTGACTCAGATCAGAAGGGCATAGGGCTAAAGGAGTAAAAAGAGCCTTACGTTCTCTTCCACAATCAATTCCCTATATAACTAAAGATTCTAGACTCAACTTCGACCAGTTTGGCTTGGTAATCCTACAGGCAGTCAGGCTCTGATACCAACGCTGTCGGGACCCCGATCCTAAGTCACACCGATCTAGCATGTAACACATCATATCACTTTGCGGCCTCACGCACGGTATTCCCACGGGTGCCACCTTACCTGGCCCGGGACCGTTTGCGCCTTTTGGCTCACGTATATGATAGTGTCGCTAGCATCCATATGACAGAAGAACCCGGGCCGACATGACTAGTCGTGAAACCCAAAGTGGCACTAACTTACGGGGACAGGCATACATGAATCAACATCGAGCATGTCGGTCAGCATCGTGTGAATCCGGGCTGTAGCACTGGGCTAGCAGGACTCCGGGAACCCGGGCTGTAGCAGGCTAGGCAGGACTCCGGATGTCACCGCGTGACATTTCCCCGAAGGGACAGACACAGGAACGAAGTGAATCACATGCCGGCCAGTCAAGTGTTCCGGAGCAGTAGTGCTGGGCTAGCAGGACTCCGGTGAACCGGGCTGTAGCGGACTACTATGGCTCCTGGAAGCACAAGACTACATTTCCCCATAAGAGAGGCTACCAAGGATAAACAACTAGGTTGTCGGATCCCACACGTACCAAGCATTTCAATCATACACACAATATGCTCGATATGTGCAAATACAACATGGCATCACAACAAGACTCTACGACTCAGAGTATTTATTCATTAGGCTCCGAAGAGCCAGATATTACAAACATGGGTCTCATGACCCAACATTCAGAGCATACAAGTCAAAGCACATGCGGAAGCTTAACATGTCTGAGTACAGACATCTACAAATGGAAAAGGCTGAGAAGCCTGACTATCTACCAGATCCTGGCGAGGGCACAGATCGAGCTGAGTAACAAGCTAAACGTCGAAGTCCACACGGAACTACTAGCGAGACTGACGTCTCTCTGCAAAACATAAAATAGGCAACGTGAGTACAATTGTACCAGCAAGACTTACATCAGAACTATCTACATATGCATCAGTATCAAAAGGGGTGGTGGAGTTTAACTGCAGCAAGCCAGCTTTGACTCGGTGGCTTATCCTGAACTTACGGGACTGCAAGTAACTCTTTGAGGATGGCGCACACGTCCACATATTCACCATATGAATACACCACTATGGATCAGCTCCCGTCTCCCTACGGAGGACCCCATCCATAGCACTCACGCTTATCTTGCGCCATTTTAGAGTATCCACTTTTCACTTGTCTATTGAACTCGTTTATAGGCCAACCCAGAAGTCCTTTACCGCGGGACCACGGCCTATTCGAATAGATCATATTAACCCTGCAGGGGTGTACTTCTTCACACACGCTCTCACCACTTATCACCATGTACACGTCATGTATCTCGGCAACCTTCAAGTGGAAGCCTGGCGAGGGTGTCGGCCACGACCTGACTAACCACACAAGACCCTAGTCCATGTTTATCGCCTATTCGGGTTCTATCCGCAAGGGAGTCCGGCCGAGGTTTCCATCACGACCCCGAACGATGTGTGCAGGGTTCCCAAGCCCACCATCCGGGTGCCACTCGGTACAACGGGCCACGTGTGCCTAGTCTGTCCCAAGCCCACCCTGCCGGGTGCCACTCGGTAGAAAAATAGCACTACCTACGAACACTAGAAACTAGTTGCAACTCCTGGACAGAGATCGAGGTGGTTAATAAGCCGAGAGGGGCCGAGTTACTGGAACCCAATGTGTGGTAGTATCTAGTTATTGGATAACATACACAGAACTCAGTGCTTAAGGACGGTTCCAATGAGACAACCCACCATGTACTCCTATATGGACTCTCATCGCTACCTTTAACAAATCGTGTTCACACACTTTACTCTCAACATCAGAACATAGCACTGCACTCCAATTCATTCCCAATGAATCAGACCTGACACAACTCTAAGCAATAGCAGGCATGGCATGGTAGGAACACAACATGGCTCAATCAACTCCTACACATGCTAGTGGGTTTTAACTATTTACTGTGGCAATGACAGGTCATGCAGAGGAATGGGTTCAACTACCGCAACATAAAGTAGCAGTTCAATCGTTGTTGTCCTAATGCAATAATAGAGAGCAGGAGCGAGAGAGTGGGATTGTATCAGAATGATCAAGGGGGTTTGCTTGCCTGGTAGATCAACAGGGGGTCACTGCTCCACAGACAGGTACTCTCGATCGGTCTCCGGAGCAGGACCTATCGAGAAGGAACGGTGTCGGCAATCAATACACAAGCATATGGAACAATATGATGCATGAACGTGGCATGAAGATGTGATGTGGTTTGAGCTAATGCAACTAGCATTCATTTGGTTGAAGTCCATTTAAACAAAGGTTCAAATGCATCTCCAAAATAAGCTCTTATAAATGACATTTATATGTTTTCACTTATACAGTAGGTATAAGTTGGTTTTTCATGCATGAAACTAGTACAGATGGATATATTGGATTTTTTTGATAATGATTCATATATAAATTATTTCAATCTGAGCTACGGTTGAATTTATATGAATTTTTGAAGTTTTGCTAATTTTCTGGAATTTCCTGATTTAATTAAACCCAGAAAAGCTTTATTGCGTCAGCATGTCTGTGGCATGACGTCAGCGAGTCAACCGTGGCTGACCGGGTCAAACCTGACGTGTGGGGTCCACACGTCAGTGTCATAGTTAATTAACAGAGTTAATTAATCCTAACTCCAAACCTAACTAAAAAGGATTAGTGAGTGCTGGGGCCCAGTGTCAGTGTCCCTAGGGGGGTAATTAGTTCCTAACTAAGAAGGCCACGTCAACCTGCCAGAGTTCTGGCCGGCGGCGGCCAATATCGCGTCGGCGACTCGCCGGACTTGCGCTACGAGCGGCGGCTGGACGCGTGGAGACCACCGGGGCGTAGCCCGTCGTCGTCCGCATCCAGGGGAGCAGGTGGGAGGTTGGGGGGCGCCGGAGCTCGCCGGAGCGGGGCTCGAGGCGGCGACCGGAGTTCAGCTCCGGTGGAACTATGGCTAGGGAGCGTCGGAAGAGCAGGAAAGAAGGGGGGTTCGACGGCGGGGCTCACAGCGGATTCGGCGGAGGTGTCAGCGGGCTCGGGCGAGGTCCAACAAGGGCAGAACGGCGACAGCGATCTCGGGCGGCCGGAGGTGAAGATGATGGCGGCTCCTCGGGGCTTCCGCGTCGCATGGCTCGACGGAGAGGTAGCAGGCGACGACGCGGAGCTTGTGGACTCGACGGAGGGGCGAGGGGACAGCGGGGAGCGCGTCGGCGGTGAGCTGCAGCGACGGCAACGCTTCGGCTATCACGGGAGAGGGTGACAGAGGCGGGGAGGAGGACGGGAGAGAGTGAGAGAGATGCGGGGCGGCGCGTGGCGACGTCCAGGGCGTCCAGGCGTCGAGGGAGAGGGGCAGGCAGGCAGGAGGTGGCACACGCGCGTGCTGGCGTGCGGCGGGCACACGCCCCTGTCTTCCTGGCGAGAGGAGAGGGACGACTGGCAGGGGCCAGTTGGCTGGGCCGGCCTGCTAGGAGGCTGGGCTGCACAGTTCCAGGCCGCCAGGTAAGTCCAGGTAAGGGTTTTTCCCTTTTTTGTTTTCTTTTCTATTTTCTAAAATTTGTTTCTGCTTTTAAAATAATACTAAACTAATTTATTTTCTTATCCCAATTTTTGTAGGAGCTAGTGGTATTATTCCAGAGCTCCTCATCAACTAGCATAATTTTTGGACAATATTATATATATATAACAATATATCCAAAGCAAATAATTACTGCATTAATTCCAAATGGCCAAAAGTAAATATTTATGAGCTCCTAAAAATATTGGTTTGAATATTACCTCTGACCAATATTTTCAGAGAGAGACATGAACATTTTCTTGGACCCTTTTGGAGCAATTTTTATCTGGGTCATTTTCGGAAATGATTTCTGAGGGTTTCACAAATCCCCTTTTCAAATTTAAATGAAATTTAAACATGATGCACACATGACTAGCTAGTCTAGGTCAAACCAGAACTAGGGATGTGACACGGCTCAAACTCCGGTTTTCAGGGCCAAGGCAATCAAGGTGGTTTTAATCAGCAATCTGGTCAAAGGAATCAGCAGCAGCAGTCCGATTATTAGAGTAATCCAAAGCAGCTGAATAGTGGTCAGTATCATGTGTTTACCACAAGTTTATGCAAACGAGACAAGAAGGTTCATAAAAGGGCAGTGAACGCGGTTGAGCCGGCAGTCCCTTGTTACTTGTGATGGTCCGAACATGCTATTTGATGGAGCCGTGAGGATCACCCACCCCGGGTTGACAATCCGGGTCAATTGGCTTTGGTGGTTGCGCCTCAGGTTGGAGGGTACAAGTTCACTAAAGTGCTCATGGATGGAGGCTGCAGCATAAATATCCTTTATTATGATACTTTTCGCCGTATGAATTTAACTCATAAGGATCTTAAGCTGTCCTCTACTGTTTTTCATGGAGTGGTGCCTGGCAAGTCGGCGTACCCGGTGGGTAAGATAGCTTTGGAAGTGGCTTTTGGAGATGATCATGATTTCAGAGCTGAGACACTGACTTTTGAAGTGGTCAAAATCAAGAGCCCTTACCACGCCCTGTTTGGATGGCCAGCTTATGCTAAATTCATGGCGCGACTTTGTTATGTTTATTTGCAGCTTAAGATGCCAGGTCATAAGGGTACCATCACTGTACACGGCAACAGGAAGATAGCTTTGGAGTGTGAAGAGGGTGATGCGGCTTATGCTGAGACTGCATGTGCAATAGAGGAGTTGAAGTTCTACAAAGATAATGTTGACCTGGCAGATATTACACCTTTGAAAAAGCCAACCACTGAGCATGACGCGTTGTTGAAGTTTAAGTCAGCAGATGACACCAAGCTGGTTGACTTTGTTCCTAGTGACTCATCCAAGCAGTTCAATATCAGTGCTAATATGGATCCAAAATAGGAAAGCATGCTCATCGAGTTCATCCGTGAGAACCGGGACATCTTTGCATGGAAGCCTTCAGATATGCCAGGTGTACCATGGGAACTCGCTGAGCACACCCTCAATGTTGATACAAAATTTAAACCGGTCAAGCAATTCCTTCGTCGTTTTAATGAAGAGAGGCGTAAGGCCATTGGTGAAGAAGTGGCCCGGCTCTTGGCGGCTGGGTTCACCATTGAAGTTTTTCATCCTGAATGTTTGGCGAACCCAGTACTGGTACTTAAGAAAAATGGCAATTGACGCATGTGTGTGGATTACATAGACCTTAATAAGGCATGTCCGGCTGATCCTTTTGCTCTCCCTCGTATTGATCAGATCATTGATGCTACGGCGGGATGTGAGCGTTTGAGCTTTTTGGATGCTTATTCTGGGTATCATCAGATTAAGATGGCAGTTAAGGACCAGGAGAAGACAACTTTCATCACTCCTTTTGGAGCCTTCTGCTATGTGTCTATGCCTTTTGGGCTCAAGAGTGCCCAGGCGACTTATCAGCGGTGTGTTCAAAATTGCCTTCATGACCAGATTGGACGCAATGTTCATGCTTATGTGGATGATATTGTTGTGAAATCCAGGAAGAAGGAGACCTTGATAGATGATTTGAAAGAGACCTTTGACAATCTTCGGGTCTACAAGATGATGCTTAACTCGGCTAAGTGTGTTTTTGGTGTGCCAGCAGGCAAGCTCTTGGGTTTTTTGGTTTCTAAAAGAGGCATTGAAGCTAAACCAGAGAAAATCAAAGCTATCACTTCCTTGGCTAAGCCGGCATGTATTAATGATGTTCAGCGTCTGGCGGGTCGTATTGCGGCCTTAAGCCGGTTGGGCGAAAAGGCTATCCCTCTGTATCAGATGATGGAGAAAACAAATCACTTTGTCTGGAGTGATGCTGCTGATCAGGCATTTGAGGCATTGAAAAAGTAGTTGGCTGAGCCGCCGATCCTAATAGCTCCTATTGATAAGGAGCCCTTACTGTTATATGTGGCTGCTAATAGCCGAGCCGTCAGTGTGGCAATTGTTTTGGAACGGAAGGAAGCAGGTAAGGAATATCCGGTTCAGCGGCCGGTTTATTATACCAGTGAGGTACTCATTGAATCCAAGCAGAGGTATCCACATTGGCAGAAGCTGGTATATGGGGTGTTCATGGCTAGTCGTAAGATGAAGCAGTATTTCTTTGGTCATCCCATCACTGTGGTCAGTTCTGCTCCTTTAGGGGATATTATTCAAAAAAGGGAAGCCACAGGTCGGGTAGCCAAGTGGGCCATTGAGCTTGGACCCCATGGTTTGAAGTACATGCCTCGGAAAGCCATTAAGTCTCAAGCACTTGTGGATTTCATCAATGATTGGACAGAGTTGCAGATGCCCGAGGAGAAGTCGGATAGCACATATTGGATTATTCACTTTGATGGATCCAGGCAACTGGAAGGCTCGGGGGCTGGAGTTATTTAGACTTCCCCACGAGCTGATAAATTTTGTTACGTCTTAAGGTTGATGTTCCCTTGTACTAACAATGCAGCTGAGTATGAAGCCTTGGTACAAGGTCTTCGGATGGCTAATGAGATGAATCTAAGCCGGGTGAGGTGCTTTGGTGGCTCGGCAAGTTTCAGGAACCTGGGATTCCAAAGATCCACTCATGGCGGCTTATCGCCGCGAGGTTGATGCTATTGCTGGTCATTTCAAAGGTTATCAAGTGGAACATGTTGATCGCAGGAAAAATGAGGCGACTGATGCGTTAAGCAGGCTAGGATCCCGGCGTAAGCCGGTACCACCTAACGTTTTTCTTGATATTTTGCATAATCCTTCGGTTAAACTGCCTACGGAGGAGGATCTTGCTATTCCTGACCCAGAGGCACAGCTGGTGGCGGCTCTTCATGATATTCCTGATTGGACAATTCCATATTTGGCTTATATGACCCGGGCTGAGTTACCTGAAGATGAAATTTTGGCCAGGCAGATAACCCGGTGGTCTAAGTCAATGACTATTGTCAATGGAGAGTTGCACTGATGCAGTGTTACAGGGGCATTTCAACATTGTGTTTCTCCTGAGGAGGGCCGTGAGATTCTATGAGAGATTCATGAAGGAGATTGTGGCCATCATGCCAGTTCTAAGTATCTCGTGCCTAAGGCTTTTCGTCATGAGTTTTATTGGTTGATGGCTCATGCTGATGCAGAGGATTTGGTCAGTAAATGTGATGGTTGTCAGAAATTTTCAAGACGAGCTCATGTGTCGGCTCAAGAATTGAGGATGATTCCAGTTACCTGGCTGTTTGCAGTCTGGGGGCTGGATATGGTTGGGCCTTTTAAAAGATCCAAGGACAAAAAGACTCACATCTTGGTGCCGGTTGACAAGTTTACAAAGTGGGTTGAGGTAGAGCCGGTCAGCAAATGTGACACGGCAACGGCGGTTCAATTCATCAAAAAGGTGATTTTATGTTTTGGCTACCCTCACAGCATCATCACTGATAATGGCACTAATCTATCTAAAGGTGCTATGAAAGAGCCAATGGTCAAGCATGAACATGAACATATTCGTCTTGATGTGTCATCTGTGGCTCACCCCCAGTCCAATGGTCAAACTGAAAGAGCCAATCAAGAAATCTTGAGAGGCATAAAACCCCGGCTTATGGTCCCTTTGCAGAGGACGTCGGGTTGTTGGGTGGAGGAGTTTCCCTCAGTGTTATGGAGTGTCAATACTACCCCCAACAGATCTACGGGTTACACGCCTTTCTTCATGGTTTACAGAGCAGAGACGGTTCTCCCTAGTGACATCCGTCACGACTCGCCCCGTGTGGCGGCATATGTTGAAGCTGATAATGAACAAGCACATCAGGATGCTCTTAATCTTTTGGATGAGGAGCGTGACCTTGCGGCGGCTCGCTCGGCGATTTACCAGCAAGATCTGTGTCGTTATCATAGCCGTCGGGTTAAATCCAGGGCCTTTCAAGAAGGAGATTGGTGCTCCGGCTCATCCAGGATCAAACCGACATGCACAAGTTGTCCCTACCTTGGGAAGGGCCTTTTGTGGTCAGAAAAAATCTGAACAACGGGTCATACTACCTCATTGATGTTCGAGAGCACAAGGACTCACGCAAGTCTAAGGAGGAGACTCGTCGGCCGTGGAACATTGCTCATCTTCGACCTTATTACACCTGACCACCGACTCTTGTCATGTACATACTTCTACCAATGTATATATTATGATTAGTATAATAAAGCCGGCATTCCTAATAATTCAGGGCCTCTGTCGTTTCATTTATGAGAATCTGAGTCTTTATTGTCAATTCATAAGGTCACTTCGGGGCTTCCTGCTCATTGAGCATAGCTATGACTACCCTCTTGATCCGGCTTGTACGCCTTGTTTACAAATGACTTGGGGGCTTCCTGCTCATTGAGCATAGCTATGACTACCCTACTGATCCGGCTTGAAACACCTAGATTGAACTATTATTTGGGGGCTTCCCGTTTAATGAACAGAGCTTTGTTTACCCTTATAATTGGCTTGGACGCCAGGAGTATTCACCAAACATCCGTGTTATCCTGCCTTTGTATGCTGGCCACTGATACGTCTTCGTTGTATCTACTTTTCCAAACACTTTTGCCCTTGTTTTGGACTCTAACTTGCATGATTTGAATGGAACTAACCTGGACTGACGTTGTTTTCAGCAGAATTGCCATGATGTTATTTATGTGCAGAAACAAAAGTTCTCGGAATGACCTGAAACTTCACGGAACAACTTCTCAGAAATAATAAAAAATCATTGCAAAAGATGAAGACCAGGGGGCTCACACCCTGTCCACGAGGGTGGGGTGCGCGCCCCCTACCTCGTGGGCCCCCTGGAGCTCCTCCGACGCCAACTCCAACTCTATATATTTGCTTTCGGAGAGAGAAAAATAAAGGAGAAGAATTCATCCCGTTTTACGATACGGAGCCGCTGCCAAGCCCTAAAACCTCCCGGGAGGGCTGATCTGGAGTCCGTTCGGGGCTCCGGAGAGGGGGATTCGTCGCCGTCGTCATCATCAACCATCCTCCATCACCAATTTCATGATGCTCACCGCCGTGCGTGAGTAATTCCATCATAGGCTTGCTGGACGATGATGGGTTGGATGAGATCTATCATGTAATCGAGTTAGTTTTGTTAGGGTTTGATCCCTAGTATCCACTATGTTCTGAGATTGATGTTGCTGTGACTTTGCTATGCTTAATGCTTGTCACTAGGGCCCGAGTGCCATGATTTCAGATCTGAACCTATTATCTTTTCATGAATATACGTGTGTTCTTGATCCTATCTTGCAAGTCTATAGTCACCTACTATGTGTTATGATCCGGCAACCCCGAAGTGACAATAATCGGGACCACTCCCGGTGATGACCATAGTTTGAGGAGTTCATGTATTCACTATGTGCTAATGCTTTGTTTCGGTACTCTATTAAAAGGAGGCCTTAATATCCCTTAGTTTCTGTGAGGACCCCGCCGCCACGGGAGGGTAGGACAAAAGATGTCATGCCAGTTCTTTTCCATAAGCACGTATGACTATATTCGGAATACATGCCTACATTACATTGATGAATTGGAGCTAGTTCTGTGTCACCCTATGTTATGACTGTTACATGATCAACCGCATTCGGCATAATTCTCCATCACCGATCCAATGCCTACGAGCTTTCCATATACTGGTTTTCGCTTATTTACTTTCCCGTTGTTACTATTACAATCACTACAAAACACCAAAAATATTACTTTTGCTTCCGTTACTTTTGTTACCGTTACCACTACTATCATATTACTTTGCTACTAAATACTTTGCTGCAGATACTAAGTTATCCAGGTGTGGTTGAATTGACAACTCAGCTGCTAGTACTTGAGAATATTCTTTGGCTCCCCTTGTGCCGAATCAATAAATTTGGGTTGAATACTCTACCCTCGAAAGCTGTTGCGATCCCCTACACTTGTGGGTTATCAAGACTAATTTCTGGCGCCGCTGCCGGGGAGCATAGCTCTATTCTTTGAGTCACTTGGGATTTATATCTGCTGGTCACTATGAAGAACTTGAAAGACGCTAAGACAACAATTTATCCCTCAACTACGAGGGGAGGTAAGGAACTGCCATCTAGCTCTGCACTTGATTCACCTTCTGTTTTGAGTAAGCTTGCGACAGCTAAACCTGCTTCTGCTATTCGTTCTGATATGTCGCATGTTATTGATGATGCCACTTCTGCTATGCATGATACTTATGATGAGACTACTTCTATGCTTGATACTATTGTGCCCCTTAGTGAATTTCTTGATGAACAAATTGCTAGGGCTAGAGAGAAAGAAATTATTGAAACTGATTATATTGATGAAAGTGATGATGAAGATAGGCCTGTTATTCCTGAGGGTTATGTTTTTGATATGGAAGCTTCTGCAGCTATTTTAGCTTGCAAAGATAGATATGAGCTCAAGAGGTTATTAGCTGAATGGAATAAGCAATCTCTTAAAGATAGAATGAGGCCTGACCCTGCTTTTGCTACTTCACCTATTTGTGTTGCCGATAAGGATTATGAATTCTCTGTTGATCCTGATATACTTTGGTTGAATCTGATCGTTTTCATGGCTATGAATCTGAAACCATTGTGGCACATCTTACTAAATTAAATGATATAACCACCCTGTTCACTAATGATGAGAGATCTCGCTACTTTTATATCCTTAAAATATTTCCGTTCTCATTAAAGGGTGATGCTAAGATATGGTTTAATTCTCTTGATCCTGGTTGTGTGCGTAGTCCCTAGGATATGATTTATTACTTCTCTGCTAAATATTTCCCTGCTCATAAGAAACAAGATGCTTTGAGGGAAATATACAATTTTGTGCAAATTGAAGAAGAGAGTCTCCCACAAGCTTGGGGGAGGCTTCTCAAGTTACTTAATGCTTTGCCTGATCATCCTCTCATGAAAAATGAAATACTTGATATCTTTTATAATGGACTAACCGATGCTTCCAGAGATAACCTGAATAGTTGTGCTGGTTCTGTTTTCAGGGAAAGAACACCGGATGAAGCTGAAATTCTATTCAATAATATGTTGGCAAATGAAAATAATTGGACACTTCCTGAGCCAGCTCCTGAGCCAATTCCTGAGCCTATTCCTAAACCAACTCCGAAGAAGAGAGGTGTTCTATTTCTCAGTCCTGAAGATATGCAAGAGGCAAAGAATTCTATGAAAGAAAAAGGTATAAAAGTTGAAGATGTTAAGAATTTACCTCCTATTGAAGAAATACATGGTCTTAATCTACCACCTGTTGATGAAACATATGATCTTAATCCATTACCTATTGAAGAAACTCATGGTCTTGATAACCCGACATAGGTAGTAAAGGTAAATTCTCTCTGTAGATTTGATGAAGGTGATATTCCTCACTATAAGTCTGCTAGACAATGCTTAGAAGAGTTGAATAATTTTATTGTCAAACAAGAGAACTTTAATGCTTATTTTGGTAGACAATTGAAATACAATTCCGGTATGCTTAAACACTTGGGTGACTATATGGCTAATGTTAGAGGTGAACTTAAACTCGTTAGCAAACATGCTTCTATGGTTACCACTCAAGTAGAACAAGTACTTAAAGCTCAAAATAATTTGCTCAATGAAATGAATAGTAAGAAAAATGATTATGCTGTCAGAGTGGCTACTAGAACTGGTAGAATGACTCAGGAACCTTTGTATCCTAAAGGCCACCCTAAGAGAATTGAGAAAGATTCTCAGAGAAATAATATTGATGCACCTAGTTCTTCTAAAAAGAAGAAAAATAAAAATGATAGGACTTTGCAAACTTCTAGTGAACCTATTGCAGAACCACCTGAGAATCCCAATGATATCTCTATGTCTGATGCTGAAACACAATCTGGTAATGAACATGAACCTAGTGAAAATGTTAATGATGATGTTCATGATGATGCTCAACCTAGTAATGATAATGATGTTGAAATTGAACCTACTATTGATCTTGATAACCCACAATCAAAGAATCAACGTTATGATAAGAGAGACTTTGTTGCTAGGAAACATGGTAAAGAAAGAGAACCTTGGGTTCAGAAACCTATGCCTTTTCCTCCGAAACCATCCACGAAAAAGAATGATGAGGATTTTGAGCGCTTTGCTGAAATGATTAGACCTATCTTGTTGCGTATGCGATTAACTGATATGCTCAAAATGAATCCTTATGCTAAGTATATGAAAGATATTGTTACTAATAAAAGAAAGATACCGGAATCTAAGATTTCCACCATGCTTGCTAACTATACTTTTAAGGGTGGAATACCAAAGAAACTTGGAGATCCAGGAGTACCTACTATACCATGCTCCATTAAAAGAAATTATGTTAAAACTGCTTTATGTGATCTTGGAGCCGGTGTTAGTGTTATGCCTCTCTCTTTATATCGTAGACTTGACTTGAATAAGTTGACACCTACTGAAATATCTTTGCAAATGGCTGATAAATCAACTGCTATACCTGTCGGTATATGTGAGGATGTGCCTGTTGTGGTTGCAAACGTTACTATTCTAACAGACTTTGTTATTCTTAATATTCCCGAGGACGATAGTATGTCTATTATTCTTGGAAGACCTTTCTTGAATACTGCAGGTGCTGTTATTGATTGCAACAAAGGCAATGTCACTTTTCATGTTAATGGTAATGAGCATACGGTACACTTTCCGAGGAAACAACCTCAAGTTCATAGTATCAACTCTATTGGAAAAATTCCATCGATTATATTTGGAGGTTTTGAATTTCCTCTTCCCACTGTCAAGAAGAAATATGATATTCTTATTATTGGGGATATGCATATCCCCGTTGAGGTAACATAGTGCTATTCGAAATTTCTCCGGTTTCATGTTATTCGGAATGAGTTTGTTAACAAGACCTGATCAACCTTGTTAGTGAATTCCTTCTGATGAGCATGAGATGGATGAAACTAGAAGGCACAACCTTCTGTACCCTCTTTCTACTTTCCGTTATTTAGTTGAAATAAAGTAAAAATAGTATTTTTCTGTCTATTTTCTGATTTATCCGTGCAATATAAAAATACCCCGAAAATAAAAGTTCTCCCAATGCCCTGAAAATCAAATATGATTTTTCTAGAATATTTGAGGATTTCTGGAACTGAGAACACAGCAGGGGGTCAACCACCTGGGCACGAGGGTGGAGGGCGCGCCCCCTGCCTCGTGGGCCCACGGTGGCCCTCCTCCACTTATTCCCACACCCATACACTCCTTCTTCCTCCCACAAACACGAATATCCAGCTCAAGCACGAGTTCTAGCTCATTTTGCTGCGATTTTCGATCTCCTTGCTCAAAGCACCTCTCACAAAACTGCTTGGGGAGATTGTTCCTTGGTATGTGACTCCTCCATTGGTCCAATTAGTTTTTATTCTAGTGCTTTATTCATTGCAAATTTGTGCTGCCTAGGTGACCATGTTCTTGAGCTTGCATGTCAAATTTATATGGTTCCAAGTAGTTCTAATGCTTGATATAGGCCCTAGGCACTTGTAGGAGTAGTTGCTATCAATTTTATTGAGCTTGGTTCACTTTTGTTTGAAGTTACTAAAAATTTCAGAATATTTCAGAAAATAATGAAGAGATTTTTGAGGGGTTCATCGAGCCGAAGCTCAAAGGAAAAGCAAAATGAGGAAGCACAGAGGCCCAAATTTAATTTGCCTCGTACCACGAAGGTCCGGCCGTGTGAATGGCCTTCCGATGATTTCTTGAGAGCAGCCGGGATTTATGACGATTTCTATTCATTGGCTGGGAATGCTGGCCTCACCGACTTCCTCCGCGACCAACGTAATCAGTATCTCTTACTCACTAATACTTTTGTGCAAAACTTCTACTATTTTCCTAAGGAATCACCTCCTTCAGTAGAGTTTCATTTATATGATGTTGTTAAGAAGATGCCATTAGCTGAATTTTGCAAGGTTTGCAAAGTACCCTTTGAGGGTACCTTAGATGAACCACACCGTAAAAGATGTGGAAGAATTTATTGACACCATCACTGTGGGAGAAACCAGGAAGGTTTTCGATGCAAGAATCACTAGCATACATTTTCCTGTTTTACGCTACTTTGCCATATTTGCTAGTCGTTGCTTGATTGGTCGCGGAAACTGTGGAAACCTTAGTGTTCCTGATATTATCATTTTGTTCCATGGTTTATTCCGTGATAACACTATTAGCATGGGCGGAATTATTGCTAAACGGTTAAGTTTGAACCGTACAAAGGGCCCCATCTTTGGAGGTATTTATGCTTCACGCCTAGCTGCACATTTTGATATACCTATTAGGCTCTATGAGAAAGAAGAAAAATTGCTGCCTAGTGCTTATTTAGATTATAAGAGTATGCTAGCGCATGACTTTATTGTTAAGAATAGGGAAGGGGAGCTTAAATATAAATTGTACTTTAATAAACGTCACCCTAAGACTATTACCTTGCCTGCTCCTTCCTTGTTTAATTTATCTGAAGGTCCGTATCTCGTTTCGTGGGCGGTCATTCAAGCCTACCGGAACCCTACACCAACCCCGGAGCCGGAACCACAATTTGAGCCTCCAAGACAGTCTGATTACTCCTTGGGATCCGGAGATGGCTGCCAGCCAGTGGCAGTCAGAGTCCTCTTCATCGCAGTACGACCCCAGCTACACCTACGGGTATCTGCCAGGCCATCCCTGGCAATGAACCGACTTAGGCCAAAAGCCTAAGCTTGGGGGAGTACGTATTTCGCACCGACATTACATTTATGTTCACACACTCATTGCTAGATGTCGGTGCTCATACTCTTTCACTGTAATATCCATGCTAGTTTATTTTCTTTTTCCTGCTTTCTTCTTGTGTGTTTGTTAAACTTTAAGAAAACCAAAAAATTAGTAATAGCTTCTAGTTAGTTTACTTTTCTTGCTGTAGTAGTAATAATTAAAAAGAAAACCCAAAAATATTTCCCGTTCTTCTTTTGCTTGCTGGGAGCTTTCCCGTGTAAATAGTTTTTATTTCTTTTCTTTTCTTTGGGGGTCGATAGGAGAAGACCATGATTAAATTTTTGAAGTGGCTCTTATATGCATTATTGTTGATTTAACCAAGAGCCCATAATGCCTTGTCTTCTCCTGTTTATTGAATGCTCGCAGATTCCAGCTTAGTCCAATGCACGTGCACTCTTATTATTATTCACTTCGTTTGGTCGTGCAAGTGAAAGGCAATTATGATGATATATGATGGACTGACTGAGATGAGAAAAGCTGGTATGAACTCGACCTCTCTTGTTTTTGTAAATATGATGAGTTCATCGTTCCTGATTCAGCTTATTATGACGAAACATGTTTGCAAATGATAATTAGATATCATAGTTGCTCGTACCATGCTTGATTAGCTATGAGTTATAATGGTTTACCTTGCGTGCCAACATGCTATTAAAATGGTTGTGATGTGGTATGATGGGGTGGTATCCTCCTTTGAATGATTTAAGTGACTTGACTTGGCACATGTTCACACATGTAGTTGAAACAAATCAACATAGCCTTCACGATATTTATGTTCATGGTGGATTATATCCTACTCATGCTTGCATCCAATGTTTATTAATTTTAATGCATGTTCATGACTGTCGTCACTCTCTAGTTGGTCGCTTCCCAGTGTTTTGCTAGCCTTCACTTGTACTAAGCGGGAATACTTCTTGTGCATCCAATCCCTTAAACCCCAAAGTTATGCCATATGAGTCCACTATACCTTCCTATATGCGGTATCTACCTGCCGTTCCAAGTAAATTTGTATGTGCCAAACTCTAAACCTTCAAATAAACATTCTATTTTGTATGCTCGAATAGCTCATGTATCAACTAGGGATGCCCTTATCTTCCATGTTAGGCGGGTTTTTCTCAAGAGGAGTGGACTCCGCTCCTCACTCACGAGAAAATGGCTGGTCACCGGGATGCCCAGTCCCATGCTTTATGCAAACTAAATCAAAATAATTGCAAACAAAACTCCCCCTGGGACTGTTGCTAGTTGGAGACACTCGTTGTTTCGAGCATGTCATGGATTGATGCTTGTTGGTGGAGGGGGAGTATAAACTTTACCATTCTGTTTGGGAACCGCCTATAATGTGTGTAGCATGGAAGATATCGCCATCTCTTAGTTGTTATGTTGACAATGAAAGTATGCCGCTCAAAATACTATTTATCTCTATTTCAAAACCGAGCTCTGGCACCTCTACAAATCCCTGCTTCCCTCTGCGAAGGGCCTATCTATTTACTTTTATGTTGAGCCATCACCTTCTTATTAAAAAGCACTAGCTGGAGAGCACAACTGTCATTTGCATTCATTACTATTAATTTATATTGGGTATGACTATGATTGGATCTCTTTTACCATGAATTACAATGTCTAGTCAGTCCTTGATCTTTAAAGGTGCTCTGCATTTATGTTTTGCGGTCTTAGAAAGGGCTAGCGAGATACCATCCTGTTATGTCATATTATGATTGTTTTGAGAAAGTGTTGTCATCCGAGATTTAGTATTATCGCTTGCTAGTTTATTATGCTATTGATATGAGTAAACATGAGACCTGAGAGTTATTGCAAATGAGGTTACTCATAATCTTTGCTGAAAACCTGAATGTTGGCTTTACATATTTACAACAACAAGAGCAAACAGAGTTTGTAAAAGTTTTTCATTATCACTTTCAGTTTATCAACTGAATTGCTTGAGGATAAGCAAAGGTTTAAGCTTGGGGGAGTTGATACGTCTCCGTCGTATATACTTTTCCAAACACTTTTGCCCTTGTTTTGGACTCTAACTTGCATGATTTGAATGGAACTAACCCGGACTGACGCTGTTTTCAGCAGAATTGCCATGATGTTATTTATGTGCAGAAACAAAAGTTCTCGGAATGACCTGAAACTTCACGGAACAACTTTTCAGAAATAATAAAAAATCGTTGCACAAGATGAAGACCAGGGGGCTCACACCCTGTCCACGAGGGTGGGGGGCACCCCCCCCTAGGGCGCCCCCTACCTCGTGGGCCCCCTGGAGCTCCTCCGACGCCAACTCCAACTCTATACATTTGCTTTCGAGGAGAAAAAAATAAAGGAGAAGAATTCATCGCGTTTTACGATACGGAGCCACCGCCAAGCCCTAAAACCTCTCGGGAGGGCTGATCAGGAGTCCGTTCGGGGCTCCGGAGAGGGGGATTCGTCGCCGTCGTCATCATCAACCATCCTCCATCACCAATTTCATGATGCTCACTGCCGTGCGTGAGTAATTCCATCGTAGGTTTTCTGGACGGTTCTGGGTTGGATGCGATCTATCATGTAATCGAGTTAGTTTTGTTAGGGTTTGATCCCTAGTATCCACTATGTTCTGAGATTGATGTTGCTATGACGTTGCTATGCTTAATGCTTGTCACTAGGGCCCGAGTGCCATCATTTCAGATCTGAACCTATTATGTTTTCATGAATATATGTGTGTTCTTGATCCTATCTTGCAAGTCTATAGTCACCTACTATTTGTTATGATCCAGCAACCCCGAAGTGACAATAATCGGGACCACTCCCGGTGATGACCATAGTTTGAGGAGTTCATGTATTCACTATGTGCTAATGCTTTGTTCCGGTACTCTATTGAAAGGAGGCCTTAATATCCCTTAGTTTCCGTTAGGACCCCGCTACCACGGGAGGGTAGGACAAAAGATGTCATGCAAGTTCTTTCCCATAAGCACGTATGACTATATTCGGAATACATGCCTATATTACATTGATGAATTGGAGCTAGTATGTGTCACCCTATGTTATGACTGTTACATGATGAACCGCATCCGGCATAATTCTCCATCACCGATCCAATGCCTACGAGCTTTCCATATACTGGTTTTAGCTTATTTACTTTCCCGTTGTTACTGTTACAATCACTACAAAACACCAAGAATATTACTTTTGCTTCCGTTACTTTTGTTACCGTTACCACTACTATCATATTACTTTGCTACTAAATACTTTGCTGCATATACTAAGTTATCCAGGTGTGGTTGAATTGACAACTCAGCTGCTAATACTTGAGAATATTCTTTGGCTCCCCTTGTGTCGAATCAATAAATTTGGGTTGAATACTCTACCCTCGAAAGCTGTTGCGATCCCCTACACTTGTGGGTTATTAGCCACTCCGACCAGGTAATCCTGGAATGACTCGTCGTACTCTTGATAGTCAATCTTATAAAGATCCTGAACTTGTCAAAGTTAAAACGACGATTGGTCATGTGAGGCCCGGCTTGCAGGTTTGAATTAAGGATTAACTCAGTGGCTGTGCGGCCCTTGAATAGCACTTGATATTGAGGCTTGGCAGCCTATGAATGCCTTGTTTTTTCTGGTTTATATTGGCTTTGAACAATGTTTGGGTTCATCTTTTCTGCCATATTGATATATGGTTGAAAATTGGTTAGGGCCATTTCTCCTTGATCCTTATGATTCATATTTGAATCTATCTGGAGTTTTGATAACCAGGCCTGGCTTTGGACGTTAAGTCGCCAGTGTGTGTTGATTATGCGCTTGGAGTTCTGCACTCTATGTTTTTGGGATGTTACCCTTGCTGTATGTGGCGTTGTAAGCCGGCAGTATGAATAAATTGCACAGGACATTGCACTCTACGTCTTTGGGCTGTTACCCTTACTGCATATGGCGTGATTAGCTGGCAGTATGAACAAATGTCACAGGTATGATATTTACTTGTTATGAATATATGAGTTTTGATAATACCACCCTGGTTATGGACTATGCAGTCACCAGTGGATTTTCTGTGGGGTATTATGGCCCGCCCTGGGGTAAACCGCCAGGGCACATGTTGTTTACTTGTGTACAGGGCTTATGATAACATGACCAACAAGATTGACAATAATTATGAGCATAAATAGCGGATCTTCAAATCAGATCGGGCGGGTCAAAAGTGTTTTGCAAACAAACACGCACGATGGCGTGGCAGATCATGGTTTTTTCAACTAGCCTATTACAAGGCATCATGTGGCCAAAAAGAATAAGTGTTTTAAGACACACGTCATCCAAATGCTGTGGCTGGTAAACCAGCTCATGAATCAAGACTCCTGGTCTAGGCGGGTCGAGGCTTCCGGATCATCCTGTGCTGGCTCTTCTTCTTCCTCTGTTGTCTGGAAGTTACGCGATGACCAATCGATCCCAGCCAAAGCTTTGAAAACAGCTTCATTGTCTATAAGGATTGACGGGTCAATGTCAGGAGCGAAGGTGTGCTTACGTGTTGGCGGGATAAGGTCCATGGCCTCATGAACCAGTGCCTTCACTTTGGAATTTGTAGCATCATAAACCAGATGGTATTTGGAAAGATCAGTTTCCTCAGCCAGCTTGCTTACCCATGGACGCATTTGTCTTGCTATTGGAGCAAAGTCATCAGCACTGAAAGGAGAGCCGTCTTCCTTAACACTGGGACAGCCGGCTGATATTTCTTCCGGGTCAAGCTCAGCATGCCACGCCTTTGCCCGGCTTAAGGCAGTAATAGCACCGGCCCTGGCGGCTGATCGCTTTAGCTCTTCCACCCTTTGTGGTATCACAGATAGCCTTTCTATCACTTCTTTGATAAGGGAAGGTGTCTTCTTCTTATGCAAGGCAGCAGCAATCGCCCGTTGGGTGCCACTGTACAGCTGCTCCACAAGGGTATAAACGGCTTTCAGCCTTATGCGCATATCATTACCCAGTTTGGAGCTTCTGGACCCTGCATTGGCAAGTATATTTATGAACCAGCTCAATGGTTGTTCAAAATTTATGAACAGATATTGAAGTATGCTATTACTTACTGAAGATGGCCGCTGTCATGCTGTTGATTTGATATTTTAAACCGGATAATTCATCCTTTACAAGCTTAAGGGCATTTTCGACATTTTCTGCTCTTTTCAGTAGAGCTGCCTTCTCGGTTTCCCAGCCAGCTTTGTCAGCACCGAAGTCTTGTTTAAGCTTCTCCATGTTTTCCAAGGCAGTCTTTAGTTTTGATTTGGCTTTTGAAGTCTCAGATTGTTGGGTTTGAATATTGTCCCGCAGATCCTGGACTTGGGATTCTTTCATATTTAATTCAGCTTGCAACATGAACAAGACAGGAAGCATTATGATCATATTATTTGAAGTCCCAAGCACAATACAAGTATTTTACTTGGCACTTGGGGGCTAATGCATATTGCTCTTTTTCAAGACAATTCTATGACGACCCAGCAAAACTGCTATGACTATATATAACCGACTCATGGGGGCTACGTATTTGTATTTTATTTGCAATTATGGTGATGAGTCCCAGTTTATCCATGCTGAATAAGCCGACCCTTGGGGGCTACAGGTGCAAAATTGAGCACTATTATTTGAAGTTCCGGCTTAACTTGGCAGTTTAAGGCGGACCTTGGGAGCTACATATGCAAAATTATGAACTATATTTTTGAAGTCCCAGCTTAACCATGTAGATTAAGCCAGCCCTTGGGGGTTACTTGTGTTGATTCTGCAGTTCTAACATACTATCACATGGATATCAAGATCACCAAGGAAATTTCAAGTCTACAACATATTCAAGGTTATCATATCCAGTAGACTTGGCAGCTGACAGATATATGTTTGTATAAGACAAGTTTTTTGCTTACCTCAAAGTGGTCTTTCATGAGATTCACCAAGCCGGCTTCAAAGTCACGGCTGGTGTGGAGACGGTTCAGGTAACCCGCGTGAAGCTCTTAGGCGTTGAATTGTGCGTAGCTTTCCAAGTCCATTTTCCACTTGCCTTTGTCAACAGCAGAAAATTCCTCCTTGGCGCTGTGCTTGGACAAGACAGTGGGGTTACCTGGTGCTGTGAAAGCCGTCCTGTCGGTGTGAAACGACACCTATGGGATCAAGGGGATCCCTTCTACGGTTGCGGGGCACGGGGAGTGGTGAGGAGAGCAGGATCAACAGTCAGTGCAAACACACGGGTCGTTTACCCAGGTTCGGGCCGCAAAGATGCGTAATACCCTAGTCCTGCCTTGGTGGTTGTATATCTGAGTTCTTGATGGGTTTGAACTAGCTATAGGGAGCGTAACTTGTCCAAAGGTCCGAATCCTACTCCTGGGCGCCTTGGGTCTCCTTTTATAGGCAAAGGGATTGCCACAGTGGCACCAGGAGGTGGCATCGAAGTACCGTGGCTGAGCTTATCACTAGCCATTACGCGACAAAGCGCATTTAATGCGAGGCTTAGGTGTCCCTTCGCTTTATTGGGGGACGGGGGTGAGCCCGTCCCGTCCGTCGCCGCTCCTCCTCTCTCCGACACGCGCCCTGGCCAGTGATGCATGCGGCGCCATGTAGGCAGGCAGGCAGCTGAGGTGGCACGGTGGTGGAGCCTCCAAGAAGATCTGCATGCCACCACGTAAGCACGTGGTGAGTTGGCGAAGGAGCCCTTTGTTGACACGCAGGTGCCTGCCCGGCTGGTGGGCTGGCAGCTGCATGGAATCGGCGGTTGAAACCTTGGTGGGTGCGGGCCTGGCCATGGCCTCGCGGATGCTTCCAGCAAGGGCCTTGCCGGGGCCCTGGCAAGGGTCTTGTCATAGTGTCATGGACGTCCCCGGCAAGAATCTTGCCGGGGGCCTTGTGGACATCCCCGGCAAGGATCTTGCCGGGGGCCTTGTGGATTCCGACGGCCAGGACTTTGCCGAGGCTTGCTGCTTCCCACTCTTCTGATCAAGAGTGTTGCTTTTGTGTTCACAAAGATAGGCATGCCACGATAGAGGTGCCTCCCGAGCCCTGGCCCAGCGCAGTTGGATAGCGTCGGAGGCCGTGGGCTCAAGGGTGGCTCGCTCTGTTGGTGTTGGGGCGAGCTGCCCCGGCAAGGCCCTTGCCGGGGCTGCGGAGGCTACCCCCGGCAAGGACCTTGTCGGGGAAACCTGCTTCGTCCCTCTGCTCTTTGTGGTCTTGGCCTTGGCGTTGTTTTGCTTCTGGACTTACCTCGGCTCACCTCCCTGGCCGTGCCAAGTGTGGCCGTGGCGCGTGGCCTCGACTACCCGTGCACAAGTTAAAGGGGTCAAAAGGAGAGCCCCTACTTTTGTACACCGACAGGAGCCCCCAGGCCTGGGCCACACATAAGCACAACACGTTGTTGGGCCAGGCCTAAGAACGGTGCGCGGGCAGGCGGGGCGGTTTCTACCGCGGTAATTCTTTCGTCCGCTGCGCTTCCCCACGATCCGCGCGTGACGTGGGGGCGTGCGTGACGTGGGGGTCATGCGTGGGACGATTCCCGCACGCATGCGTCACGTCGCAGTAAATGGGAAAGGAGGCGGCCCGTGCCTTCCCCGTAAAAAGGGATAACCGCGGGCACGCTGCCCACTTTACCCCTTCTGCGCCTTCCCCCAATCTCAGAGTCGCCGCCCCCCTTGCTCCTTCTTCCCCAAGCTTCGCCCATCGCTGCCGTGCTTCTGCCCCGCCCCCCTGCCCCTCGCAGCTGCCATGGCGCCCAAGTCTACCGGAGGCAAGGGAGCGGCAAGAGACGCCAGCAAAGGAGCGGCAGGAGACGCCGGAGCGGCGGAGCGCAAAGGGGTGGCGAAGGACGTCGGAGCGGCGGAGCAGCCGGAGAGCGAGTTGGTGTTGCGAAGGGCGCAGTCCGCCTACTTCGAGCCTTTGACGGTCGACGCGTCTGAGCTCGGGGAGTTCTTCAAGCCCCTGTGGGGGGTGAAGACGGGAGGAGCAACGACGGGGCATCCCGCCACGCGCGTCGTCCCGGCTAGCGCCGGGCCCGCCCCGAACCGGTACCCTTTCTTCGTCGACTACTTCTCATGCGGGCTCTGCCCTCCTTTTTCTGATTTCTTCAAGGATGTCATGCACACCTATGGTTTTCGCCTTCTGGATTTTACTCCGAATGCCGTGGCGTGCATGGCCCTTTTCGCGCACCTCTGCGAGGGGTTCGTCGGGGTGAACCCCAGCATGGCACTTTTCCGCCATTCCTTCACCCCTCGGATCCACAAGGGCGGCGCTATTGCTGGGTGTGTCGCCTGGATCTCGAGGGCAAAGGGGGCGTACCCAGACGGTGCCATGAAGGAGAGGTGGGAGGAATGGCGAAGCCGGTGGTGCTGGATCGAGGAGGAGAATGCGCCGGCTTTTTGCTGGGTTCGCGACGCGCCGCCGGTTCGAGGGATCAACTAGAGCGACCTCGACGCCGATGACACGAAGCTCAAGATCGCCACCACCAGGATCCTTCGGCTTACCCAGGCCGGGCTCACCCTCGAGATGATCGGGGCAGATTTTATCCGCCGCCGAATTGCCCCTCTGCATGCCAAGGGGAGGCCGGCCTGGCTTTTCAGGAACGCGGCTAATATCATGCGGCTTCGGCCCGGACTCGACCACAACCTGACGGTGCTGAGGCATGCCCTTCGCTGCCAACGGCTCTTCCAGCTGGAGGTTGACGAGGAGGGCGAGGTCGAGCGGTCCGACAAGGCTGCGAGGGAGGCAGCGAAGGCCGGCAGGATCATCAAGGAGCCTGTCTTCAGGTTGCCGGCAGGAGTGGTCCCGCTGAGCAACAATTCTCGTCAGTCTGACATCATCGCCATGATGCCGGACCTCAACGCGCACGGTCTTGACCCGAACTGGGTCGAGCCGGACGACCTTCAGGTGCAAAGTTTCTTCGACACTCTGCATGAGAGGTATGTCACTGAAGAGCCGCGGCTCATTCAGGACACCTCACCGGCAGAGTTGGACTATATCGCCAGGAGGGTGGCGGAGGCGCAATGCGCCGCGGAAGAGGCGGCGCTTGCCGAGGCGGCCGGCGGCGTAGAGGACAATGCCGCGACGGCTGCGGAGGAGGAGGAGCTCGCCATGTGGGCACGAGCCACTGCAGAGGCCAGCAGCGCCAGCACCGGGGCTCCTCTAGTCGAGGATGCAGGTGACGAGCCATCGGAGGAGGAGGAGGCCGGGGCCGGCCACCGTTCGGCCCCAAGGAGGAGGCGACTGCGCCGGGCTGCTTCTGGCGGCCCGGTCCGCCCTGTCGAGGCCACGCGGCGGCCTAGATCTCCGGTGGAGCCCGTGCGCCAGGCAAAGGCCGCGGCGGCGAAGAAGGTGGTGAAAGCTGCGGTGGCGATGAGGAAGGCATCCGCTTCCTCTTCGCCCAAGCACGTGCAGACCCCGCCTTCCTCTCCTCCTCTGGCGAGCACCGGCGGGAGGGCTAAATTCAACTTTGGGTCCCTCAGCCCGCCGAGGAAGAGGAAAGCGGCAGAAGAGGAGATGGATGATGAGTAAGCGTTCTGCTTCCCCTGTCACCCCCGTTCCTCCAATCCGTATCTTGACTTGATTTGTTTTTCGTTCTTGCAGGGACGTGGAGATGCTGGCCCAGAGGATAAAGAGGGCCAAAGCCTCGGCGAGTGGCCAGCCCCCGGCTGGTACTTCAGGGGCACCGCTGGTGGTGCTGAGCAGCCCACACAGCAGCCCCCGGCACAGCCCCCCGCGTAAGTTCCTGATCCTCCCCTCGTCGACATGTGTTAGGGGTATGACGCCCTGGTGCTGACCTTGTCGGGTGCGCAGGAGGAGAGCAACGGCAAGAGGAGCCACAGAGGGCCACCCCTAACGCGCCGCCCCCGTCAACCACGCTGCTCCGAGGAGCGTCTCCGGCAAGGGCGCCAAACGCCGAGCCCACACGCATGGAGGAGGAGGAGGAGAACTTGGGCGCCGGTGGCTCCACCTCGGCGCCAGGTGTCGGCGGGGAGGATACTTCTGCTTCCCAACCTGGTACTGGTAATCCGCCCATTTTTCATCTCTGTTGTTGTTCTCTTTGATCTTGGCTTTTATCCTCTCCCCTTTCGTGGTATTCAGATCCCTTCTTGACGGATCGGGAGGACCTGGACACTGTCATCGGGGACGTGGCCAAGGATGCCGTGGCGGAAGCTGAGAGGATCGCCGCCGAGGAGGCCGGCAGGAACGCTGCCGAGTAGGCTGGCAAGGCCACCGCCGAGGAGGCTGGCAAGGGACCTGCCGGGGGGCCGGCGAGGCCGCCACCGAAGAGACTGGCAAGGGGCCCGCCGGGGAGGCTAGCGTGGCTGCCGCCGAAGAGGAGGAGGAAGTGGCAGATGATCGGCCTTCCTCCTCTTCTGCCCCTGGCCCCGGTAGCTATCTGAGGGTGAGCGATGACTTGTTCGTCCACCTCCCAGGTGCGCCTAGCACCAGGGCACCCGTCGAGGGGGAGGTTTTTGACGGCGAAGTGCTTGCCGCTGTTGGGCCTGAGGTCATCGACGAGCCGAGCATTGGTGGCGGCGACCCTCAGGAGGAGCAGTTGTTCCAGGCCATGGGCGCCAGCTACCGGAAGCTCCAGGCTCTCCAACGTGCCTGCCTGGACAAGGTTAAGTCCAGGACGACGGCGGTGGAGAAGGTGGAGGCGGACCTCCAGAAGCGCGTCGCCGAGACGCAGGACTGGTTCCGCCAAGCTCACGAGGAGTTGAGGGCCGCTCAGGGCGAGCTGGCCAAGCGGGACGCCATGAAGCTGGCCGACGTCGAGAAGGCCCAGGAGGCGGCGAAGAACCTGGCTGCCGCCGCTGAAGCTACCCGGGTTCAGCACGAGGCTGCACTGAACTCCCAGGAGGAGGACCTCGCCGCTCGCGAGGAGAAGCTTGCCGCCACGCTCCGCGGCAAGGCTGAAGAGGTGGAAAAGCTCGTCGTGCAGCGAACCCGAGAACTGGAGCAGAGGCACAGAGAGGCGCTCGATGCCCAGGCCTTGGTCTACGCCGGCAGGGTGGAGGAGCTGGAGGCGGAGCGGGATGGGCTGAAGGACCAGGCCCTGCGGTTGGCCGAGGAGAAGGACACGCTCATCGGCGCCCTGACGGAGGCGCAAGGCGCCATCCTCGTCAAGGCTGAGCAGCTTTCCACGGCCAACGACTCCATCAAGGACCTGACGTCGAAGCTGGAGGCCCTTGAGGGGATACTCTCGGAGGCCAAGGCCCGGGAAGGGACCCTGGCCAAGGCATGGGAGACCGAGAGGCAGCTATGGAAGGACGAGGCCGCCATCCACAAGGACTTCGTGGACGCCGAGGACCGCTGGATCGGCCTCCTCGAGGACGTCGCCGACAAGATCACCGCACAGCTGGCCACCATGGGCATGCCAACCGTGAGGTATGCTCGGGAGCGCAGCGGGTCCACCCGCGCCAAGCTGACTCTGTTCTTCGAGGTTGTCCTTGGTGCCTTGGAGCAACTCCAGTCAAACCGGGAAAGCACCTTGGCCGACGAGTCCTGGCGCATGTGCCTGGGCGCCATGACCAAGGTCCTCACCAAGCTGGCCTTCCGGTACCCCGGCATCGACTTCAACGACGCGGTGGACAGCTTGCCGGACGACGTGGTCCTCTCTAGGATCGAGGAGTGCATCAAGCCCGTCACCAGCCGCATCAGTGGAATCGAGAGGGTGGAGGGCCAGCGCCGGGACTAGGTGTTCCGTTTTCTGTTGCCGCTGCAAGTTCATGACCAAGACAATTCATATCTTTAGTTAGAACTGCAGCAACAATTCGATGTAATATAACTCTTCAGTATTTTCAATATCATGCACGTTATTTTCCCGTTTGATCTTCCCTTCGTATGTCCACCCTATGTTGATTGGGTAGGTTTGCCAGCGCGTAAACCCAGGGCGGCAGATTGAGGACGGATCCCCAACGGCCTGCTGGGTGTGCGTGCTGCCGAGCAAACCACCTTACCGCTCTCGACGCAGCCGCTCGACCTGTCGAGCTTGACTCGAGTCAGAGTCGAGAGCGTTGCCGATCACGGAAGGCTACCCTGCCACTTTCGACGCAACCGTTTGAGCTGTTGAGCGGACTCGAAACAGAACAAAGGCATTGCCAATCGCGGAAGGGCCCCTTTGCGTACGGGCTTCCATACATAGGACAGGATCTCCGGGGATGATAACCTTATATGTAAAAAAGGAAATGCTTATAGCTGTGAACAACTTAGCTTTTCTGTCGTCGCGCTGGTGCCCTTCGCATTGGCGGGCGGTGCCTTTTTCCTTGGCCGCCCCCTTCTTCTTTGGCGCCATGGCGATGAAGAACTGCGTTGCTGGCTGTAGAACCAGATGCTCGCTACTCCGCGCCCCTACCTGGCGCGCCAAAGATGTCGGTGTGAAACGACACCTATGGGATCAAGGGGATCCCTTCTACGGTTGCGGGGCGCTGGGAGTGGTGAGGAGAGCAGGATCAACAGTCAGTGCAAACACACGGGTCGTTTACCCAGGTTCGGGCCGCAAAGATGCGTAATACCCTAGTCCTGCCTTGGTGGTTGTATATCTGAGTTCTTGAGGGGTTTGAACTAGCTACAGGGAGCATAACTTGTCCAAAGGTCCGAATCCTGCTCCGGGGCGCCTTGGGTCTCCTTTTATAGGCAAAGGGATCGCCACAGTGGCACCAGGAGGTGGCATCGAAGTACCGTGGCTGAGCTTATCGCTAGCCATTACGGGACAAAGCACATTTAATTCGAGGCTTAGGTGTCCCTTCGCTTTATTGGGGGACAGGGGTGAGGCCCGTCCCGTCCGTCGCCGCTCCTCCTCGCTCCGACACACGCCCTGGCCAGTGATGCATGCGGCGCCATGTAGGCAGGCAGGCAGCTGAGGTGGCGCAGTGGTGGAGCCTCCAAGAAGATCTGCATGCCACCACGTAAGCACGTGGTGAGTTGGCGAAGGAGCCCTTTGTTGACATGCAGGTGCCTGCCCGGCTGGTGGGCTGGCAGCTGCATGGAATCGGCAATGGAAACCTTGGCGGGTGCGGGCCTGGCCGTGGCCTCGCGGATGCTTCCGGCAAGGGCCTTGCCGGGGCCCCGACAAGGGTCTTGTCGTGGCGTCGTGGACGTCCCCGGCAAGAATCTTGCCGGGGGCCCTGTGGACATCCCCGGCAAGGATCTTGCCGGGGGCCCTGTGGACATCCCCGGCAAGGATCTTGCTGGGGGCCTTGTGGATTCCCTCGGCCAGGACTTTGTCGAGGCTTGCTGCTTCCCACTCTTCTGATCAAGGGTGTTGCTTTTGTCTTCACAAAGATCTGCATGCCACCATAGAGGTGCCTCCCGAGCCCTGGCCCAGCGCAGTTGGATAGCGTCGGAGGCCGTGGGCTCAAGGGGGGCTCGCTCTTTTGGTGTTGGGGCAAGCTGCCTCGGCAAGGGTCTTGCCGGGGCTGCGGAGGCTACCCCGCGGAACGGACCTTGCTGGGGAAACCTGCTTCGTCCCTCTGCTCTTTGTGGTCTTGGCCTTGGCGTTGTTTTGCTTCTGGACTTACCTCGGCTCACCTCCCTAGCCATGCCAAGTGTGGCCGTGGCGCGTGGCCTCGACTGACCATGCACAAGTTAAAGGGGTCAAAAGGAGAGCCCCTACTTTTGTATACCGACACATCCTGGTAACTATGACTTCGTCGTTTTCTTGAGCCGGCTGAGCGGGGCTGGGCGGCTTAGTACTTTCCAGATCAACATCCATGGAATCTATATGGGAATGATGTTCCTCTAGTGGCGGTTCATCAACTGAGGCCTCAGCAGCTTGGTGAGAAGCTTCTGTTGTTTGTTTCTCCGGCTCAGAAGGATTTGAATCATCAGCCGGCTTGTTCACCTTCAGCTTCTTACTGGGCTTGGCCATTGCGCTGAAAATAAAGCATAAGACATGATTGGTATGACAGTTGAATACATGTTTGAGAGCAAATAGGCTTAAGTGTTTCTTACCCAGGCACACTCTTGAAAAGAGGGACCTGAGTCCCGATCGAGTCGCCAGAAGAAGAGTGAGAGGTCCCATGATAGTTTGAATCAGACGGGTTAAGAGGTTGTCGAAAAAGACCCCCCTTGGGATAAGTTAAGTCAGAAATATTTGAAACCTCTGGTCAGCGTTTGCGAGGAACCGGCGTGTTTGGTAAGCCGGAGGAAAGAATCCCGCCACCGCTGTTCCGGGCCGTGCGGCGAGCTTCATGTTGCTGCTTATTCAAAATAAAGTCAGGATCCAAATAAGCTAAAGGATGAGAAAACCTTACTTTCCGGCTTGCTTGATGAACTTTCTGTCTTGGCAGAGGTTCTGAGTCGGAGGAAAGGATAGTTACTCTTCACCATCTGCGTGGCTCCTTCCGCGTCATCCTGAGAGTGATCATTGTCAATAAGATGTATAAAAAATGAGCCAAGGGAGTCAAGTTCTACCTCCGACTCAATGACTTCCAAGTCAAATAGCTCGGAGGTGTTGATCTTCTTCTTGGCAGGCTTTTTCTGAGCCTTATTCTTTGTCCGGGTGTTCTTGACCGGTTTATCCTGTAGTTTCCTATTCCAAAAAGGTGAATCGGCCTGCAAAAATCAAATGATTATAAGAGGGCAATTTAAGTGAGGATATGATTCAATTGGAAATTGTTTAAAAGCTTACAACTGGCGACTTGTTGAGGGCACAAAAGGGGTTCAGTCCCATCTTGCTACAAGTGGCCAAGCTTTCATTCAGCAATGTCTTGACCATCTTGTTGAGGCTCTCCTCATCCAGCCGCACTTGGCTGTAGCGTTGTGGATCTTTTATGTCACAGGTATACTCACACATCAAGCCAGACCGGCGGCTTAAGATCAACTCTAGTCAAGCCATTTGCCATTAAGGCTCTGATTTTTCCAAATATGGGCATATTTGTCCCGTTCTGCTGTGCTGATCCGATCGGGTAGAGGGTGCCTGTTGATAAGCCTGTTCTCACGATAACCCGGCAAAGAATTCTCATCCTCTAGAGATGTGTCTTGGTAATAGAACCAAGTCTGGTTCCAGTCCTTTGGGTGATTGGGAAGTGTAGCAGCTGGGAAAGTAGCTTTTTGCGTCTCTGAATGGAAATATCTCCCAATTCTAGGTTGGGCCCATCTGTGAACTCACTTTGATGGTTCAAGTAATAGAACTCCCTGGACAGCTCTACAGTGGGCTCTTGTTGAAGATATACTTCACAAAATACTTGGAAGTTGCAGATGTTTGACCCAAAGTTGGGCCGATGTCTTGTGGATGAAGTTGAAAGAAATGGAGTACATCACGGAAATTTTTTGAGCTGGGTGGAGTAAACCCCCGGAGCATGTGATCCGTGAAAACCACGACCTCACCCTCTTTTGGTTCAGGGGTGGTCTCAGTTCCTGGGGCCCTCAAGTGGATTGCATCCTTCTTGGCTAGGACACCTTCTTTCACAAATTCCTTCAGGATTTCTTCCATGACAGTGGAAGCGAACCAGTTGCAGGAGGTGACAGTCTTGGTCATTTTTGAGAAGGAAGATCTAAAAAAGAGTATTGCCGGTTTAAGATTATTCTGTTAAGTCGGCCATTGATTCGAAAGTAAGTACTATAAAGAGCCAACGTGCTAAGCTAGAAGATAACACTAAGTTATGCAGATACACATATTGGCGGCTTAAAAGGGGGCTAATGATATATGGCGGGTTATGGTTGAAAGTGCAATCTTGCTCTTAAAGATTATTTTTGATATTGATGACAAATTTACATATAGGGGACTAACCGTGTTTGCTAAGTATATACACAGGTTGTTAGTTCTCTGGTTTTTCTAATGTGCATCATGATCACATCATATGAGATATTACTCAAGCAAATTATCTATGAGGAAAGGAGCAAACAAAGATGAAGCATTGTGCTCTTTTATATTTCTTGAGTAATAGGAATCCTGCACTATTAAGAGGGGATCCAAGGTATAGGTTCAACGCTTGCTCATACTTTGTCTCACAAGAACCTTTTTCACAAAGGACCAAAAATCCCTAGCAAAACCCCTTAGCCAAAACCTACTACTGTTTCTCTACACAAACTCCTTGCCAGATCATCAGGCCGGAGCCCCAGATCATCCGGGCTAAGCCCGGATCGTCCGGATCTTACTCCGGATCATCTGGGTAATGTACGCCCTCCATCACAGAACCAGGATGATTGAAGCCAGATCGTCCGGATCCTGTCCCGGATCATCCAGGTAATATTGCCCCTATTTTCACAGAACCTCGGTGGATGTAGCCGGATCATTCGGCCAGTCATCCGGATCATCCGGGCTCCTCGCAGCTCTTCTACTGCCACTTACATCCGGGCCTTCAGCCTGATCATCCGGGCCTTTAGCCAGATTATCCGGATGGTCTTCCGAATCATCCGGGCAGGTCAATCTCTGTCTAAACGGCTCTAATTTTCTTGTGGTATAAATAGTCCCTTACCTCTTCGGCATAAGGTTGAACACTTCACTCAAACACACCTCAAGAACACCAGTGCTCCCTCTCCCTTGCTCACACACTAAATCTTAGATCCCGGTTTGATTCTTGTGAGTTTCGAAGAGTTGTTCCAATCAAAAGAAAGATCTTCCCCTTCTCCTTCTTGTGACCGAAGCAAATCGTGAGTTGAGAAAGTCTTGAGCTTTTCCCCTTGGATCTTGTTACTCTTGGAGGTTGGAGACTCCTAGGCGGTAGGAGTCTTTCGGAGAGGAATCGACCTTTGTGATTACCCCCGGAAAAGTTTGTGAGGGTTTGGAGACCACCCCAAGGTCTACCACTAGTGGTTGAGAAACGCCTCCGTGGTGTTGTCTCAAAGGGAGAATAGGGTGAGCCTTCGTGGCGTTGGTGTGCCTTCGTGGTAACATCCACCTCTCTAACGGTGACGTAGCTTCCCTCCAAGGAAGTGAACATCGGCATACATCCTCATCTCCCGGAGTTGCGGTTATTCCTAACCCTAACTCTCTACCTGTGGTTACTTGTCTCTTAGCACTTACTTATATCATATTGTGGTTGCTTACTTACATACTTGTGTTACTTGCATAGCACTTAGTACTACACTTGCAATTGTTAGGCCCACTTTCATATTCCACATTATTGCCTAAAATTGCTAAGTCATAATTAAAATTTTGTAATTGTACCTATTCACCCCCCTCTAGGTCCATCTCGATCCTTTCAATTGGTATCAGAGCCTCGTGCTCTATTCTTGTGGCTTAACCGCCCTAGAGCAAGATGAACCCCGATGGGACTCCCCTTGTTGTAGATCCGAAGGATAAAGGCGAGGCTTCTTCTGAAGTTAAGACCTTTACTTCTGAGGATCTGGAACGGGCCCTTGCTAAGAAAAAGGAGGAGCATGATGCTTCTCTTGAGGCCTTGGTCCAAATGAGGATAGCCACGCTGTCCACGGTGCTTGCACCACTTTCAGGTGGTGCGGCTTTGAGGCCAACTATGCCTACTCCGTCACTTGGTCAACAACCTCTTAGCAATGAACACTCCAGTGTTCCTTGGCTTTATGCAATACCCCAAGTTGAGAAACCGAAATATAACCCTCAAGGCAAACCTCCTTTACTTGATGCCACTTCCGATTTTGCTTTGTGGAGAGTTGCTATGCAGGATCATCTTTGATATGGAAATGATGAGATGCTGGAGATCTTGGAGTATGGTTACCATGTGGTTGATCCAAAGAATCCTACACCAAGAGAAATTTATGACAAGAATCTCAATGACACTGCAACCATGTGTATAAGGAGAGGTATGGTTGAAAAGCAAAGGAGACCTTTCATACACATCACAAGTGCCAAGGAACTATGGGAAAGTATTATAAGATCCAAGACCGGTACCTCCACCCTCCGGAGTGCTCAATATGAAATTGCCAAGGGGCAATTGCAAAACTTTTGTATGGAGAAAGGTGAAACTCCCAATCAACTCCTTGAGCGTCTCATGACTCTCACCGCGGATATTCAGTCGTGTGAGTGTGACAAGACACAAGATGGATTCAAGATGACTAAGCGATTCCTTGTGGACAAGTTGCTCCATGCTCTTGCTCCATATCACCATCAAATGGTATGGGACATAAGACAACACCATGCCTTCAAGGAAATGACTACAGATGACATCATATCCACTTTCCAACTATTTGAAGAGTCAAAGGCAAATGCTACAAAACATCTTGCCTTGCATGGTACTCCATTGTCAAAGATCAATCTTGCATTGAAGGCTAAGCATGTATGTGAAGATGAGCAAAGTGAAGAAGAAGAAGATGATGATGATGAAGAAGATGGTGATGAGGTTGAATCCGATGAGGGCCCTTCATATGAAGACATGGCTCTCTTTGTCAAGAAGTTTAGCGCGGGAAAATTCAAGGGAAGATTTCAAAAGAAGAAAGTAAGAAAATGCTACAATTGTGAAGAAACCAACCACTTCTCCAACGAGTGCCCTTATGAGAAGAGAGAAGACAAACCAAGGTTTCCCAAGACCTTTCCCAAGAAGAAGTTGCCAAATCCTTTGAACTCCAAGATCAAGAAGAGAGATGGGAAAGCAATGGTTGCTCAAGAAGAATCCGATCCAGATGATGTTAGTGGTGTTGCCGGAGTTGCTCAAGATTCTCAAAACACATTGAGGCTAGTCAACAAAAGTGGTGATGTTGTCACCTACAACTACATGAAGGACTATAAGGGCAATGCTCACAAGTGCCTCATGGCGAAGGCCGTGGTAGAAGATGGAGAGGACCAACACTCTCGTGACAAGGTCAAGGTAACCCCACAATCAAACCCTCCTCTTTTCACTCCTCCTACTCCTAGTGATGAGTATCTTGATGCGGAGGATAGCTATGAGGATGATGATATAAATGATCCTATGCTTGCTAAACTAAATAATTTCATGTGCTCTCTTAAAGGAAAGAAGCTCACTATGTTTCGTATACTTATGGAGATGGTGATTAAGCACACCATCTCCATTAAGGAACTCGAAACCCTCATCACCGAGGAAAAGGAAAAATATGAAATCCTTGAGCGGAAAGTCCAATATGAGGAAGCACGAAATGATCAACTATGGTTAAAAATTGGTGCAAACATTGATGTTCGTACTAAAGATCTTGCCTCCTTGAAAAAGGCTATTGACTCTTGCGAAGATGTGACGCCCCCGATTCGACCGTACACTAATCATACACGCAAATGTGTATGATCAAGATCCAGGACTCATGGGAAGATATCACAACAAAACTCTAGACACAAATAGAAATAATACAAGCTTCATATTACAAGCCAGGGGCCTCGAGGGCTCAAATACAAGCTCGATACACAAGCCAGGGGCCTCGAGGGCTCAAATACAAGCTCAAATACAAGCTCGATACACATAAGTTAGACAAGGATGCCTTAAGAAGGATAGCACAAAAATAATGATCGAAGAGGCAAGGCCTCCTGCCTGGGACCTCCTAACTACTCCTGGTCTTCGGTGGCCTCCATGTAGTAGTATGAGTCGGCGGTGGCATCTGGCTCCAGGGATCCACCATCTGGTTGCAACAACCGGAAAGAAGGAAGAAGGGGGAAAAGGGGAAGCAAAGCAACCGTGAGTACTCATCCAAAGTACTCGCAAGCATCAGATCTATACTAAGTATGCATTGGTATCAAATGGAAGGGCTGTATCTGTGGACTGAACTACAGAATGCCAGAATAGAGGGAAGGCCTAGCCTATCGAAGACTAGCATCTTCAAGCAGCTCCAAGCATCTTGCAGCATGTAGAAGAGTAAAGAATAGCAGTTTAATTATCAAGCATGTTGTAGCAATAATGCCCGGAGATCCTTCCTCGACTCCCTGCGAGAAAGCAATCCCGGAGCCACATAACTTAAGTATCCATTTCTAGTTGTATTAGAACAAGATATAAGTCTGAACGTCCATTACCGTGGCACGGTATTCGATTAAAGATCTTCCCTGCAGGGGTGCACCACGTTTTCCAACACGCTCGATCACTCTGGCCAGACACACCTTTCTGGGGTCAATGCCCGGCCTCGGAAGATCAACACGTCGCAGCCCTACCTAGGCTCAGCAGAGAGGTCCCCGCAAGTCTACCTCCTAAGCACTCCGGGGTCTGGGCCCATCGCCCGTTGCACTCCGGGTCGTTACGTGCAGGGCGGGTCCAGGCTCCACCACTACCGGATGGTGCCGGCCCAGCCGTGCCGCAATGCTGAACTGGACGTCTGAGAAAGCTTTGGCTGATACTGCGACGTCGAGGCCCATAACTATTCTTGTGTGGTGGTTGGTGCGTAAAGGCCAAAGGCCAATTCAGACCAAATACCCAAACCATAGTGTATTGTTAGCTCGCGGAGACGAGCAGAGACTCACGATAATGTGACCCCGTCGCCCCGTCTCGAGGAAATACGGCAAGGGCAAGCCCAGCCCACACGAGGGCTACCTGACTTCCTGGCCGTGCCTCGTAACCATCTTGCGGGTGCTCTCCGGGCCCACCCGACTTTCCCAAAGGTCTCAAGTAATGTCAAGGTAACCGTGTGTCCAAACATCAAGGGGAAAACCCGAGGAATCACCCCCGGAGGATTCCACTCAGTGTAATCATCAAGGTGAATGTAAGAGGGACCACCCTCGAGGTTCACACTTGAGGTGTTGAACGACAGAGCCGTATCAGGAATGGTGAAAGAGGGAATCACCCTCGATGACCATGACCGAATAGGAGCAAAAGCAGGCTATGCATCAGAATAGGAGCAATCAAATATAGTAGCAAAATCTAATGCAAGCATGAGAGAATGGAATGGGCGATATTGAGATGATCAAAGGGGGGCTTGCCTGGTTGCTCAGACAAGAAGAAGGGCCGTCGTCGACGTAGTCGATCACAGGGGCATCAGCAGCGGTCTCGGGGTCTACCGGAGAGAAGAGGGGGAAGAAATAGTAAATACAGAGCAAACAAGTGCATAACATGACAACAGGCACAGCTAGACGTGTTCTAACGCAGTGCTACACGATACCGGCGAAGGGGAATAACATCCGAAAAGTTTTCCTGGAGTTAGGCATTTTCGGACAGACGAACCGGAGGGGGAAGGTTCGATGTTTGCTATGCTATGGATGTGTGATAGACGAACGGAGTGCGTATCCGGATTCGTATCGTCGTTCTTAGCAACTTTCATGTATAAAACTTTTTCATCCGAGCTACGGATTATTTTCTATGATTTTTCAAAGATTTAAACAATATCCTGAAATTGTTTTAATTCAAAAATTAATAACAAATTGCTACAGGTACCCAGCTCTGCGTACACACAAATGTACCAGAGGCTGACAGGTGGGCCAGGGGGTCCCAGTTGACCAGTCAACATTTGACTGGTCAACAGGGGCTGGGGCCCCCTTGTCATTGACTGTTCTATCTAACTATATATTTAACTAACTAATATAGTTCATTAGGTTAACTAAGATTAATTAGTTAAGTTAATTAAGTGTTTAACTAATTAATTATTTATTTTATTAATATTTTTTACATTTCTCTTTTTTTTGTTTGACAAAACAGGGGAGAGGGCCCCAGCTGCCAGTGGCACAAAAGCCACTAGAGCGGGCTTAACGGGCGCGGACGAGGGGTGCCCGTCGGGGCGGACCCAGGCGATGGCCACGGGGTGCGGCGGGGCACCGGCAGCCGCCAGCAGTGGAGTGCGGCGGCCCTAGGGGATGGCGGGTGGCGCGCGCGGCTGTCAGGGGCGTGGCGCGCGGGATGCCTCCAGGGACCGGCGAGCGTGGACGAGGCCAGTGAGAGGGGCTACAGGGCGCAGCCGAAGCGGGAGGTCGTGGCTGGGCTGCGAGCGGTGCGCGTTGTGCGCGTGCGTGTAGTGGCGCGGCGAGGCGGAGGCGGCAGGACGCGCGAGGGCGGGGGTAGGCGGAACCGAGCAACAGCAACGCTGCAACGGCAGTAGGAGTAGGGCAGGCACGGCGCAGGCGCGTAGGACGGAGCGGCGGACGCAGAGGCGTGCAGCTGGGGGGCGGGGGGGGCAGGGCGGTAGCTGCGGCGAGCGTGTGCAGGCACCGACCGGGACCGAGGAGAAGGCGGTCGGGTGTGAGGCCGGCCCGAGCAGGAGCAGCGGCGGTCGGCGCAGTGGACAAGGGGCGTGGGGAGCACGGGCGGAACCACGACGACCGCGAGCTGCGGTGGCTCCAGGCGCGGGGTGATAATGGCCTACGACGACGTTCCGAGGCGGGGGAAGGAGAGAGAGGGAGTTGCGCTCACCGAGCAGGCACAAGGAGGCCCATCGAGTGGCTTAGGAGCAGCAGAGATGGTCGGCATCGGCAGTGATCAGTGGTGATGCAGAAGACGGGACCGGCTCAATCCGCGTGCTGTGGCATCGCCCGGCTGGAGTTTGCGGTCGAGGACGAGGTAGCGGAGGCCGACAAAGCTTTAGGACAGGTCGGGGGCGCCTGGGGACGGCAGGGGTTGCGGTGGTGGTGCGACGACGACGACGACAGCGCATCGGTGAGGTGGAGGGAAGGAGATCTGGTGGGGAGAGCGAGGGACGCGTGATGGAGGGAGAGGGGATAAGGGTTCCACGGGGGAGAGGAGGGGGCGCCAGGGAGGGTCTTATCCCCTCCTGTGTCGCTGTCGGCGAGGGGGTTCGGCGGCAACCGGCGAGCGCGGTCGCTCGGTCGCCCTACTGTAGGTGGGAGACGACCGAGGGTCGCTGGACTGGGCCAGTCCAGGGGCCAAGGCCCGGGGGAACAGTGGGGGGGGGGGGGCTTTCCCTTTTGTTATTTTAGTTGTTTTGTTTTGTTTTCTTTTTATAGTTTCTGTTTTTAAATAAGTTCCCTTTCATTTACATATTTCTAGTTTTGAAAAATATAACCCTAGCCCCAAAATTAGTATTACTATTTAGGCTACTGCCATAATTAATTTGGCACAATAATAAAATAGGTTTGTATTTGTTTATTATTTAAAGGCATTTAATAATTGTTTTTGTCACTATTTTAATTTGTTTAGGGCATTTAAATACCTTTAAAAAAATTGGCTCACCACCATAATTAGTTATGGAATATTTGCCACACTTTGAACATTTTATTTTGCATGTTTGAGAAATTTGAACTTTTGGACTTTTATTTTAAATTTGAATTTTAATTGCGATTTGGATCAACCGAGGATTAGCGACAGTAAGAGTGGTGACGTGGCACCATTAACTTGGGATTACTGTAGCTTAATTATCCGGGCGTCACAATTCTCCTCACTACAAGAAATCTCGTCCCGAGATTTATGAGGTAGAAGGAAACAAAATGGGGTATTCATCTCGAAGACGATCCTCGAGTTCCCGAGTGGCTTCATCTTCATAAGGATTTTACCACTGAACTTTTAGAAATTTGATAGCCCTCAAGGGTGCGACGTTCAGCTTGATCGAGAATGCATATCAGATGCTCTCTGTAAGTGAGATCATCTTGCAGGGGTTGAGCTTTATAAGCCATGGGGTAGTTGCAATAAGACTTGCGACTCAGGGCATTGGCCATGATAATAGCCTTGCCAAGGGTATAAGAAATACTGTAGTCATAGTTTGTAATTGTTCCCATACATTGTTGTTGACGGAGATCCAGATCTAGCCGAGTAAACAAATACTTCAGACTTTAATGATCGGTAAAATCTCGCAATGAGTACCAAAAAGGAAATGCTGCCACAACTTTTGTGCAATTTTAACTGCAGCAAGTTCAAGGCCATGGACTGGGTAGTTCTTTTGAAAAGACATCCTGGAATTCACAAACGACTGGAGCGTTTTCAATTCTTACAAGAGGAGAAGGGTTTACGCGTTCAAGGAATAAATCTGTGCTTCGGCATTTCGAACAACATGAGCAGGGTAGCTCACAATCTCATTTGAAGGATGTAGTAGTTTGATAGTTTTAGTGGTAGAAACAATTGAAGGAGTATGTGTTTTCAACCATTCCATGCCCAGAATGAGGTTAATATAGGACGACTTCAAAACAATGGGGGGCGAAACATGGAATTCCAGCCCTTCAATTTCAACGGGGACGTTGTCACTAACCATGGTGGTCCGACATTAGCCCGCGAAAAGCAGCTTGGAATTTCGGCCAAGTGATGGTGGTTACAATAGGTAAGGAATGCATGTGGTTGTCCCACCATTGAGCAGCAGGACCTTTTAGGTAATAAGACGCGACGGTGACATAACTAGCAGGGGCTACATCAGCAGACTCTAAATCAAAAGTGATGTCACGAAGTCAGTCATCAGCATCAAGGGCTGAGTTGAGCTGAGGTAGAGGACAGGGTCGAGACGCGCAAAGTCTTGCAGAGTCACTAGGACGGGTTGCTGATTCATATTGGGATGTGGAAACTGAGCCACGACTCCTTTTTATGAACTGGCGATCCAGCATCAAACTGTTGTTTCATTTTGGCCATGTATCCAGGCAGTCACGACCATAACTAGCGTGTCTAACCATCTTGCTTAAATGCAATAGGGGGTTGTTCAGCAAGGGTTGGTGCAAGTGTATGGAGTCACTCATGGTGTAATCAGAACAATGAGCAAAGGCGCAGTATGTACTAGGCAGTAGTCATTGAAGACATACAAATACATATGTGGGGCCAATTACATATTGTTCGTATGAGTTTGGACAAGAGATCACCCTAGACATATTAGGCGGTATGCATGCACGCGATGGAGGGATTCAACAAGGGGACATAGCAAAGGCTACATCAACATCGGGGAAAACCTTTGGGGTGAGGGATTTGCATGTGACGATGCAGGGTGCCCTCGATATGAGGATCCTGCGGTCAGTGGACAATGTGAAGCAGATCTTGGCCCTCAATTCAAGAAAGGGGTAATACAAATCTCCGGATGGATGTGATCACGAGACCCTAAGGTTAGAGTTAGCAAAATCATTTAATCCAAATAGAAGAGAGATCAGAGTCCCAGAGTAAAGGTCGAGGAATAAAAGATCCTAATACCATCCAATGGCGACGTGAGCCCGTAAGCCACACAACCATGTTAGTAAATCGTTTTTTCATTGACTAGACTCAACTTCGGCCAAGGAGTTGGAAAGGGGGATCCTACAGGCAGTCGGCTCTGATACCAACTTGTGACGCCCCCGATTCGACCGTACACTAATCATACACGCAAATGTGTACGATCAAGATCAAGGACTCACGGGAAGATATCACAACACAACTCTAGACACAAATAGAAATAATACAAGCTTCATATTACAAGCCAGGGGTCTCGAGGGCTCGAATACAAGCTCGATACACAAGAGTCTGCGGAAGCAACAATATCTGAGTACAGACATAAGTTAGACAAGGATGCCTTAAGAAGGCTAGCACAAAAATCAACGATCGAAGAGGCAAGGCCTCCTGCCTGGGACCTCCTAACTACTCCTGGTCTTTGGTGGCCTCCATGTAGTAGTATCCGTCGGCGGTGGCATCTGGCTCCAGGGATCCACCATCTGGTTGCAACAACCGGAAAGAAGGAAGAAGGGGGGAAAATGGGAAGCAAAGCAACCGTGAGTACTCATCCAAAGTACTCGCAAGCATCAGATCTATACTAAGTATGCATTGGTATCAAATGGAAGGGCTGTATCTGTGGACTGAACTACAGAATGCCAGAATAGAGGGAAGGCCTAGCCTATCGAAGACTAGCATCTTCAAGCAGCTCCAAGCATCTTGCAGCATGTAGAAGAGTAAAGAATAGCAGTTTAATTATCAAGCATGTTGTAGCAATAATGCCCGGAGATCCTTCCTCGACTCCCTGCGAGAAAGCAATCCCGGAGCCACATAACTTAAGTATCCATTTCTAGTTGTATTAGATCAAGATATAAGTCTGAATGTCCATTACCGTGGACACGGTATTCGAATAAAGATCTTCCCTGCAGGGGTGCACCACGTTTTCCAACACGCTCGATCACTCTGGCCGGGCACACCTTTCTGGGGTCAATGCCCGGCCTCGGAAGATCAACACGTCGCAGCCCTACCTAGGCTCAGCAGAGAGGTCCCCGCCGGTCTACCTCCTAAGCACTCCGGGGTCTGGGCCCATCGCCCGTTGCACTCCGGGTCGTTACGTGCAGGGCGGGTCCAGGCTCCACCACTACAGGATGGTGCCGGCCCAGCCATGCCGCAATGCTGAACTGGACGTCTGACAAAGCTTTGGCTGATACTGCGACGTCGAGGCCCATAACTATTCTCGCGTGGTCGTTGGTGCGTGAAGGCCAAAGGCCAATTCAGAACAAATACCCAAACCATAGTGTATTGTTAGCTCGCGGAGACGAGCAGAGACTCACGATAATGTGACCCCGTCGCCCCGTCTCGAGGAAATACGGCAAGGGCAAGCCCAGCCCACACGAGGGCTGCCTGACTTCCCGGCCGTGCCTCGTAACCATCTTGCGGGTGCTCTCCGGGCCCACCCAACTTTCCCAAAGGTTTCAAGTAATGTCAAGCTAACCGTGTGTCCAAACATCAAGGGGAAAACCCGAGGAATCACCCCCGGAGGATTCCACTCAATGTAATCATCAAGGTGAACGTAAGAGGGACCACCCTCGAGGTTCACACTTGAGGTGTTGAACGACAGAGACGTATTGGGAATGGTGAAAGAGGAAACCACCCTCGATGACCACGACCGAATAGCTACACTACAGAATTAACATCAGGAGTGCGTTATGAGGGATCACCCTCGGCACTCGATAGTAGCTCTGCAGAGTCGAGCAACAAAAGGGGCGTGATCTGATGTGAGGTGTCGGGCTCTGGTCATCGATCACGTAGATCGAGTCGTCGATGATGAAGCAGGGGCAACAAGGACAAGGTGGGGGTCACTGATGGATTACTAACCAACCTATACTAGGCAGTTTAGGAGAAACAGGTAGGTAACAAAAGCAGGTACAAAAGCAGGCTATGCATCAGAATAGGAGCAATCAAATATAGTAGCAAAATCTAATGCAAGCATGAGAGAATGGAATGGGCGATTTCGAGATGATCAAAGGGGGGCTTGCCTGGTTGCTCAGACAAGAAGAAGGGGCGTCGTCGACGTAGTCGATCACAGGGGCATCAGCAGCGGTCTCAGGGTCTACCAGAGAGAAGAGGGGGAAGAAACAGTAAATACAGAGCAAACAAGTGCATAACATGACAACATGCAGAGCTAGACGTGTTCTAACGCAGTGCTACACGATACCGGCGAAGGGGAATAACATCCGGAAAGTTTTCCCGGAGTTTGGCATTTTCGGACAGACGAACCGGAGGGTGAAGGTTCGATGTTCTCTATGCTAGGGACGTGTGACAGACGAACGGAGGGCGTATCCGGATTCGTATCATCGTTCTGAGCAACTTTCATGTATAAAACTTTTTCATCCAAGCTACGGATTATTTTCTATGATTTTTCAAAGATTTAAACAATATCCTAAAATTATTTAAATTCGAAAATTAATAGCAAATTGCTACGGGTACCCAGATCTGCGTACACAGAAGTGTACCAGAGGCTGACAGGTGGGCCAGGGGGTCCCAGTTGACCAGTCAACATTTGACTGGTCAGTAGGGGGTGGGGCCCCCTTGTCATTGACTGTTCTAACTAACTATATATTTAACTAACTAATATAGTTCATTAGGTTAACTAAGATTAGTTAATTAAGTTAATTAAGTGTTTAACTAATTAATTATTTATTTTATTAATATTTTTTTACATTTCTCTTTTTTTGTTTGACAAAACAGGGGAGAGGGCCCCAGCTACCAGTGGCACAAAAGCCACTGGAGCGGGCTTAACGGGTGCGGACGAGGGGTGCCTGTCGGAGCGGACCGAGGCGACGGCCACGGGGCGCGGCGGGGCACGGCAGCCGCCAGCAGTGGCGTGCGGAGGCCCTAGGCGATGGCGGGTGGCGCGCGCGGCGGTCAGGGGCGTGGCGTGTGGGATGCCGCCAGGGACCGGCGAGCGAGGATGAGGCCAGTGAGAGGGGCCACGGGGCGCAGCCGAAGCGGGAGGTCGTGGCTGGGCCGCGAGCGGTGCGCGTTGTGCGCGTGCCTGCAGCGGCGCGGCGAGGCGGAGGCGGCAGGACGCGCGAGGGCGGGGGTAGGCGGAACCGGGCAGCAGCAACGCTGCAACGGCAGCAGGAGTAGAGCAGGCACGGCGCAGGCGCGTAGCACGGAGCGGCGGACGCAGAGGCGTGCAGCTGCGGGGGGGGGGGGTAGCTGCGGCGAGCGTGTGCAGGCACCGAGCGGGACCGAGGAGAAGGCGGTCGGGTGTGAGGCCGGCCCGAGCAGGAGCAGCGGCGGTCGGCGCAGTGGACAAGGGGCGTGGGGAGCACGGGCGGAACCGCGACGACCGTGAGCTGCGGTGGCTCCAGGCGCGGGGTGATAACGGCCTACGATGACGTTCCTAGGCGAGGGAAGGAGAGAGAGGGAGTTGCGCTCACCGAGCTGGCACAAGGAGGCCCGTCGAGTGGCTTAGGAGCAGCAGAGATGGTCGGCGTCGGCGGTGATCGGTGGTGATGCAGAAGACGGGACCGGCTCAATCCGTGTGCTGTGGCATCGCCCGGCTCGAGTTTGCGGTCGAGGACGAGGTAGCGGAGGCCGGCAAATCTTTAGGACAGGTCGGGGGCGCCTGGGGATGGCGGGGGCTGCGGTGGTGGTGCGACGACGACGACGACAACTCATCGGTGAGGTGGAGGGAAGGAGATCTGGTGGGAAGAGCGAGGGACGCGTGATGGAGGCAGTGGGGATAAGGGTTCCACGGGGAGAGGAGGGGGCACCAGGGAGGGTCTTATCCCCTCCTGCGTCGCTGTCGGTGAGGGTGTTCGGTGGCAACCGGCGAGCGCGGTTGCTCGGTCGCCCTACTGTAGGTGGGAGACGACCGAGGGTCGCTGGACTGGGCCAGTCCAGGGGCCAAGGCCCGGGGGAACAGTGGGGGGGTTTTCCCTTTTGTTATTTTACTTGTTTTGTTTTCTTTTTATAGTTTCTGTTTTTAAATAAGTTCCCTTTCATTTACATATTTCTAGTTTTGAAAAATATAACCCTAGCCCCAAAATTAGTATTACTATTTAGGCTACTGCCATAATTAATTTAGCACAATAATAAAATAAGTTTGTATTTGTTTATTATTTAAAGGCATTTAATAATTGTTTTAGTCACTATTTTAATTAGTTTAGGTCATTTAAATACCTTTAAAAAAATTGGCTCACCACCATAATTAGTTATGGAATATTTGCCACACTTTGAACTTTTTATTTTGCATGTTTGGGAAATTTGAACTTTTGGACTTCTATTTTAAATTTGAATTTTAATTGCGATTTGGATCAACCGAGGATTAGCGACAGTAAGAGTGGTGATGTGGCACCATTAACTTGGGATTACTATAGCTTAATTATCCGGGCGTCACAGAAGAGTTGATGAATGATAAAAGTAAGCTTGAGAAGTCAAATGCTTCTCTCTCTCTGAGGATTGTGAGCTCCTATCCGTGTCCCTCAAGACTAAGGAAGAAGAGCTCACCCTTCTTACAAAGAGTTTTGAGACACTCAAGCTTACTTATCTTGAAACTCTAGCCAAGGCTTACTCCTCCCCTATTATCAATGTTGATGCTTGTTCTACTAACTCTAGTAGTGATCTAGCATCTATTCTTGAGGAGAATAGTTTTCTCAAGGCTCAAATCGAAAAAGGGCTCATGACATGTGCCCAAGGGCAAAAGAACCTTAATGAGGTGCTGAGCCAACACAATGAAGTGTTTGCCAAAGAGGGACTCAGGTTTGACCCAAGCACAAGCAAGAAGAAGATGTCCTCTCCAAAGTGCACCACCCCCTTAAAAGAAACTTTTGTACGAGAAGGGCACAAGGAGAAAGGTAAGGTTTTTAGTGGGAACGCCACAAGGGGCATGCCCACTCTCAACAAGCCAAAAGAGTTCATGCCTCCATCCTATGTACTTCGTAAGACTAAGGATGGAGAAGTTTATGCGAAGTTTGTTGGTCCTCGAAATGCATTTCGGTTTTATGCTATTTGGGTCCCTCAGACCCTTGTGACTAACTTGAGAGGTCCCATTGCAAAATGGGTACCTCTCCTACCTCTTGAGCACTGCGTTGGTTTTCCCTTGAAGAGGAAAGGGTGATGCGGCAAAGTAGCGTAAGTATTTCCCACAGTTTTTGAGAACCAGGGTATCAATCCAGTAGGAGGCTACGCGCGAGTCCCTCGCAACTACACAAACAAATAAATCCTCGCAACCAACGCGATAAGGGGTTGTCAATCCCTACACGGTCACTTACGAGAGTGAGATCTGATAGATATGATAGGATAATATTTTAAGTATTTTTATGATAAAGATGCAAAGTAAAATAAAAGGCAAAGTAAAAAGCAACGGAAATAACTAAGTGTTGGAAGATTAATATGATAAAGATAGACCCGGGGGCCATAGGTTTCACTAGTGGCTTCTCTCAAGAATATAAGTATTTTACCGTGGGTGAACAAATTACTATTGAGCAATTGACAGAATTGAGCATAATTATGACAATATCTAGGTATGATCATGTATATAGGCATCACGTCCGAGAAAAGTAGACCGACTCCTGCCTGCATCTACTACTATTACTCCACTCATCGACCGCTATCCAGCATGCATCTAGAGTATTAAGTTCATAAGAACAGAGTAACGCCTTAAGCAAGATGACATGATGTAGAGGGATAAATTCATGCAATATGATAAAAAACCCATCTTGTTATCCTCGATGGCAACAATACAATACGTGCCTTGCTGCCCCTACTGTCACTGGGAAAGGACACCGCAAGATTGAACCCAAAGCTAAGCACTTCTCCCATTGCAAGAAAGATCAACCTAGTAGGCCAAACCAAACTAATAATTCGAAGAGACTTGCAAAGATAACCAATCATACATAAAAGAATTCAGAAGATTCAAATATTGTTCATAGATAAACTTGATCATAAACCCACAATTAACCGGTCTCAACAAACACACCGCAAAAGAAGATTACGTCGAATAGATCTCCACGAGAGAGGGGGAGAACATTGTATTGAGATCCAAAAAGAGAGAAGAAGCCATCTAGCTAATAACTATGGACCCGAAGGTCTGAGGTAAACTACTCACACTTCATCGGAGGGGCTATGGTGTTAATGTAGAAGCCCTCCGTGATCGATGCCCCCTCCGGCAGAGCTCCGGAACAGGCCCCAAGATGGGATCTCGTGGGTACAGAAGGTTGCAGCAGTGGAATTAGGTTTTTGGCTCCGTTTCTGATTGTTTGGGGGTACGTAGGTATATATAGGAGGAAGAAGTACGTCGGTGGAGCAACAGGGGGCCCACGAGGGTGGAGGGCGCGCCTGGGGGGGGGGTAGGCGCGCCCCCCTACCTCGTGGACTCCTCTTTTATTTCTTGACGTAGGGTCCAAGTCTCCTGGATCTTGTTCGTTCCAAAAATCACGTTCCCGAAGGTTTCATTCCGTTTGGACTCTGTTTGATATTCTTTTTCTGCGAAACTCTGAAATAGGCAAAAAACAACAATTCTGGGCTGGGCCTCCGGTTAATAGGTTAGTCCCAAAAGTAATATAAAAGTGAATAATAAAGCCCAATAATGTCCAAAACAGAAGATAATATAGCATGGAGCAATCAAAATATATAGATGCGTTGGAGACGTATCAAGCATCCCCAAGCTTAATTCCTGCTCGTCCTCGAGTAGGTAAATGATAAAAACAGAATTTTTGATGCGGAGTGCTACTTGGCATAATTTCAATGTAATTCTTCTCATTGTGGCATGAATGTTCAGATTTGATATGATTCAAGATAAAAGTTTAATGTTGACATAAAAACAATAATACTTCAAGCATAGTAACTAAGCAATTATGTCTTATCAAAATAACATAGCCAAAGCAAGTTATCCCTACAAAATCATATAGTCTGGTTATGCTCCATCTTACGCAATACATGAGCGCAAGCCATGGATATAGCACTATGGTGGAACAAGGTATAATGGTAGGGGTTATGTGGGAAGACAAAAAGGGAGAAAGTCTCACATCAACGAGGCTAATCAACAGGCTATGGAGATGCCCATCAATTGATGTTAATGCGAGGAGTAGGGATTGCCATGCAACGGACGCACTAGAGCTATAAGTGTGTGAAAGCTCAAAAAGAAACTAAGTGGGTGTGCATCCAACTTGCTTGCTCACGAAGACCTCGGGCATTTGAGGAAGCCCATTATTGGAATATACAAGACAAGTTCTATAATGAAATTTCCCACTAGTATATAAAAGTGACAAAATGAGAGACTCTCTATTATGAAGATCACGGTGCTACTTTGAAGCACAAGTGTGGTAAAAGGATAGTAACATTGTCCCTTCTCTCTTTTTCTCTCATTTTTTATTTGGGCCTTTTCTCTTTTTTATGGCCTTTTTTTAGTCCTTAGTCTCATCCCTACTTGTGGGGGAATCATAGTCTCCATCATCCTTTCCACACTTGGGACAATGCTCTAATAATGATGATCATCACACTTTTATTTACTTACAACTCCTGAATTACAACTCAATACATAGAACAAAATATGACTCTATATGAATGCCTCCGGCGGTGTACCGGGATATGCAATGAATCAAGAGTGACATGTATGAAAGAATTATGAACGGTGGCTTTGCCACAAATACGATGTCAACTACATGATCATGCAAAGCAATATGACAATGATGGAGCATGTCATGATAAATGAAACGGTGGAAAGTTGCATGGCAATATATCTCGGAATGGCTATGGAAATGCCATGATAGGTAGGTATGGTGGCTGTTTTGAGGAAGATATAAGGAGGTTTATGTGTGAAAGAGCGTATCATATCACGGGGTTTGGATGCACCGGCGAAGTTTGCACCAACTCTCAAGGTGAGAAAGGGCAATGCGCGGTACCGAAGAGGCTAGAAAATTGCGAAAGGTAAGTGTGCGTATAATCCATGGACTCACATTAGTCATAAAGAACTCATATACTTATTGCAAAAATTTACTAGCCCTCGAAGCAAAGTACTACTACGCATGCTCCTAAGGGAAGGGTTGGTAGGAGTTAACCATCGCGCGATCCCGACCGCCACACAAAGGAAGACAATCAACAAATACTTCATGCTCCGACTTCGTTACATAACGGTTCACCATACGTGCATGCTACGGGAATCACAAACTCCAACACATGTATTTTTCAATTCCACAATTACTCAACTAGCACAACTATGATATTACCACCTTTATATCTCAAAACAATTATCAAGCATCAAATTTCTCATGATATTAATTAAAGCAAATTGCCATGCTATTTTAAGACTCTCAAAATATTATAAGTGACGCATGAGAGATCAATAGTTTCTATAAAAAAAATCCACCACCGTGCTCTAAAAGATATAATTGAAGCACTAGAGCAAAACTATATAGCTCAAAAGATATAAGTGAAATACATAGAGTATTCTAATAATTTCGGAATCATGTGTGTTTCTCTCAAAAGGTGTGTACAGCAAGGATGATTGTGTTAAACTAACAAATAAAGACTCAAATAATGCAAGACGCTCCAAGCAAGACACATATCATGTGGTGAATAAAAATATAGCTCCAAGTAAAGTTACCGATGGAAGTAGACGAAAGAGGGGATGCCTTCCGGGGCATCCCCGAGCTTTGGCTTTATGGTGTCCTTAGATTATCTTGGGGGTGCCATGGGAATCCCCAAGCTTATGCTCTTGCCACTCCTTGTTCCATAATCCATCAAATCTTTCACCCAAAACTTGAAAACTTCACAACACAAAACTTAGCAGAAAATCTCGTGAGCTCCGTTAGCGAAAGAAAATAAAAGACCACTTCAAGGTACTGTAATGAACTCATTCTTTATTTATATTGGTGTTAAACCTACTGTATTCCAACTTCTCTATGGTTTACAAACTCTTTTACTAGCCATAGATTCATCAAAATAAGCAAACAACACACGAAAAACAGAATCTGTCAAAAACAGAAAATCTGTAGTAATCTGTAACTAACGCAAACTTCTGGAACTCCAAAAAATCAGCCAAAATAGGACGACCTAGGTAATTTGTTTATTGATCAGCATCAATTGGAATCAATATTTTATCATGTTCTGGTGATTTTTAACAATTATTTTCGTGAACAGAAAGTTTCTGGAAATTTCTGCAAGATCAAATAACTATCATTCAAGAAGATCCTATAGGTTTAACTTGGCACAAACACTAACTAAAAAATAAAAAGACATCTAACCAGAGGATAGAACAAATATTTATTCCTAAACAGAAGCAAAAAGCAAAAAAAAACTAAAAATAAAATTGGGTTGCCTCCCAACAAGCGCTATCGCTTAACGCCCCTAGCTAGGCATTAAAAGCAAGGATAGATCTAGGTATTGTCATCTTTGGTTAGCAATCCATAAGTGGCTCTCATGATAGATTCATATGGTTATTTTATTTTATTCCTAGGGAAGTGCTCCATGCCTTTCTTTAATGGAAATTGGAATCTAATATTCCCTTCCTTCATATCAATAATTGCACCAATCGTTCTAAGGAAAGGTCTACCAAGAATAATAGGACATGAAGGATTGCAATCTATATCAAGAACGATAAAATCTACGGGCACATAGTTCCTATTTGCAAAAATAAGAACATCATTAATTCTTCCCATAGGTTTCTTAATAGTGGAATCCGCAAGGTGCATGTTTAGAGAGCAATCATCGAAATCACGGAAACCTAGCAAATCACACAAAGTTTTGGGAATAGTGGAAACACTAGCACCCAAATCACATAATGCATATAACTCATGATCCTTAATCTTAATTTTAATAGTAGGTTTCCACTCATCATAAAGTTTTCTAGGGATAGAAACTTCCAACTCAAGCTTTTCTTCATAAGATTGCATCAAGGCATCAACGATATGTTTAGTAAACGCTTTATTTTGACTATAAGCATGAGGAGGATTTAGCACGGATTGCAACAAGGAAATACAATCTATCAAAGAGCAATTATCATAATTAAATTCCTTGAAATCCAAAATAGTGGGTTTATCAACATCTAACGTTTTGATCTCTTCAATCCCACTTTTATCAATTTTAGCATCAAGATCTAACAACTCCGAATTCTTGGAATGCCTTCTAGTTAAAGGTGGATCGTATTCAGTCCCATCATTATCAAGATTCATATTGCAAAACAAAGATTAAATAGGGGACACATCAATAACTTTTAGATCTTCATCATTATTTTCATAGAAATCCGATTTAGCGGCCATGTTATTAACTAAGGTAGCCTGCTTATCCGATATTTCAGCTATCAACATCTCAAGACGAGCAATTTGGGATCTCAAACCATCAAATTCATTAGACATATCATCGAGCTCTTTATTCATATAACTCATAAAGATTTTTTGTTCCTTAAGCTCGTTTCTGAAGAAATTATTATGCTCAAATTGCAAAACCATAAAACTCCAGAGGTTGCTTTCGATCTCTTCGAATCTTTTAAGGTGAAGAACACCACATCTAGGTAGAGCCATCGTGGAAAACAAGCAATCCAACACACGAGCAAACAAAAAGCAAGCGAAAAGAGGCAAACGAAAAAGAGAGGGCGGATAAAACGGCAAGGGTGAAGTGGGGGAGAGGAAAACGAGAGGCAAATGGCAAATAATGTAATGCGGGAGATAAGGGTTGTGATGGGTACTTGGTATCTTGACTTTTGCGTAGACCTCCCCGGCAACGGCGCCAGAAATCCTTCTTGCTACCTCTTGAGCACTGCGTTGGTTTTCCCTTGAAGAGGAAAGGGTGATGCAGCAAAGTAGCGTAAGTATTTCCGTCAGTTTTTGAGAACCAAGGTATCAATCCAGTAGGAGGCTACGCGCGAGTCCATCGCACCTACACAAACAAATAAATCCTCGCAACCAACGTGATAAGGGGTTGTCAATCCCTACACGTTCACTTACGAGAGTGAGATCTGATAGATATGATAGGATAATATTTTTGGTATTTTTATGATAAAGATGCAAAGTAAAATAAAAGACAAAGTAAAAAGCAACGGAAATAACTAAGTGTTGGAAGATTAATATGATAAAGATAGACCCGGGGGCCATAGGTTTCACTAGTGGATTCTCTCAAGAGCATAAGTATTTTACGGTGGGTGAAAAAATTACTGTTGAGCAATTGACAGAACTGAGCATAGTTATGAGAATATCTAGGTATGATCATGTATATAGGCATCACGTCCGAGACAAGTATACCGACTCCTTCCTGCATCTACTACTATTACTCCACTCATCGACCGCTATCCAGCATGCATCTAGAGTATTAAGTTCATAAGAACAGAGTAACGCTTTAAGCAACATGACATGATGTAGAGGGACAAACTCATGCAATATGATATAAACCCCATCTTGTTATCCTCGATGGAAACAATACAATACGTGCCTTGCTGCCCCTACTGTCACTGGGAAAGGACACCGCAAGATTGAACCCAAAGCTAAGCACTTCTCCCATTGCAAGAAAGATCAATCTAGTAGGCCAAACCAAACTGATAATTTGAAGAGACTTGCAAAGATAACCAATCATACATAAAAGAATTCAGAAGATTCAAATATTGTTCATAGATAAACTTGACCATAAACCCAAAATTCATCGGTCTCAACAAACACACCGCAAAAGAAGATTACATCGAATAGATCGCCACGAGAGAGGGGAGAACATTGTATTGAGATCCAAAAAGAGAGAAGAAGCCATCTAGCTAATAACTATGGACCCAAAGGTCTAAGGTAAACTACTCACACTTCATCGGAGGGGCTATGGTGTTGATGTAGAAGACCTCCGTGATCGATGCCCCCTCCGGCGGAGCTCCGGATCAGGCCCCAAGATGAGATCTCGTGGGTACAGAAGGTTGCAGCAATGGAATTAGGTCTTTGGCTCCGTTTCTGATCATTTGGGGGTACGTAGGTATATATAGGAGGAAGAAATACGTCCGTGGAGCAACAGGGGGCCCACGAGGGTGGAGGGCGCGCCTGGGGGGGGGGGGGTAGGCGCGCCCCCCTACCTCGTGGCCTCCTCTTTTATTTCTTGACGTAGGGTCCAAGTCTCCTGGATCTTGTTCGTTCCAAAAATCACGGTCCCGAAGGTTTCATTCCGTTTGGACTCCATTTGATATTCTTTTTCTGCGAAACTCTGAAATAGGCAAAAAACAGCAATTCTGGGCTGGGCCTCCGGTTAATAGGTTAGGCCCAAAAATAATATAAAAGTGAATAATAAAGCCCAATAATGTCCAAAACAGAAGATAATATAGCATGGAGCAATCAAAAATTATAGATACGTTGGAGACGTATCAAGCATCCCCAAGCTTAATTCCTGCTCGTCCTCGAGTAGGTAAATGATAAAAACAATTTTTTTTATGCGGAGTGCTACTTGGCATAATTTCAATGTAATTCTTCTCATTGTGGCATGAATGTTTAGATTTGATATGATTCAAGACAAAAGTTTAATGTTGACATAAAAACAATAATACTTCAAGCATACTAACTAAGCAATTATGTCTTATCAAAATAACATAACCAAAGCAAGTTATCCCTACATAACCATATAGTCTGGCTATGCTCCATCTTCCCCACACAAAATATTCATATCATGTACGACCCCGGTTTTGGCCAAGCAATTGGTTCATACTTTTAACGCGCTTCAGCCTTTTCAATTCTTACGCAATACATGAGCGCAAGCCATGGCTATAGCACTATGGTGGAACAAGGTATAATGGTAGGGGTTATGTGGGAAGACAAAAAAGGAGAAAGTCTCACATCAACGAGGCTAATCAACAGGCTATGGAGATGCCCAGCAATTGATGTTAATGCGAGGAGTAGGGATTGCCATGCAACGGACGCACTAGAGCTATAAGTGTATGAAAGCTCAAAAAGAAACTAAGTGGGTGTGCATCCAACTTGCTTGCTCACGAAGACCTCGGGCATTTGAGGAAGCCCATTATTGGAATATACAAGAGAAGTTCTATAATGAAATTTCCCACTAGTACATAAAAGTGACAAAATGAGAGACTCTCTATTATGAAGATCACGGTGCTACTTTGAAGCACAAGTGTAGTAAAAGGATAGTAACATTGTCCCTTCTCTCTTTTTCTCTCATTTTTTATTTAGGCCTTTTCTCTTTTTATGGCCTGTTTTTTAGTCCGGAGTCTCATCCATACTTGTGGGGGAATCATAGTCTCCATCGTCCATTCCTCACTTGGGACAATGCTCTAATGATGATGATCATCACACTTTTATTTACTTACAAATCATGAATTACAACTAAATACTTAGAACAAAATATGACTCTATATGAATGCCTCCGGCGGTGTACTGGGATATGCAATGAATCAAGAGCGACATGTATGAAAGAATTATGAACGGTGGCTTTGCCACAAATACGATGTCAACTACATGATCATGCAAAGCAATATGACAATGATGGAGCATGTCATGATAAATGAAACGGTGGAAAGTTGCATGGCAATATATCTCGGAATGGTTATGGAAATGCCATGATAGGTAGGTATGGTGGCTGTTTTGAGGAAGATATAAGGAGGTTTATGTGTGAAAGAGCGTATCATATCACGGGGTTTGGATGCACCGGCGAAGTTTGCACCAACTCTCAAGGTGAGAAAGGGTAATGCGCGGTACCGAAGAGGCTAGAAAATTGCGGAAAGGTAAGTGTGCATATAATCCATGGACTCACATTAGTCATAAAGAACTCATATACTTATTGCAAAAATTTACTAGCCCTCGAATCAAAATACTACTACGCATGCTCCTAAGGGAAGGGATGCTAGGAGTTAACCATCGCGCGATCCCGACCGCCACACAAAGGAAGACAATCAACAAATACTTCATGCTCCGACTTCGTTACATAATGGTTCACCATACGTGCATGCTACGAGAATCACAAACTCCAACACATGTATTTTTCAATTCCACAATTACTCAACTAGCACAACTATGATATTACCACCTTTATATCTCAAAACAATTATCAAGCATCAAATTTCTCATGATATTAATTAAAGCAAATTGCCATGCTATTTTAAGACTCTCAAAATATTATAAGTGACGCATGAGAGATCAATATTTTCTATAAAAAAAATCCACCACCGTGCTCTAAAAGATATAAGTGAAGCACTAGAGCAAAACTATATAGCTCAAAAGATATAAGTGAAGCACATAGAGTATTCTAATAATTTCTGAATCATGTGTGTTTCTCTCAAAAGGTGTGTACAGCAAGGATGATTGTGTTAAACTAACAAATAAAGACTCAAATAATACAAGACGCTCCAAGCAAGACACATATCATGTGGTGAATAAAAATATAGCTCCAAGTAAAGTTACCGATGGAAGTAGACGAAAGTGGGGATGCCTTCCGGGGCATCTCCGAGCTTTGGCTTTATGGTGTCCTTAGATTATCTTGGGGGTGCCATGGGAATCCCCAAGGTTATGCTCTTGCCACTCCTTGTTCCATAACCCATCAAATCTTTCACCCAAAACTTGAAAATTTCACAACACAAAACTTAGCAGAAAATCTCGTGAGCTCCGTTAGCGAAAGAAAACAAATGACCACTTCAAGGTACTGTAATGAACACATTCTTTATTTATATTGGTGTTAAACCTACTGTATTCCAACTTCTCTATGGTTTATAAACTCTTTTATTACTAGCCATAGATTCATCAAAATAAGCAAACAACACACGAAAAACAGAATCTGTCAAAAACAGAACAATCTGTAGTAATCTGTAACTAACGCAAACTTCTGGAACTCCAAAAAATCAGAAAAAATAGGAAGACCTAGGTAACTTGTTTATTTATCAGCATCAATTTGAATCAATATTTTATCACGTTCTGGTGATTTTTAACAATTATTTTCGTGAACAGAAAGTTTCTGGAAATTTCTGCAAGATCAAATAACTATCATCCAAGAAGATCCTATAGGTTTAACTTGGCACAAACACTAATTAAAACTTAAAAATACATCTAAGCAGAGGTTAGAACAAATATTTATTCCTAAACAGAAGCAAAAAGCAAAAAAAAAACTAAAAATAAAATTGGGTTGCCTCCCAACAAGCGCTATCGTTTAACGCCCCTAGCTAGGCATAAAAGCAAGGATAGATCTAGGTATTGTCATCTTTGGTAGGCAATCCATAAGTGGCTCTCATGATAAATTCATATGGCAAATTTTTTTATTCCTAGGGAAGTGCTCCATGCCTTTCTTTAATGGAAATTGGAATCTAATATTCCCTTCCTTCATATCAATAATTGCACCAATCGTTCTAAGGAAAGGTCTACCAAGAGTAATAGGACATGAAGGATTGCAATCTATATCAAGAACGATAAAATCTACGGGCACATAGTTCCTATTTGCAACAATAAGAACATCATTAATTCTTCCCATTGGTTTCTTAATAGTGGAGTCCGCAAGGTGCAAGTTTAGAGAGCAATCATCAAAATCACGGAAACCTAGCAAATCACACAAAGTTTTGGGAATAGTGGAAACACTAGCACCCAAATCACATAAAGCATATAACTCATGATCCTTAATCTTAATTTTAATAGTAGGTTCCCACTCATCATAAAGTTTTCTAGGGATAGAAACTTCCAACTCAAGCTTTTCTTCATAAGATTGCATCAAGGCATCAACAATATGTTTAGTAAATGCTTTATTTTGACTATAAGCATGAGGAGAATTTAGCACGGATTGCAACAAGGAAATACAATCTATCAAAGAGCAATTATCATAATTAAATTCCTTGAAATCCAAAATAGTGGGTTTATCAACATCTAACGTTTTGATCTCTTCAATCCCACTTTTATCAATCTTAGCATCAAGATCTAAAAACTCCGAATTCTTGGAATGCCTTCTAGGTAAAGGTGGATCATATTCAGTCCCATCATTATCAAGATTCATATTGCAAAACAAAGATTAAATAGGGGACACATCAATAACTTTTAGATCTTCATCTTTATTTTCATAGAAATCTGGTTTAGCGGCCATCTTATTAACTAAGGTAGCCTGCTTATCCGATATTTCAGCTATCAACTTCTCAAGACGTGCAATTTGGGATCTCAAAACATCAAATTCTTTAGACATATCATCGAGCTCTTTATTCATATAACTCATAAAGCTTTTTTGTTCCTTAAGCTCGTTTCTGAAGAAATTATTATGCTCAAATTGCAAAACCATAAAACTCCAGACGTTGAATTCGATCTCTTCTAATCTTTTAAGGTGAAGATCACCAAATCTAGGTAGAGCCATCGTGGCAGACAAGCAATCCAACACACGAGCAAACAAAAAGCAAGCGAAAAGAGGCAAACGAAAAAGAGAGGGCGGATAAAACGGCAAGGGTGAAGTGGGGGAGAGGTAAGCGAGAGGCAAATGGAAAATAATGTAATGCGGGAGATAAGGGTTGTGATGGGTACTTGGTATGTTGACTTTTGCGTAGACCTCCCCGGCAACGGCGCCAGAAATCCTTCTTGCTACCTCTTGAGAACTGCGTTGGTTTTCCCTTGAAGAGGAAAGGGTGATGCAGCAAAGTAGCGTAAGTATTCCCCTCAGTTTTTGAGAACCAAGGTATCAATCCAGTAGGAGGCTACGCGTGAGTCCCTCGCACCTACACAAACAAATAAATCCTCGCAACCAACGCGATAAGGGGTTGTCAATCCCTACACGATCACTTACGAGAGTGAGATCTGATAGATATGATAGGATAATATTTTTGGTATTTTCACGATAAAGATGCAAAGTAAAATAAAAGGCAAAGTAAAAAGTAACGGAAATAACTAAGTGTTGGAAGACTAATATGATAAAGATAGACCCGGGGGCCATAGGTTTCACTAGTGGCTTCTCTCAAGAGCATAAGTATTTTACGGTGGGGGAAAAATTACTGTTGAGCAATTGACAGAATTGAGCATAGTTATGAGAATATCTGGGTATGATCATGTATATAGGCATCACGTCCGAGACAAGTAGACCGACTCCTGCCTGCATCTACTACTATTACTCCACTCATCGACTGCTATCCAGCATGCATCTAGAGTATTAAGTTCATAAGAACAGAGTAACACTTTAAGCAAGATGACATGATGTAGAGGGATAAACTCATGCAATATGATATAAACCCCATCTTGTTATCCACGATGGCAACAATACAATACGTGCCTTGCTGCCCCTACTGTCACTGGAAAGGACACCGCAAGATTGAACCCGAAGCTAAGCACTTCTCCCATTGCAAGAAAGATCAATCTAGTAGGCCAAACCAAACTGATAATTCGAAGAGACTTGCAATGATAACCAATCATACATAAAAGAATTCAGAGAAGATTCAAATATTGTTCATAGATAAACTTGATCATAAACCCACAATTCATCGGTCTCAACAAACACACCGCAAAAGAAGATCACATCGAATAGATCTCCACAATAGAGGGGGAGAACATTGTATTGAGATCCAAAAAGAGAGAAGAAGCCATCTAGCTAATAACTATGGACCCGAAGGTCTGAGGTAAACTACTCACACATAATCGGAGAGGCTATGGTGTTGATGTAGAAGCCCTCCGTGATCGATGCCCCCTCCGTCGTAGCTCCGGAACAGGCCCCAAGATGGGATCTCGTGCCTTGCTGCCCCTACTGTCACTGGGAAAGGACACCACAAGATTGAACCCAAAGCTAAGCACTTCTCCCATTGCAAGAAATATCAATCTAGTAGGCCAAACCAAACTGATAATTCGAAGAGACTTGCAAAGATAACCAATCATACATAAAAGAATTCAGAAGATTCAAATATTGTTCATAGATAAACTTGATCATAAACCCACAATTCATCGGTCTCAACAAACACACCGCAAAAGAAGATTACATTGAATAGATCTCCATGAGAGAGGGGGAGAACATTGTATTGAGATCCAAAAAGAGAGAAGAAGCCATCTAGCTAATAACTATGGACCCGAAGGTCTGAGGCAAACTACTCACACTTCATCGGAGGGGCTATGGTGTTGATGTAGAAGCCCTCCGTGATCGATGCCCCCTCCGGCGGAGCTCCGGAACAGGCCCCAAGACGGGATCTCGTGGGTACAGAAGGTTGCGGCGGTGGAATTAGGTTTTTGGCTCCGTTTCTGATCGTTTGGGGGTACGTAGGTATATATAGATGGAAGAAGTACGTCTGTGGAGCAACAGGGGGCCCACGAGGGTGGAGGGTGCGCCTGGGTTGGGGGGTAGGCGCGCCCCCTACCTCGTGGCCTCCTCTTTTATTTCTTGGCGTAGGGTCCAAGTCTCCTGGATCTTGTTCATTCCAAAAATCACGTTCCTGAAGGTTTCATTCCGTTTGGACTCCGTTTGATATTCTTTTTCTGCGAAACTTTGAAATAGGCACAAAAACAACAATTCTGGGTTGGGCCTCCGGTTAATAGGTTAGTCCCAAAAATAATATAAAAGTGAATAATAAAGCCTAATAATGTCCAAAACAGAAGATAATATAGCATGGAGCAATCAAAAATTATAGATACGTTGGAGATGTATCACCTCTAACCATGTAATAATTGTGTGTAGGTTGCCTTCTCCTGTGGAGTAAAATGGGTGATTGATAGTGGATGTACCAATCATATGACCGGAGATAGCAAATTTCTCTACGATTTCATGGAAGCTATTCAACCATTTATGAGCATTATGTTTGGTGGAGGATCAAAAGGACAGGTACTCGGGTTTGGTAAGGTGGCTATCACAAATGACATGTCTCTTGCAAATGTCATGCTTGTCCAATCCCTTAAATATCATTTGCTTTATGTTCACCAATTGGCTTCTGTTGGTTATGATACACTATTTGGACTAACGGATGTGAAAGTCTTTAAGAGAGATACTCTCGAAGTGGCCTTTGTTGGAGAGTTGGATGGCAACCTTTACACGGTTGATTTCTCGAAAGAGAGCACATTTCATGCAACTTGTCTAATGGCCAAGGCCGACAAGGGGTGGCTATGGCATCGCCGGCTAGCCCATGTCGGCATGAGAAATATTCAAGATCTCTTAAAGGGTAACCACATCCTTGGACTAACCAATGTCTCTTTTGAGAAAGATCGTGTGTGTAGTGCATGCATAGCCGGGAAGCAACATCAATCAAAGAACCCACCCAAGAATATTGTGTCTACTTCAAGGCCTTTGGAGCTCCTTCATGTGGATCTCTTTGGGCCTCCTTCATGGGATAGTCTTGGTGGGAAAAAGTATGGACTTTTCATTGTGGATGATTACTCAAGATACACATGGGTGGTTTTCCTCAAGTCCAAAGACGAGACGAAGATCACCTTCATTGATTTTGCCAGGCAAGCACAACGCAAGTTTGACAAAGAAATCATGGCAATAAGAAGTGATAATGGTTCCGAGTTCAAGAATTACACCTTGGAAAGATTTCTTAGTGATGAAGGGATTGAACATCAATATTCCGCACCATACACCCCTCAACAAAATGGTGTTGCAGAAAGGAAGAATCGTACACTTGTGGAGATGGCAAGGTCCATGTTGGATGAATACAAGTCTCCACATAGTTTTTGGGCCGAGGCTGTCAACACCGCATGCCATGCATCAAATCGACTCTTCCTCCGCAAAATATTGGAAAAGACTCCATATGAGCTCCTAACCGGGAACAAGCCAAATGTCAAGTACTTTCGTGTATTTGGGTGCAAATGTTTCATCCTCAAAAAAAAGGAACGGTTAGGAAAATTTCAATCCAAAACAACTGAGGGTATATTTGTTGGCTATGGATCAAAGTCTCACGCCTATAGAGTCTACAACAAATCCAATGGATTTGTTGTAGAAACTTGTGACGTGGTGTTTGATGAGTTTAATGGCTCCCATGGGGAGCAAGTTGATCTAAGTGATATAGGTGAAGAAGATTCGCCTCAAGATATCTTGACCATGGGTGTTGGTGCACTTCTTTCAATGGAACAAGAACCTCATGATGATGAAGAATAAGATGAAAGCCTCACACATCATCAAACAACTACAACACCCATACCACCACAAGCCCCTATTACTCAACCAATGCCCATATTCCAAGTACAAGATGATGATCAAGTTCCTCTTCATGATAATCATCAAGAACAAGATCATCCTCAAGGGCAAGTACAAGAAGGTGCAATCATTGACACTGAACCTCAACAAATGCAAGAAGAAGAAGAAGATTTTCCACCACACATTAATGATCCATATGTTGAGGACGTGGATGATGGACATGAAGTTTAACCTCGCGAAACCTTAACCTCCATCATGCCTCGAGTGGCCGGTCGTGTTGATGTTGATAAAATCCTCACCGGCATATCAGAAGGTAGAGTCACTCGTAAACAATTGACAAACTTTTGTGCTCACTTCTCTTTTGTGTCTAGTGTTGAGCCTCTCAAGGTACAAGATTCTTTGGTAGACAACGATTGGCTCATTGCTATGCAAGAAGAGTTGAATAGTTTTGAGCGCAATCAAGTGTGGTCATTAGTCAAGAGGCCAACTACGGAACACAACGTCATTGGAACAAAGTGGATTTTCAAGAACAAGCAAGATGAGAATGGTGTAATCATCCACAACAAGGCAAGGTTAGTGGCACAAGGGTACTCACAAGTTGAAGGTTTGGACTTTGGTGAGACCTTTGCCCCCGTTGCCCGTCTTGAATCCATTCGCATCTTACTTGCTTATGCTGCTTTCAATGGCTTTACATTACATCAAATGGATGTGAAGAGTGCTTTCCTTAACGGCCCTCTACAAGAAGAAGTTTATGTATCACAACCACCTGGGTTCGTTGACCCCGATCACAAAGACTATGTGTATAAACTTCATAAGGCTTTGTATGGCCTCAAACAAGCACCTCGTGCTTGGTATGATCATCTTAAGAAGTTTTTACTCGATGATGGCTTTGTGAGAGGGGTGATCGATCCCACTCTTTTTACTAAGAGGGACAAAGGTGATTTGATCTTATGCCAAATCTATGTAGATGATATCATTTTTGGTTCTCCTAACATTCATTTATGCAAGAAGTTTGCGGCATCAATGACCAAGAATTTTGAAATGTCACTCAATGCGGATTTGAAGTTCTTCCTCGGATTTCAAATTCAACAATTTCAAGAAGGAATTTTCTTGTGTCAAGCAAAATACCTCAAGGATATCCTAGCAAAATTTGGCATGACTGATGCTAGCCCATGTAAGACATCCATGCCAACCAAAATTGTACTCACTGAAGACTCAAACGGTATCCCCTTTGACCCATCTAAATACTGCTCTATGATTCGTTCATTGCTTTATCTTTGTGCATCTAGACCAGACATCATGTTTAGTGTATGCATGTGTGCTAGATTTCAAGCTTCCCCTAGGGAAAGCCATCATAAGGCGGTTAAGCATATTCTTAGATACCTTGTTCACATCCCAAAGTTGGGTCTATGGTACCCCAAGGATGCTAAGTTTGATCTCATTGGGTACACGGATGCGGATTGGGCTGGAGACAAAGTGGATCGTAAGTCCACCTCCGGTGCATGTCAATTTCTTGGACGCTCCTTGGTAGGTTGGTCCTCGAAGAAGCAAAATTGTGTTGCCCTCTCCACCGCCGAAGCTGAATATATTGCAACCGCCAGTTGTGCAACTCAGTTACTATGGATGAGGCAAACTTTGAAGTATTACGGTATCACCTATAGACATGTGCCTCTTCTATGTGATAATGAAAGTGCCATTAATATTGCTAAGAACCCCAAAAATCATACCCGCACCAAGCACATTGACATTAGGTACCACTTCTTGAGAGATCATGTGGAGAAGGATGATATTGACATTGCTCATGTTGGCACAGATATGAAACTTGCAGATATTTTCACCAAGCCATTGGATGAAGCAAGGTTTTGTCAACGTGGGCGTGAACTTGGTATCTTGGAGCTTGACAACATTTTGTGAAATCTAGTACTCATTCATGCATGAACATCCTGTCTTGTCTTGATGTAGGCATATATTTAGGGGGAGAACTTCAATCCATGAATCTTCTCTTCCCTATGTAATGCGTAAATAAAACCAACACTCTCAAAGTCACTATGACATGTATTTTGTGTCCATAGTACTTTAACATGATGGAGTAGTAATCTTGAGTCCAACGTGAAAATTATTGGTATCCCAAGTTATGTATACTCAAACATGGTGGCTTAGGCTAAAACTCTTCTCAGTTGTTCATATGAGTTTGTGTTATGTGTTGAATACTGTGTTGATTAGGCTACAACTGATTCTTGCACTTATATATCTATACTCATATACATATATATATATATATATATATATATATATATATATATATAAACATCATCACATTATCACCATTTCAAGATATCAGCACTCTGGCTGGCCGGATCATCTGGATATCCATCCGAACGTCCGGGTAATCCCCCTCGCTGTACCCGTATGCCCGGATATCCGGGCTCCTTTCCGGTCATCCGGGGCTACGCCCGGACATCCGGGTGGGTCCTCGCCCTAAGCAGTTAAACTTCGGGTCATGGGGGAGCAGAGGGTTATTCCTCTGTTCTCCCCCCATCGACCCCCATCCACTCGCCCCCGCCGCCGACGGCTCGTGGGCTGCCCCACCGGACCGACCGCCCATTTGACCGGATCTCACTGCCTCGCCCTGCCATTGCCTTGATCCACCCCCTCCTCGCACCGTTTTTCCCTGGGGCCGATTGGTTCTTCAGTCTAGTGCCCTCTGTCCCCAAAAATCGCCATGGTGGTAGAACGTGGACGCAGCGGCCTGCGCTTCAAGTCAATGACCACGGGTCCCTCTCGTGCCAGGCGTCGTCATGCATCGACGGACTCCGAGGAAGACGCTCGTCCACTCAAGAAGGCGTCGGGTCATGCACGTCCGTCCTATGCCGGGCTGGACGACCCTGACTACGAGGCCGAACTCCACGATGAAGAGCTCGTGCCTGTTCGTTCCACGACTAAGTCCAGGAAGAAACAAGCAGCTGGTGCCTCAAGCTCCAAGTCTGCGGCACCTTCTGGCCTCGTCTTGTCCATGGCCAATCCCACCAACCGTGGCCGTCGTGTTGTCAACTATCAGTCCATGGACCCCTCTGAGTATGCTGCTTTACGGAGTGATGTCAATCAATTTGCCGCCCCGGCCAATGCAACCGATCCTCGTTTTCGCACCTTGGTTCAACAAGACATCTATCAATCAGTCATTGCTCATCTAGGCTTTTCACCTCAGCATTATGTGAACTTGGATTACATTGAGAAGAATCCAACCAAGTTTGAAGGTGTGTTGGAGAAGATTGATGGCATGGGGCTGCGTCATGCTATGTCTCTTCACTGTGATTGGAATGAGGCTGCCATTCGGCAATTCTATGCCACGTGTTTCTTCCATCCGGATTGCTCTATCACTTGGATGACTCAACACTCTCAGTTCACTGTCTCCTTCGAGGCTTTTGCTGCTGCCTTAGGCATGCCCGGATCTGAGGCCTCTCTTTTTCGGATCCATGAGGTGAACCCCAAGTTTGAGGCTATGCCCATCAGTGCATGTGCTTGCCTCGCCATGTCTACCTCTCAGTTATCCACGGTGCAGCAAAGCAAGGAGCTTAATGATATCTCCATCTTCCGTCTCAAATACCTGTGGCTTTTTCAGTGTATCCTCAACTCCATTGCTCCCATGAAAGGGGATCGTGGGATGGTTCGGGCCTATAGCATTGACTTGATGTACTACTCGAGGATGGCTCCCAACCGTCCCATTGACATGGCAGATTTCCTATGGCATGAGATTTGCATGGCTAGTAGCCTGAAGGTTCGTACACTTCCTCATGCCCCCTTCATTCAAAGACTCATCGACTCGGTTTATCCGTGTTCCATTGTCAAGACTTCCACGCACTCCTTATGGACTCCGCATGATGAGTCTTCCAGGGGGAAGGCCCCTGCTCCTCCGCATGCCGAGAGTTCTTCTCGCCACACTAAACCTTTCGTGAAGCCTTTTGACCGCCTGGCTCGCTTTATTGGGAAGTCCCATAAAGCTATATTTGATACCTGCTGCTACACCGCTACTCACATTGCTACCAAGGAGGTTCGTCGTATCTCGGAGGCAAATGCACTTAGGGCTCGTCTCTGTGCACGCCTTGGCAGTCCTGTTGAGCCTGATGAGCCCATTCCTGATCGGCTTCCTCTTCGGAAGGTCGACTTTCCTTCTGCCACTGATTTTCTGGAGTTCTTCCTTGCACCTGATCTGAGTGATGGTGATGACGATGATGAGGGTGCTGAGTGATCCTCCTACTTTCTCGGACGTCTTTCCCTTTTCGGTACTTGCTGCCAAGGGGGAGATGTATTTCTTAGGAGTATAAGTGTGAGTCTGCTATGTCTATTGAGCTCTAGTTATTGGACTCTATATTATTACTATTGTAATGATCCTTGGTCATGTGTTATGCTACCTTATATGAGTCTTTGCTACTATGTAAGAGCTTAAGTATGCTATCTTTTGTGGCTATCTTCATTCGTTGCTATCATTGCCTATGTTAATTGTAATGGTGTATGACTACACTACTGTTACAACATCTTATTCGAATAAGGGTATCCTCACCATATGTGCATGATTTTGTATGTTATCATTTCATTCCTATGCATACTTTAAGGGGGAGCTCTCTCTAAAACACATCCCTGCATATATTAAGGGGGAGCTCTTCCTAAAAGAACATACCAGACTACTCTCCTAAAATTATTCGCATCACATTCCACTTGTTAAGTGCTATATGTAGTTTGTCATCAACTACCAAAAAAGGGGGAGATTGAAAGTGCAATCTTGCTCTTAAAGATTATTTTTGATATTGATGACAAATTTACATATAGGGGACTAACCCTGTTTGCTAAGTATATACACAGGTTGTTAGTTCTCTGGTTTTTCTAATGTGCATCATGATCACATCATATGAGATATTACTCAAGCAAATTATCAATGAGGAAAGGAGCAAACAAAGATGAAGCATCGTGCTCTTTTATATTTCTTGAGTAATAGGAATCCCGCAATATTAAGAGGGGACCTGAGGTATAGGTTCAAGGCTTGCTCATACTTTGTCTCACAAGAACCTTTTTCACAAAGGACCAAAAATCCCTAGCAAAACTCCTTAGCCAAAACCTACTACTGTTTCTCTACACAAACTCCTTGTCGGATCATCCGGACGGAGCCCCAGATCATCCGGGCTAAGCCCGGATCGTCCGGACCTTACTCCGGATCATCCGGGTAATGTACGCCCTCCATCACAGAACCATGATGATTGAAGGCGGATCGTCCGGATCCTGTCCCGGATCATCCAAGCTATGCCTGGATCGTCCGGATCCTGTCCCGGATCATCCGGGTAATATTGCCCCTATTTTCACAGAACCTTGGTGGATGTAGCCGAATCATCCGGCCAGTCATCCGGATCATCCCCCCTCTCCTTCTACTGCCACTTACATCCGGGCCTTCAGCCAGATCATCCGGGCCTTTAGCCAGATTGTCCGGATGGTCTTCCGGATCATCCGGGCAGGTCAATCTCTGTCTAAACGGCTCTAATTTTCTTGTGGTATAAATAGTCCCTTACCTCTTCGGGATAAGGTTGAACACTTCACTCAAACACACCTCAAGAACACCAGTGCTCCCTCTCCCTGGCTCACACACTAAATCTTAGATCCCAGTTTGATTCTTGTGAGTTTCGAAGAGTTGTTCCAATCAAAAGAAAGATCTTCCCCCTCTCCTTCTTGTGACCGAAGCAAATCGTGAGAAGAATGGGGATGAACTCCGATGAACTGGGGCAAACCCTAATGGAGATCTGCTATGAGAAAGGAGGAGTACCTGCAGGGGCTGCTGGACAGCGGAGGTGCGCCGCGGTGCTCTGGTTTGTTCAGGTCGGAGTTGAGGCAGTTGACGAGGTCGACGACAGCGGAGCTCAGGCACGCGTGGGCATTGCGAGGAAGAAGATGAAGACGAGGAGGCAAGGAAAAAATGAAAAGGACCCCTATCCCTATTTATAAGGGGACGGATAAAAGGCATGCACGGGAATCGAGGAGGCCAAAAAATGATTATGTGGCTGCATGGGTGCCTCGAATTTCGGAAAGTCCATTAAAGTCAAAGATATGCTGAGATGTTATGGGCCTCGTGCAAAGTTAATGCGAGATGACATCATGGCGGGTTAACACAATTCTGTGAGCTGACGTCATGGCAGGTTATAACAAGTTCATAAAGTTGATGATGGAAGATTCTGCTAAGTCAATGTCACAACCCTAGCATTGCCTTTGTTTGTCTTTGCATTTATTGTTGCATCATATTTAAATTTATGAAAGTTGAATCGGGGAAAGCTGAAAGCCTTAGAAATCATTTTAACAAAATGATCAAAATTCAAATGTTCCAAGTGAGTCCAAGAAAATGTTCCTGTTACTCCCTGAAAATATTGGCAATAGCTGAAATTCAAACGAATATTTTGGAATCTCAGGAATGTTTATTTGGGGCCCTGGAATTAATCCAATACATAGTTGAGTTGGATATATATTTCTCTATATGTTAAATATAAGTCCAATAATTCTGAAAATTATTGTGTGGCTCTGGATCAGTCCAACTAGTCCACATAATTTTTATCAGAAGTTTTAAAAATGGTTTGGTCTTAGAACTAAATCAAAACAAAGTTGTAAAGATAAAACATAAAAATCTAAATAGAAAATAAAGACAGAGTGGGTGGGTGGGTGGGTGGTTTTAAATCTGAACCCTGACCCGATTTGGGATCCGGAGTTTGTAAATCTTCCGAACTTAATGGTTCGGACTCCGGGATATCAACTGATGTTGTAGGCCCGTCGTCTGATTCTAGGTTCGGAGGGCAGAGCACGTCGTTCCACAGACAGGTATCCGGCTCCACGATATAGAGGAAGAGTTATTGTCTTGCTCCTCCACTACCGCTATCTGATGGGTGATCGGCGGAGATTTGATTTCTCTCTGGTCAGGTTTAAGCCCAATCCGATCGTAGTCTGTAGCGACCCCCAAGGCGGCGATGCGATCTAGGAGTTCGTTTAAAGATGACAACTCCGTCGGATCCATCCGTTTGGAGTATTCGGAGTCAACGCGGAGACGATTTTCGACGACTCGAGAGGTCATCGTCGGCTTAACGGCCGAACAAGCGGTCATGGTAAAGCCGCCAAGTCGGAGGGTTTGGCCCGGAGTCAGGGCTCCTCCGGAGGTGATATTGTCCTGACAACAAAGCGAGCCATCAACCCTATCTTCGACGTCACAGCGGAACTCCCAATGAAAGCACCAATGTCGGCGTCAAAACCGGCGGATCTCGGGTAGGGGGTCCCGAACTGTGCGTCTAAGGTCGATGGTAACAGGAGACACAATGTTTACCCAGGTTCGGGCCCTCTTTATGGAGGTAATACCCTACTTCCTGCTTGATTGATCTTGATGAATATGAGTATTACAAGAGTTGATCTACCACGAGATCGTAATGGCTAAAACCCTAGGAGTCTAGCCTGTATGACTATGATTGTATATATATCCTCTACGGACTAAGCCCTCCGGTTTATATGGACACTGGAGGGGACTAGAGTTGTACAAGGTCGGCTACAGAGAAAGGAATCTTCATATTTGGCCGCCAATCTTGCCTTCCATGCCAAGGAGAGTCCCATCCAGATACGGGAAAGAGTCTTCGGTCTTCATATCTTCACAGCCCATCAGTCCGGCCCATGGCTAACAGGCCGGACGCCCGAGGACCCCTTTGTCCAAGACTCCCTCAATCGGCACGCTGCTGCCGTGCTCCTCTAGACGCCCCGCACTGCCTAGCGTGCCCCTGGAGTGCCCAGGAACCCAGCACATCCCTCTCTTCGCTCGCTAGCCGCCCGCAACACAGCGCCCGCGCATCTCCGAGCTCCGGCAGCCGCCCAGCTCGACGGTCCGCCCGATTTCGGCCACTCCAGCTCTGGCCAAGGCCGCCGTTGGACTCACCGCAACGCCAGCTTCCCGTAGAACCCACCCGCGCGACAAGCCGTGGCCAGAAACGGCCGGCCGGTGATCGCCGCCGTGCACTGCTTAGCGCCGGCAATTAGTCACCGGCTAAACCCCACTGTTAGCACTAATTAACCCCCCGCTCTCACTGACATGTGGGCCCTAGTGCCTAAATTAATTAGTTTAACTTCTCTGTTAGATTAGTACTAATATCAGAGGGCCCCGCCTATCACCTTTGACTTGGCCACGTCAGCTTTGACCTGGTCCCACGTGTCAGCCTCTGTAGCTGCCTCTATGTCACTGACCAGTGGGTCCCACTGGTCTGGTTTGACCTAGACCGACTAGTTGACCTGTTGACATCGCTCATGCGTCATGTTGACGCAGTAAAGGATTTTCTGGATTTAAAATAATTCAGGAAATTTCACAAAATAGCTAAAACTTCTAAAAATCATAGAAAATAATCTGTAACTCCAAATGAAATAAATTATATATGAAAAATTATCAGAAAAATCCAATCTATCGATTTTTACCATTTTCATGCATGCTAGAACAACTTATGGCTGCTGTTTAGGACAAATTATATAAATGGCATTTGAATTTCACATATGGAGTTTGAATTTGAACCTTGGGTTCAAACCAACTTCATTTAAATCATTGCTAGTTGCATTAGCTCAAATCACAACATATTGACATGTCATGATCATGCATCATATTGTGGCATTGCATTGATTGTGTGTTCTCTCTGTTGCCAGTGTTTGTCCCCTCTCAGTAGACGTTGTCCCGACGATGAGATCGATGACACCGATGAAGAGCTATTACTATCTTCAGAAGTGCCAGGCAAGCAAAACCCCATTGAGCATTCTGATACAATCCCACTCTCTCGCTCCTGCTCTCTTTTACTGCATTAGGACAACAACGATTCAACTGTTACATGCTGCGGTAGTTGAACCCCTTTCCTTTGCATGACCTGTCATTGCCACAGTAAATAGATGAAACCCACTAGCATGAGTAGGAGTTGTTTGAGCCCTGATGTCCCTACTCATGCATGCTTGTTGTCATGCCTGCTACTGTTTAGAGTTGAGTCAGGTCCGATTCATCGGGGATGAATTGGAATGTGGTGAACATGTCTTACTGTTGAGAGCTAAGTGTGTGAACACGATTTGGTAAAGGTAGCGGTGAGAGGCCATGTAGGAGTACATGGTGGGTTGTTTCATTGAAACTGTCCTCAGGAACTGAGTTCTGTGTTTGTGATCCATGAACAGCTACTACCACACATTGGGATCCTTAATTGACTCTCTCGACTTATTAACCGCCCCTGTCCTCTGTCCAGGAGTTGCAAGTAGTTTCTGGTGTTTGTAGTATGCTGGAGGCCGTGCGCAGCGCTGACCCGAGGGGTGTGCTGTGATGCGGTAGGCACGTGGCACGGTGTACCGGGACGCCCGTTTGGTGCCTCGGGAACCCTGCACACATCGTTCGGGGCCGTAAGTGGAAACCTTGGCCGGACTCCCTTCGGATGGAACCTGAATAGGCGATAAACCTGGACTAGGGACTTGTGTGGTTAGTCAGGTCGTGGCCGACACCCTCGACAGGCTTCCGCTTGAAGGTTGTCGAGATACATGACGTGTACATGTCGGTAAGTGGCGAGAGCGTGTGTGAAGAAGTACACCCCTGCAGGGTTATCAATGATCTATTCGAATAGTCGCGTCCGCCGTAAAGGACCTCTGGGTTGCCTATACAGTTCATAGAAAAGTGAAAGTGGATACTCTAAAATGCGCAAGATAAGCGTGAGTGCTATGGATGGCGTTCTCGTAGGGAGACGGGAGCGGATCCATAGTGGTGTATTGATATGGTGAATATGTGGACTCATGTGCGCCACCTCAAAAGAGTTACTTGCAGTCGTAGTACAGGATAGCCACTGAGTCAAAGCTGGCTTGCTGCAGTTAAACTTCACCATCCCTTTGTTGATACTGATGCATATGTAGTTAGTTCTGATGTAAGTCTTGCTGAGTAAATTTGTACTCACGTTTTCTTAATTTATGTTTTTGTACAGAGACTTCAGTCTCACTAGTAGTTCCACGAGGGCTTCGACGTTTAGCTTGTTACCTCAGCTACTCTTGTGCCCTCGGCAGGGTCTTGTAGATAGTCAGGCTTCTCAGCCTTTTTCATTTCTAGTTGTCTGTACTCAGACATGTTTATGCTTCCGCTTGTTGCTTGTATGCTCTGTATGTTGGGTCATGGGACCCACGTTTGTAACACTTGGCTCCTCGGAGCCTAATGAATAAATACTTTGAGTTGTAGAGTTTTCTTGTGATGCCATGTTGTATTTGCACTTATCGAGCATATTGTGTGTATCATTTGAAATGGTTGGTTGTGTGGGATCCGACTATCTAGTTGTTTATTCTTGGTAGCCTCTCTTATGGGGATATGTCTCCTAGTGCTTCCCCTGAGCCATGGTAGCTTGCTACTGCTCCAGAACACTTAGGCTGGTCGGCATGTGTCCTTCGTTCCTGTGTCTGTCCCTTCGGGGAAATGTCACGAGGTGTCTACCGGAGTCCTGTTAGCCTGCTACGGCCCGGATTCTCCGGAGTCCTGTTAGCCTAGCTGCTACAGCCCGGATTCACTCGTTGATGACCGACACGTTCGTTGTTGGGTCATGTATGCATGTCCCTATAAGTTAGTGCCACTTTGGGTTTACGACTAGTCATGTCGACCCGGATTCTCTGTCATATGGATGCTAGCGACACTATCATATACGTGAGCCAAAAGGCGCAAATGGTCCCGGGCCAGGTAAGGTGGCACCCGTGGGAATACCGTGCGTGAGGCTGCAAAGTGATATGATGTGTTACATGCTAGATTGGTGTGACTTAGGATCGGGGTCCTGACAGTCAAGTACTGAAGATTGATGTGAACGAGTTCAAATCAACCTGGGGCATAATGTTGGGGATATAACTATTGGGTATGACCCGCCCAGGAGGGGCCGGGTCACACCACTAGTGGCTTAAAGATAAAGATGCGGGCCATGAAGCAAGCCTACTGAAGGCCCAAGACCTGGGGGCGACTTGAGGCCCATGGGCATGAACCACCATTTGTTTAACTTGTTTTGTAAGGCAAGCTTAGTTGGTCACCGAGCCGGACACATTGTGTATGAGCCGGCCGGGACTCTGTAAGCCGCTGGGCATCAACCTGTGTATATAAAGGGGTGACCCGGCGGCGGGTTGATTCAAGTAACAATCAATCGAGAGCTAGGTCAAGCGTATTCGCTCCCTGGCAATCAAAACCTAAGCAATACAACCTAAAGCAGGAGTAGGCTTTTACCTTGTTGAGAGGGGCCGAACCTGGGTAAACTCTTTGTGTCCTTTGTCCCGTTTAACCCTTTCAAGATAACCACGTCGCGATGGCTCCACATCTAAGTCCTTTTGCTAGGGCATCTGCCGTGTTAAGTCCATGACAGAAACCATGGCTACTGCATGGCTATCATGCAAGTGGCTGTTGTGGCTTGCCTAGGGTTGACGGAGACTCCGGGAAGAGGTGCGGTGAAGAAGCGGAATGAAACACCGGACGGTTCTCTCTTGAAGGGTTCTAAATAGGGCAAGGGTAAAGTAGTCATTTTCAGTATTGGACCACCTAGTGAAAATGGCACCAATAGAAAGGGCTTGACGAGACGAAGACGTGAGCGTTGGTTTCACCTCAATCAGAGTTACGGTCATGGAGTTATGAGGTGTAGAAGATCAGGGACTTTTCTTTAAAAAGAATATTCACAGCCGGGTCCTTGAGTGGATAAGGCAGAGGCACAAAATCAGAAATACGCTTTCTGAACTGGAAAACATACTTCGGGCTGAAGCAGAACGAAATACGCTTTCATAAGAGGAAAATGTATTCTAGGAGAATACGTTTTGGAATAGAGAAAGCGTGTTTCCGAAAATACGGCTCCACTTACCACATGGCCTGGGGCGGGGTCAACACGGAGAGGATGACCGGTGGGGCCCGTGGGGATGAGGGGGCCTGCGTGGCTCTTGTCTTCTTCCTCCTCGCTGCCTGATATGTCTCCAACGTATCTATAATTTATGAAGTATTCATGCTGTTATTCTATCATTCTTGGATGTTTTACAATCATTTTATAGCAACTTTATATCAATTTTTGGGACTAACCTATTGACCCAGTGCCTAGTGCCAGTTGCTGTTTTTGCTTGTTTTTTGCATCGCAGGAAATCAATATCAAACGGAGTCCAAACACCGCGAAACTTTTTTTGGATTTTTTATGGACGAGAAGACTCCCAATGGACTAGAGCAACACCTGGGGGTGCCCCGCCCAGGCGCGCCCAGGTGGGTTGTGCTCACCTCAGTGGCCTCCCGCACCCCCTCTTTGCACTATAAATTCCCAAATATTCCGAAACCCTTCGGGGTTAACCTAGATCAGAAGTTCCGCTGCCGCAAGGCTCTGTAGCCACTGAAAACCAATCTAGACCCCTCTCCGGCACCCTGTCGGAGGGCGGAATCATCTCCGATGGTCAACTTCATCATCCCAGTGGCCACCACGATGAGGAGGGAGTAGTCCACCCTCGGGGCAGAGGGTTTGTACCAGTAGCTATGTGTTTAATCTCTCTCTCTCTCTCTCGTGTTCTTGATATGTCACGATCTTGATGTATCGCGGGCTTTGTTAATATATTCGGATCATATGGTGTTTTCCTCTATCTATCTTGTTGTGATGAATTGAGTTTTTCCCTTTGAGATTTCGTTGTTATCGGATTGAATACTTTATGGATTTGAGAACACTTGATATATGTCTTGCAATTGAATACTCGTGGTGACAATGGGGTATTGTAGAGATTCACTTGATATATGTTTTGGCACTCAACTCGTGGATTCCTGAGGTGACATTGGCGTAATCTATGCATAGGGGTTGATGCACGTTCTTGTCTTTGTTTCTTTGGTAGAAATCTTGGGGCACTCTTTGAAGTTGTTTGTGTTGGATTGAGTATTATGAATATGAATTTGCTTTGGTGTTATTTTAGTACAAACTCTAGGATAGATCGAACGGAAAGAATAGCTTTATGTTATTTTAGTACGGACTCTTGAATAGATCGAACAGAAAGAATAGCTGTGGGGTGGTTTCGTACCCTACAAACAATTTATTCTTATGTTCTCCGCTAGATAGGAACTTTGGAGTGATTCTTCATCGCACTTTGAGGGATGGTTATATGATCCAACTATGTTAGCACTGTTGGTAGATTGCACTAGCTTAAGTACGGACCCTAGGCCTTGTTTTCAAGCATTGCAATACCATTTTTGTGCCCGTTTACTATTTGCTACCTTGCTGTTTTTATTTATTCAGATTATAAAAATATATTTCTACCATCCATATTACGCTTTTATCGCCATCTCTTCGCCGAATTAGTGCACCTATACAATTTGCCATTGTATTGGGTGTGTTGGGGACACAAGAGATTTCTTGTATTTGGTTGCATGATTGTTTGAGAGAGACCATCTTCATCCTACGCCTCCCACGGATTAATAAACCATAGGTCATCCACTTGAGGGAAAATTGCTACTGTCCTACAAAACTCTGCGCTTGGAGGCCCAACACGTGTCTACAAGAATAAAGTTGCATAGTAGACATCATTGCCTCCCCGATCAGAGACAGAGGAGCGAGGCAGGGAGGAGGCCGGCTATGGGGTGGGCAGCTCCGGCCGTCCCGGGCTTAGGCGAGAGCACCGGACGGTTCGGGGCGGAGCACCGCTGAGGGAGTCCTGGATTAAGGGGTCCTCGGGCGACCGGCCTGTTGGACATGGGACGGACTGATGGGCTGTGAAGATACAAGACCGAAGAATCTCACCCGTGTCCGGATGGGACTCTCCTTGGCGTGCTTGGCGTTCGGATATGAAGATTCCTTTCTTTGTAACTGACTTTGTACAACCCTAGCCCCCTCCGGTGTCTATATAAACCGGAGGGTTTAGTCCCTAGAGACAATCATAATCACACAGGCTAGACTTCTAGGGTTTAGCCATTACGATCTCGTGGTAGATCAACTCTTGTAATACTCATATTCATCAAGATCAATCAAGCAGGAAGTAGGGTATTACCTCCATAGAGAGGGACCGAACCTAGGTAAACATTGTGTCCCCTGTCTCCTGTTACCATCGACCTTAGACGCACAGTTCGGGACCCCCTACCCAAGATCCGCCGGTTTTGACACCGACATTGGTGCTTTTCTTGAGAGTTCGCTGTGACGTCGAAGACATGATTGATGGCTCGCCTTGTTATCAAGGACGGTATCACTTCCGGAGGAGCCCTGGCCTCAGGCCAAACCCTCCGGCTGGGCGGCTTTACCGTGACCGCCCGTACGGCCGTCAAGCCGACGACGACTTCTCGGTTCATCGAAAATCACCTCCATGTTGACTCTGAATTCTCCAAATGGATGGATCCGACGGAGTTGTCGTCTTTAAACGAACTCCTAGATCGCATCGCCGCCTTGGGGGTCGCTAGAGGCTACGATCGGATTGGGCTTAAACCCGATCAGAGAGAAATCAGACCTCCACCAATCACCCATCAAATAGCGGTAGTAGAGGAGCAAAACAACAACCCTTCCTCTATATTGAGGACAAACTATGTTCGGATTTCCGAGCTCGAAGAGCGGGATACCTATCCGTGGAACGACGCGCCCTGTCCTCCGAACCTAGAATCGGATGATGTCGTGGAATTGTCACGGCAGATGTCCTAGTGTGAGGACTTAGTTGTGAGGCCAACGCATCTATGTGGTATCTTGAGAGGGGTTGAGCGGAATCGAGAGACGCAACACAGGACAAGGATTTAGACAGCTTCGGGCCCCGGGAAACATCATCCGGTAACAACCCTACATGCTGTTTGTGGCTAGGTCTCATTATCATCACGAGGGAGTCGCCGTAAACCGGCTCTCCTAGTTATGTCTAGCCCTAAGATTATTCCTCTCCTCTTGGGGTGCCCTGCCCCTCCTTATATAAGTTGAAGGGGCGGGTTACATGTAGAGTGCAACTCAGATTAAGACTTAAACAATTTTGACTTCTATTCATGGGCTTCTTAACATCTTGGGCTTCTTAATGTCTCGGGCTTCTTAACGTCTTGGGCTTGTTAACCCCAGGCGACTCTGTCTGCTGGGTTATGACTGTCTGCCGGGTTATGACTGTTTGCGGGGTTATGATCTGACTTCACATCTGCCGGGTTATCATCTGACTTAACATCCGTCGGGTTATCATCTGACTTAACATCTGCCGGTTTACCGTCTGGTTTAAGCCATCTGTCTTAACTATCTATCTTAACTGTTTGCCGGTTTACCGTCTCGTCGGTTTACCAAGTCCCAGCTGGGTTATAACTCTGGCCGGTTCATACCACGGGGTATATGCCCGACATTAGCCCCCAGTTTAATTTGGATTTATCCACGTTAAACTGATCCTGATGATCCTTATGTCCTTGCCATTTCCTTCTTCTAAAAAATCCGGTTCAATAGGCCAGCTTCATAATCAATTTGCTGACATTGGTTTGTAACAGAGAAATATTATGAAGAATAATTCATTTGACTCAGCTCCCAATGTGTAACAAAAACATTGGTCTTTGAAATACTCATCTGATCTTCAGCCGGTTTAAAGATGTAGAACTTGCCGATTTATCATTGCCAAAAATTGCCGGTTTATAAATATTGATGGCACCGGGTCATAACTGTAGTTAACATCAAGCTTGAAAATATACCTCTTATATGCCTATCAATTGTAGCCCCCAAGTCTTAAGAAAGGAACATAGTAACAACTTAAGACTTGCTTCAATATGAATGTCACAAGTTTGAAGAAATCCAGGTTGTTCATCTCAATCACTGAGTATTCCACATAGGTAGCCCGCAAGGGCTGGGTCATTATGCAATAATGAGCAGGGACTTTGTAAATAAGATCATGTAGACTTGAACGGCAATGTGTAGCCCCCAAGGCCGGCTCAATAAGATAATAGTGAGCTGGGACTTATATATACTTTAAAGAACATCGTATGATGTAACTCCCATCATGGGGCTTGAACCCATGTCCACAAGGTTAAGAGCTTTGTCGTCTACCAACTGAGTAATAAACCCTTTAATATAATGGATTAGGGCTTGTGTACCTTGAATTTTCGACAGGAGCAATTGGTAGCCCCCAAGGGCCGGCTCATTACAATGTGATGATTCGGGTCTTAAATAAGGTGAGCCAAAATGACTTGGCATTAGCCCCCAAGTGACATGGTGCATGCTTGTAGTGACATCTGACTTACATATTTGATATAATCTCAACTTGAATAATGTGCCGGGTCGTAAGCCTGCAACGACTCGGGATTATTCCTTCCCTTGTAGAATAAATTATATCCATTGATAAAATAATAGCCATTGTGCTGAAGCGACTTTGAAAACCTTAATTGTAATATTGGTTATTGATAACCATAATAAAATCTAGCCATGTTGGCTAATTAAAGACTTGAATAATATACCCAATGATTTATAAGCGCATGATTCCAATGGCGCAATCCAAATATATACTGGCGACTTATAGTCCAAAGCCAGGCCGGGTTAATAAACACCGGATAATTTATCATCATACTGGCGACTTATAGTCAAAAGCCAGGCCGGGTTAATAAACACCGGATATTATTTTATCTCATACTGGCGACTTATAGTCGAAGCCAGACCGGGTTAATAAATACCGGTTTATCATAAAGTGTTGTAAACCTCAGAAAAAGAGAAAATTTGTCGAATAAAAACATGTGAGGCTTTTCATGGGCTGCCAGGCCCAAAACCAAGGCTTTTCATGGGCTGCCAGGCCACTGAGTTAAACCATTTTACAAAGCCTTTGAAGATGGACCTCACATTAACCAATCTTCGTTTTAACTTTGATAAATTCAGGGTCTGTATAAGATTGACTTGCCAAACATTCGGCGGGTCCTACCAGGATTACCTGGATAGAGTGACTTACTTAAAAAGGCAGGATAACCCGGGGTTTTAGGTGAATACACCTGGTTTCCAAGCCTGGCTTGATAGCCTATTACAAGGGTTATAGACTCTTTGTTCTTATAGAAGCAAAGAGCCCCCAAGCAATATTTTGAGCTGTGCTCAGTGGGTGCCTATGTTTGAGTTGTGCTTTTGCAACACTCTCTTTGGCCCCTTTTAACTTTGGGTGACAAGCCCCCAAGTTTTTTTATGTGGCCTATAAACCGGATTAATGGGTAATCAGAACTCCGCCTTATAAACAGAAGCCCCCAAGTGATATATTTTTGAGCTGTGCTCGCCGGGTGCCTATGTTTGAGTTGTGCTGTGCAAAAAACTCTCTTTGGTCCCTGTAATTTTTCCTGAAAACTCGAACTTGCGAGAGATTATTCTTTTGAACCGGAAATTCTTAAACCGGATATTGAGAGCTTCAAAGCTTTGTAGAAGACAGCTGTCCCTTGAGCCGGATTTTAAACCGGAATCCTTCTTTTTAAGCCGGAAATTTTTTGATGGCCTTTAAATTTGCACCAATATGGCGGTTTAGGGTCCTGCATTAGATAACTTTGCAAGCCGGAGTAATTGCTATTTTTAAAGAAAGCAATATATAATAGAAAAATATACTGGATGGATTTCACGTGATATGTCAGGCCAGAAATTATCCACCGCGGAGTTGATGATCACCCCGGTAAAGGCGGGCGAGTCGGCTGTGGGCGCGGACGATGAGTCAGTCGCGTATGTTGATGTAGCGGGGGCGGCGACTTGCTCACGTATCCGTCCAGCAGTACGGCACAGACAAGCACTAGTGCAAAAACTATATTGGCTTACGCCCCTTTGCCACACCTTTGTAATAAATAATGGTCCTGCGAAATAAAAATACAACAGACCAGAGTAATTGTTTTTCAAACAATGTAATATATACTGATAAGATTTATAGAAAGGATAACACCTGGTATTTTCGTCGGATGAACTTGAACAGTGGAGTAGCAGCGGTCGGCTCACAATAGCAAAAGTCACCGGGCGGCCGTGGCAACTCAACAGTAGCAGAGGCCGGGTCGAAGTGGCTTGGAAGCGACGATTTGGAACGGCAGCCGGTTTACAGGTTTGCCCATGCATGTGCTTTGTCATCCGTACACGCATGTACAAGCTGATTACTGCCTTTTCTTTTGATAGTCTTTTTTTGACGTGACGTCTCCATACAAATCAACAACTCAAATTGCCTTTTTTTCTTCTTTTGTCTTGATGTGATGATGAATTGTTAGCAATCCTTGATCTCTTATGTAAGTAACATTGATATGTACATCAAATCTCTGAGAGCATGCATGTACTAGTACTGTTGTTATCTTCCAGCTGACCTCGAATTCTGCGCTAGCAAAGAGAGGTCACCGCCTATTTCTTTGTTTTATCTGCTTCAACATGCAAGGAGCAAAAAGGGACTTTGGTCTTCACGTGGAGGAGATAGTAGCAGCAACTACAGCGAGGCAAACCGGTGAGGAAACTTGGAGGTGAGGCGACACCTGCGCGGGGAGACCGTAGCGGCGACTCAAAGTGGCAACGGCTCGTGGGTGGCCACGCACAGAAGAGCGACTTGAGGCCGGAGGCGGAGACGTCGGGGCAAGCCGGCGCGAGGACAACTCAGAGACCACGCGGATCAAAGCCTGCTCCGGCGATGACGAGTCGGAGGCAGCGGCAGGGCCGGCGACTCGGCGAGGGCGAGGCCGACGGGAGAATTATAGGTGACTCGGCCCGAGCAGCATTTTTGGCGTAAGTCGGGGTTAGTGACGGTGACTTAGAAGCAGTCCACAATAGTTAAGCGGGAGTAGTGAACCGGCGCAGCTGTGAGGCAGATTCAGGGTGGCACGGTTGAAGTGCGTCCGCGGAGGCAGCTCGGCCGGGGCGGCACGTCGATTCAAGTTGACAGCGGCCCACAAATAATTCGGGGTGGCTCTCGGCGCCCGAGGCGGAGACGGAGTCTGGCGGGTCAAATCCGTGGTGAAGGCGAACTGGGGCAGGGGCAGTCCAGCCACCGTGGCTGAGGAGGTAGGGCGGGACGCCGGAGACCGGGTGCGGTGGAAATGGCAGTTCACAGGACAAGCAGCCACTTACGGATGGCGGCTGTGGCCGTGGCCTAAACCGGCCGTGCAGTAGCGACGGCAGAAGCGGCGGCTGGGAACGGCTCGGTGCAGGCCGTAGTGGCGGAGGCCGCAGCTGTAGAGGCAGAGACCGGCGGTTCGGTCGCAAGACTGAGCGAGAGGCGGTCTGAGAATGGCGGCTCGGTAACAGAGGTGATCTCGACGGCAGCTCGCCGGCGGTTTACCGCGGCGAGTCAGGGATGCCATGGTGACTCGGCGGGTGGCTTGGGAGACAGGACCGTGCAGGCGGCTTGTGGCCAATAGCAGCGGGGCACACACGGGAGGAGTCACCTGGTGGATCTATCCACGGCAGCTGGCCGGCTTATAGAGAAATACAACAGCCCTTGTAGCTCGACGGCGGCCGCGAGGCAGAGCTACGGCGATTTGAGCAGGGACTTTGAACGGCAGGTCACAGCAGATGCAGGGCGACTCATTGTAATGGACGACGCCAGTTTGACGCAGCAGCAGATCTAGGTAAACCGGCTTGGAGCAATGTTTGAACCGGAGGTAGAGTAACGAGGGTGGCTCCACAGCTGCCGGCGTAGCAGAAGCGGGTCCACGGACGTCAAGGAGACCCCCGGCGAGGAGAAGCACCGCGGCAAGCCTGCTCGGGATGCAGCGATAAAGCGAGGCAGAGGCAGTCCGCGGTAGTAGAGGCGTCAAACAACTGCAGGCGACAGCAACTCGGGCAGGGCTCAGAGTGTTGCGGCGTAGGGCCGGTTTAGAGCATCGGGATAGCGGAAGTACGGCCGGTGACTCGTCAGGGCAGTTCGGCGGCGACGGCGGTTTAGCGGAGGCACATTGGTGACCGGCCCGGCCCTCAGGTGGAGGTAGCTTGTGGCTTGGAACGACGCGCGGCCATGGCGACTTGGAGGAGGTAGCTCGGGGCGCTAGTTTAAAGCAGCGAGGCCGGGTCGTGGAGGCCGCTCCAGATGCAGCCGTGTAAGTGGAGTAAGGGCGCTCCAGCGGGTCAAAGTGGTGCCTCCGCGATGGTGCCGGGTTGGAGAGGCATGGTGCAGTAGCCCTGGCAACTCAAACGCGGTGGAGATCCGGCGGCCATGGCTGGTTCAACGCGAGATAGATGAGGACCAGCAGAGGAGAGGCGATGTGCCGGTTTATTCGGCAACTCGTAATGTAGAGACAGCAGCGGCAGGTGATGGCTCAGAATCACCACGGTGGCCCGACCGGCGGTGGTGTGCTTGCTGGTGACTCAGAGGCCGAGTCGTGATTGGTTTGACTGCCCCCGTTGTTTTTTCCTTTTCCGAGATCCGATTTGTACTAGTAGTACTTGATAGCTTCTTTGCATGTACATAGCGAGCGGGGATCAAACTCTGTAACTTGCCATGAAGAATTGACTAGCTCAGTCTCCTACGCGGACGATGATGTGTGCGCTGTAGCGGCGTTGCTTTTGAAGCAAACGGTAACTCGGCGAAACAGCTGGTGCCTGGACGCATTGGAACTCCTGTCGGACTCGGCGTTTTTGCACCGGCATACAGACGCGCAACCCGGCCCTGTACGGGTTGTCCAATGCCGGGTTATCACGCGTGATTATTATTATTTTTTTCTCGTGCCAGCTCTTCCTCATCCACGTGATTGCAAATCTCTCGATCCTGAGATAGATCCCTCCAAGAACTCAACACCACCATGCGCGAGCCCCACGGTGGGCGCCAACTGTTGTGGAATTGTCACGGCAGATGTCCTAGTGTGAGGACTTAGTCGTGAGGCCAACACATCTATGTGGTAGCTTGAGAGGGGTTGAGCGGAATCGAGAGACGCAACTCAAGAAAAGGATTTAGACAACTTCGGGCCCCGGGAAACATCATCCGGTAACAGCCCTACATGATGTTTGTGGCTAGGTCTCATTATCATCACGAGGGAGTCGCCGTAAACCGGCTCTCCTAGTTATGTCTAGCCCTAAGATTATTCCTCTCCTCTTGGGGTGCCCTGCCCCTCCTTATATAAGTTGAAGGGGCGGGTTACATGTAGAGTCCAACTCGGATTAAGACTTAAACTATTTTGACTTCTCTTCATGGGCTTCTTAACATCTCGGGCTTCTTAACATCTCGGGCTTCTTAATGTCTCGGGCTTGTTAACCCCAGGCGACTCTGTCTGACGGGTTATGACTGTCTGCCAGGTTATGACTGTGCGCTCGGTTATGACTGTGTGCCGGGTTATGACTGTCTGTCGGGTTATGATTGTCTACCGGGTTATGATCTGACTTAACATCTGCCAGGTTATCATCTGGTCGGGTTATCATCTGACTTAACATACGCCGGTTTGCCGTCTGGTTTAAGCCATCTGTCTTAATTTTCTGCCGGTTTACCGTCTCGCCGGTTTACCAAGTCCCAGCTGGGTTATAACTCCGACCGGGTCATACCGCGGGGTATATCCCCGACAGATGATGGGCCTGAAAAATCAGTTGATATCCCAGAGCCCGAACCATTAAGCTCGGAGATTTCTAAAACTCAGGATCCCAAATTGAGTCAGGGTTCGGATTTAAAGCCACCCACCCACCTAGATATACGCGATCTCATGTACATATGGCAGCAATCTTAGGAAATAGTCCATCACTTTTGGGCCAGATTCCTCCTTGTCAAAGACAAGATTAAAGATTGCCGCGACGAAGACGCGATCTCAACATTCTGCAATAATTGCATGGACTAGGAATCCTCAACGCCATCAACCGCCATCACGTATTACACTTCGCTGACTTGGCAACCATCGTACAGAAGTACTGCGCAATGGAAAAGCGCCTGGAAAACTCAGGCATCTCGCTGGGAACCACCGGTTTCCACTCAACCCTTCGTCCGGGCAAAAAGATGCACCCTCGGAGGGCACCCGAACCAATAGTAAAGAAATCTAAGCCCTTTACGGGGCGCGGAACCGTTCTGGAGGGATGGCTCGATAGTTCTTGCCAAATACACACAACACCGGATACCATACCAACCCACAGCCTTAGAGCATGTTGGATACTCCGGCAAGTGGCCCAGAGCGGCGTCGATATTCTCACCAAAAGTACCCCAGAGCGACACCCCCTAGAAGACAACAACCTCAGCGTATTGACGGTCTTTGAGACTTTTGCTTCAAACAATCGGCGCAAAAGGGCCCTCCGCGACCTCGCCGAAGTCTGCCAAGTCACAGCAACAAACCCTTGGAACAACACGGCCATAACTTTCAATGGCAGTGACGAACCAAAATTCCGGACAGTCCGAGCACCGGCCGCCTTGATCCTCAATTCAATTGTGGACAGTTTTCGGCTCACCAAAGTGCTCATGGATGGTGGCAGCGGACTAAACCTCATCTATGAGGATACACTCAACAAAATGGAAATAGACAGGAGCCACATCGAGCAAAGCAGCACGACCTTCCGAGGAATCATTCCCAGTCGGGAGGCGCGATGTGCGGGAAAAATCACACTTGACGTGGTATTCGGCATGCCGGAGAATTATCGGTCCGAAGAGATAACCTTCCAAGTGGCCCCTTTCAACAACGGATATCACGCCCTATTGGGGCGAGATTCATTTACACGCTTCCAAGCTATACCTCATTACAGGTACATGAAGCTCAAGATGCCTGGGCCCAATGGTATCATCACTCATGCCAGTGATCTGGACATAGCACTCCACGCCGAAAACAAAACCGCATCCCTGGCCCTCGAGGCACTGTCTGAAGCCCTTGCGGCCGAAGAGCTAACCGCGCTGCGCTCCACTGTGGATAGGGACGACGTAATCCTGGACAAGCGACCCAAACCCACCTCCTTTAAACCAGCAGAGGAAATAGTCAAATTTCACGGACCCCAAGAAGACAACATCCATCGAGGCACAGCTCGACCCAACGGTTGACGCTGCGCTATGAGAGTTCCTGCGCGAGAACTGGGACATATTTGCCGGGCACCCTTCTGATATGCCAGGAATCGCACGCAGGTTGGCCGAACACAGCCTCAACATACTGAAGGGATATAAACCAGTCAAGCAAACGCTGCAGCACTTTTCCGAACCCAAACGACAAGCTATGGGGGAGGAGCTAGCCAGGTTAATCGAGGCCGGATTCATCAGAGAAATAAAACATCCAGACTGGCTAGCAAACCTGGTGATGGTGCCAAAGAAGGATAAATCCTGGCGCCTCTGCGTCGATTTCAAAGACCTCATCAAGGCCTGCCCTAAGGATCCCTTCCACCTCCCTCGCATCGATCAGATTATTGATGCTACCGCAGGACACGACTCATTGTGTGTCCTCGACGCATACTTCGGATACCATCAAATCAAAATGAAGGAGTCCGACCAAGCCGCAACGGCATTCATTACCCCATATGGGCCATTCTGCTTCAACACTATGCCTTTCGGGCTCAAAAACGCTGGGGCCACCTACCAACGCATGATTCAAACATGCCTAGAGAAACAGATCGGCAAGACAGTTGAAGCATATGTGGATGATGTCGTCATCAAAACTAGGCACGTCGAGTCATTGATAGACGATCTGCGTCTTACATTCGACAACCTCCGTACATATGACATCAAGCTCCACCCGGAAAAGTGTGTTTTCGGCGTTCCCACTGGAAAACTACTGGGCTTCATCGTTTCCAATAGAGGAATTGAAGCAAACCCAGCCAAAATCTGAGCTTTGTCACAATTGGCTATGCCAACAGACCTTAAACAGGTCCAAAAACTAGCCGGATGTGTGGCAGCTTTAAGCCGCTTTATCTCCTGTCTAGGAGAAAAAGCACTGCCACTCTATCGCCTTCTCCGACGCACCGACCACTTCGAGTGGACGGATGCGGCAACGGCTCTACTAGAAGAAATAAAGGTTCTTTTAGCAGCGAACCCATGCTATTATACACATCGGCAACGCACCAAGTGGTGAGCGCGGTGCTCGTCGTTGAGCGAGAGGAGGACGGACACAAATTCCCGCTTCAGAAGCCGGTATACTACGTATCCGCTATCCTCACACCATGCAAATCCCGGTACCCTCATTACCAAAAGATAGCATACGCGGTCTTCATGGCATATCGGAAGCTACGACACTACTTTCAAGAGTGCTCAATCACGGTGGCTTCCGAAGTACCACTCAATGACATAATAAACAACCGCGATGCCACAGGCCGGATTTCCAAGTGGGCCATTGAGCTCCTTCCATTCGACCTAACATAGAAACCGCGCTGGGCCTTATAATCCCAAGTACTGGCCGACTTCGTCGCCGAATGGACAGAGGCCGAACTCCCTAAAGAGTACGGCACATACTCCAACTGGGTCATGCATTTCGATGGTTCCAAAATGCTGGTGGGCTTACGAGCGGGCGTTGTCTTAACGGCCCCCACCGGAGACACAGTTCAGTACGTACTCCAAATATTATACACAGACTCCAACAATGCAGCCGAATACGAGGCCTTATTACATGGTCTTTGGATGGTTGTCTCCATGGGCATACAACGCCTGGAGGTGCGCGGGGATTCAAACCTCGCGATATCTCAAATAAATGGAGACTTCGATGCCAAAGATCCGAAGATGGCGGCCTATCGTAACGCCGTTCTCAAAATGTCGACTCAGTTTGAGGGGCTCGAGTTTCATCATGTGGCTCGAGAGAGTAATCAAGCGGCGGATGTCCTTGCTCGTATCGGTGCCAAGCGTGACCCCGTCCCGCCTAACATATTCCTGGAAAGGCTCTTCAAGCCATCCCTGGTGTGGCAAGGGGAGAGCGGCAACACCAGTCTAGATCCGATTATACCTCCAGATTCCGAACACAATACCGATATCATCGGGGGCTCAGCCACTGAGATAACACCATCGGCCCATCTCATCATGGAAGTAATTGCCCCATGGACCGAACCCTTCTTGGCCTACCTTAATAGGCAAGAGCTCCCTGATGATCAGAATGAGGCTCGCTGCATTGTCCGGCGTTCGAAAGCCTACAAAGTCCATGACGGAGAGATCTACAAGAAAAGCACTACCGGAGTACTTCAAAGATGTATCTCCAAGAAGAGGGACGGCAACTCTTGGCTGAAATTCATGCCGGTCTCGGTGGTCACCACGCCGCGACTCAGGCCCTTGTAAGTAAGGCCTTCCGTACAGGTTTCTATTGGCCGACGACCCGAGCAGATGGACATGACCTTGTTCAACGTTGCGTCGGATGCCAGCTTTTCGCCAACCAAAGCCATATGCCACCCACCGCTCTACAAACAATCCCCATCACTTGGCCATTTGCGGTCTGGGGGCTCAATATGGTCGGACCCCTTAAAGGAGGAAGCCATAAGAAAAAATATCTGCTGGTCATGGTAGATAAGTTCACTTAGTGGATAGAGGCCAAACCAGTTAAAACGGCCGAAGCCGGACCAGTGATAGACTTCATATCCGGTGTTGTACACCGTTATGGTGTCCTACACAACATCATCACCGATAATGGCTCCAATTTCCCAGCCGATGAGGTGAAAACCTAGTGTGCTAATCTTGGCATTAAGCTCGATTACGCCTTCGTCTATGACCCACAAACAAATGGTCAAGTCGAACGAGCCAATGGTCTTATTATGAGCGGCATCAAGCCTAGACTAATGCAGTCTTTGAAAGAATTAGACAAGCACTGGGTTGAGGAGCTCGACTCCGTACTCTGGGGGTTGCGGACCACGACCAATCGCACTACTAGATATACACGCTTCTTCATGGTGTACGGCACAGAGGCTATGTTGCCCTGCGACATTATTCATGACTCACCTTGAGTGCGCATGTATGAAGAGAGAGAGGCCGAGCTTGATCGGCAGGACAGCTTAGATGCCCTGGAGGAGGAGCGCGACGTTGCAAAAGCCCGTTCCGCATTTTATCAGCAACGGGCTCGCAGATATTAAAGCACAGATGTGCGGGCCAAGACTTATAATGTTGGCGAACTCATTCTACGATTGCCAAAGAAGAAAAAGGACAAACTCAAGCCCAAGTGGGAGGGTCCCTTCATCATTAACGAAGTTCTCACCGGAGGAGTGTACCGCCTGCGTGATGCATCAGATAACCGCTTAGAGCCGAACCCATGGAACGCGGCCAGACTCCGAAGATTCTACGCCTAGAGCCGAACTCTATGTTCGTCTTCTTCCCCCTTCTTGTTTCCATTACTTTTTTCCTCTCTTTTCGCTTTTTAGCTTTAAATCTCTCATGCGGCTAAACCGCGCACCTACGACATACACATCCTTAAATATGTATGCCCATAATACCTGGGGGCTTCTTGTACATAAGCTTATTATTATTTTCCGGGCATCAAGCTCACCACATATGTGTTTTTTCCTCATATCTACCTTTTCTTCACCATTATATGCATCGTTATGACTTAAGTTTTGGCCAAGCTGGGTTGCCTGGCTCCTTTGCTTATGCCCGACGTTCCCGTTTGTTTGGCTGGGGCATAAAGGGAGCACCTCTGTGATTGTTACTGCCGGGTCATCCGGATGTGTACCTCAGACTGGGTGAAGCCGAAAGCTAGCGTTCTTAAGGGAATATTCGGTCGGCGGACGAAAGATGTTTTTACACTCATTACACTATGAACTCCCAAATGTTGCGCATACTACAATTTTCTCAATCATAGTTCGAGCATGCACATTTACGCATGTTCACCCAGGGAAAGGAACCCTTAACGGAACTATTCTCTCTAGAAGATGTTTCTTACAATTACAATGTAATATAAATAGCTAGCCGGATACAACTTGTCTGTTTAAGCATATATGACCCCTACGCCTGGTTTCCACGCATATCCCGGTCTATCTTGCCGCTCAGGTATTCGGAAACTCTCCGTACCTTCGGGTATAGAGGTCGAAGTGAAAAGGTCTGCCATGACGATCGTTTTACAATCCGGCTAGGGAAAAATATGTCAAGGAAAGTACATAGTCACTGGGACTCAAAAATTTCCTCCTCTATGTCGTCTAACAGGCTGTCTAACTTACAATCCTGTTGGGAATATTTTGCGGCTACTTTTACTTGGTCATATACCAAACTAATGGGAATTTCTTTTCTGTCCGACCCTAGAGGTCCAACCCGGGCCATATGATTTGGATCAAGCTTGATGTATTGTGTCTTCACCATGGCCTAGGCCTCCCGCGCACCTTCTCGGCAGACTGATATCTTCCATAATCGAATAGGCTGCCGTGCTCCTTTGAATAGCTCCACGAGCTCCGCCATACTTCCTGGAGGGGAGGCGGATGGCCATAAAGCCTTGGCAACATTCCGCATTGTTTGCTGAGCTCGCTTGTGCATTTGGGACAGCTCTTGTAGCAGGTTACCTTGAAATCTGAACACTTCCTCTTCGGGATGGCCAGTTAGCATACCTGCAGACATAAATCTGTCAGTCCCTGTCCTCGCCGAATTATGTGGAGGCAAGTTCGAAAAGCATACTGAATATGCCGCCTCGTAGCCTCTTATTCTCCTTCACGGAGTCGGCTAGCTGGGCTCGCACATGTTTTAGTTCTTCGCCCAATAGGGTGTTGGAATCCTGCAGCTTATTTTTCTCATCCCTGACCCATGTCAGCACACGTTCGCCTGCGGCTAGTTGCCTTTTGGCCTCTTGTTCCTCCGCTTGCGCGACTTGCAGGGCCTCCTTCAGTTGATCTGACGATCCTGCCATGGGGAGGGAGTACAAAAAGTTTTAATATTATCGGTATATGATTATATTTCTCGACAGAGGGGAACATTACCAGGCGATGCCTTCTTGGATTCCTCCAGTTCGGCGGTAGCAGCAACTAGCTGGGTCCGACACTTTTCCAGCTCTTGAGACAACAGGTTGTTCTTCTCTGTGAGCACCTGATTATGCAATGATCCTTAAATCAACTGTATCAACTGCTTCAAGTCTCGGGGGCTACTGGTATATAATTATCAGATTTGTTCAAATGTGTACTTACCCGCATATCTTTCAAATACTGGTCAGTGGCTCTGATAAGCCCGTCTCGAGCAGCTCGGATATAGGCATCAGCCGAGCCGAAGGCATTGAATGCCTCTTTTGTAAAGCCGGGGTCGCGAAGAACGGCTCGCCGGCGCCGATGATTCATGGCGCTTTCCACTTCAGAGTTTGTGACGGATACATCATCCAACTCCTCTACCGAAGGGCAATCCGGTGTCACTCCCGTATCAGCCCTCGCCTTTAAGCAGGGTCAGGAACCTGACTTGTGGAGGTGCGGCCGGTAAGATCCCCAGACATAGTCTGGTGAACGCTTTTCTTGATAAGACACAGCGGATAATGTCATAGTTTGATGTGACTGCCAGGGGGTGTCGGTGTGAAAACCGGTGGATCTCGTGTAGGGGGTCGCGAACTGTGCATCTAAGGCGGATGGTAACAGGAGGCGGGGGACACGATGTTTACCTAGGTTCGGGCCCTCTCGATGGAGGTAATACCCTACTTCCTGCTTGATTGATCTTGATGATATGAGTATTACAAGAGTTGATCTACCACGAGATCGTAGAGGCTAAACCAAAGCTAGCCTATGGTATGATTGTTCTTGTCCTACGGACTAAACCCTCCGGTTTATATAGACACCGGAGGGGGCTAGGGTTACACAGAGTCGGTTACAAGGGAGGAGATCTACATATCTGTATTGCCAAGCTTGCCTTCCACGCCAAGGAGAGCCCCATCCGGACACGGGACGAAGTCTTCAATTGTATCTTCATAGTCCAACTGTCCGGCTAAAGTATATAGTCCGGCTGTCCGAGGACCCCCTAATCCAGGACTCCTTCAGTAGCCGCTGAACCAGGCTTCAATGACGATGAGTCTGACGCGCAGATTGTCTTCGGCATTGCAAGGCGGGTTCTTTCTCCAAATACTCCATAGAAGATTTTTGAACACAAGGATAGTGTCCGGCTCTGCAAAACAAATTACACATACCACCGTAGAGAAAATAATATTTCCGCAAATCTAATCTACTGACAACTTTTCATAACGTGACATCACACCACGGCCTGGTCATTATTCGAACCATTTTTATTGGCACGTCTTGTCGAAGCAGAGATCGCGTTCCCTTATCACGGGATTCTCATAAATACGGGTGTGGGTAACCCAATCGTGCCTGTTGGTATGACTCCTCGATTTTAGGCAAGTTCCGAATGGCCACGCGGAGGACGCTTGATATTCACCATCTTTATAAAGAGGCCAAGGCCTGTCCTTTTCTTCTCGCGCTCAATCAAATCCTTCCCCCACCCCGAGTTCCAACACCCAAGGCTCAGGCTAGGCGCTTCGGACCTGCAATCATGTCCGGATCCAACCTTCAAGGTCAGTGGATGCCCTCCTCTGTCACTGAGGAGGACATCAAGAAGCTAAGATAAGCCAAGTATCTGACCGCCAAAGTCTCGCACAGGCTGCCTGCCTGAGGGCAGGTCATTCCCACTCCCGAACCCGGCGAGAGTGTCGTATTCGTCTCCCACTTCCTCTGAGGGCTAGGCCTTAGTCTAGATCCCTTTGTTAGAGGGCTCATTCTATTACGGGCTTGATTTCCATGATCTGGCCCCGGATTCCATCCTTCACATCTCGTCGTTCATCGTCGTGTGTGAGGCCTTCTTCCACGTCACCCCACACTTCGGCTTATAGCTCAAGACCTTTAATGTGGAGCCGAAGATGATTAATGGGCGACACGCAGAATGCGGAGGTGCCATAATAAGCAATGGCGCCGATGTTCCATGGCCAAAGGGTTCCTTCCCGGAGGTGTCCAGCTTATGGCAACGGGAGTGGTTTTACATCATAGCTCCCCGCGGTACTAAGTGGGTAGCCGCCCCTGCCTTTCGCTCGGGCCCCCCACCACAACTGGCATCATGGATCAACAAGGGGCTGGACTGGGGGCCAGTAAATGATGTGCCGCCATTGCAGAGTCGCATCCGAGATCTCCTCGAGAGAGATGTCAGCCTTGTCAAGGTAATGCAAGTCATGCTAGTTCGTCGAGTCCAGCCTTGCAAACGTCGACCTCTCCGGATGTGGGAGTTCAACCCGGAATGACCGCGAGCTATTCAGCACTTCTTCGGCATGACGCTCGAAGAGATGTAGAGATTGTTCTTCGGATCACAAATAAAGTGTCCAGACACCACCGAGGATGCGGGTCTGAGCTGCAATCGTCCAGATACCCAAGTAAGTAGTTCTTCGACCGAACATGCTGTCTCTTTATTTATCACAACATCATTCTGAAAAATCGCTCTTTGACCAGGACTGGGTAAAAAAGGCGAAGATGATCAGGTGTTCGGCCCCCCTTCCCGAAGGCTCAACAGATCCAGTACTGGCCAGAATGCTTAAGCTTGCGCCTTATCAAGCGCCCTCAGGGGAAGATAAAGGGGGGAATAAAGAAGCCGAAAGCGGGCCTCACTCATTATTCATCCAAACCGGGGGATTTAGTGCCTCCGCGAAGGAGGATAACCAGGGAGAAGAATCTAAAATTCCTTCTCCCCAAGGAAGGAAGAGGGCCGCCTCTGAAGACTTGGAAGCAATGGCTTCCAAACGAGGGAAGAAACCTTTGTCAGGGGGCCCTACCCCGGAGGGCATCCTTACCGCACAGTACCCGCAAGGGGACCAGCCCTCCACCGAGCTGTAAGTAAACAAAAGTACTTCATAGTAAATATACCCTGCTTTATTTCTGAGAACAATAACCGAGACGTATGTCTTGTAGTTCGGATCGTAGCCCTTCTCGACAAAGTTCATCTTCGGGGGATCTTCTTCCGGAGATGATGGAGAGCGAAACGCCTCCCCGCCTTGTGAAGCGGATGACCCTGAGGTGTCATCACGGAGGATTTCTCCTGATCCGCCAAGGCCAGAGGGTAACCCTTCGGCCACCCGAAGTCCGGAGTATTCGGCTCCTAAGGAGAGCAACAGAAAGAGTCCGGGACTGTCCGGTGCGCGACCAAACGCACTGATGAATCTTCTAGGGCAAGCGGCTATCTCAGAAGCGCATCGTACACTGATGGGTACGGTGGTTGAGAGGATTTCATCCACTGAAAGCGGGTTGCATGAAGCTTTTATGAGCCTGCTGAGAGGCTTTGAGGTACGCAAAGTAATATATATATATATATTCTTTGACGGTACCGCACATGCCAAGTGTGCCCTATGTGGATAGTAGCCCCTGAGACTCTGGTTGCTATCGACAAACGGCGTCAAACAAAGGATCATAGTCCGAGGTAATAATCATGCCTCCTTCATGTGGAGGTGGCTGAAGGTCCAGTGGCTAGCCGGACTGGTGAGTTTGCCGAACTGAAGCGGCAAGTTGATGCGGCAGATGCCGACATCGTGCTTGTAAACAGGCGGCTTGATGAGGCACAGGGTATGTATTCTCCGATGGTCAACATTTATTAAGAGGAGCATAATGCGAGTATCTATAATATGCTGTGACTGCAGATGGAGTTGCCGCCGTGGAGACCCTGCGGGCGGAACTTGCTCGAGCCAAGGAACAAGTGAGGAGGAGTGATGCGGCCGCCCTAAAGGCGGTCGAAGAGTTAAAAGCCGAACAGGCTGCGCATTGCGAGAGCAAAGAGAAAATAGCCAAGATGGCTGTTGAGCTGAAATACGCCGCCGACCGTTATGAGCTTCTCGAAAGGGAAAATCAAACGAAGATGGCGGACCTGGACAAAGCCATGGTAGCAGCTAAGTAAACCCGCTCTAAAATCAGAGCGGCGAAGGAGGAGCTGCGTCAAGCCGGAAATATCACGGCTGGGAAGCCCTTTTTGTTGCGGACGAAGTTCGGAGATCCTAAGTATGCCCGTCTGGATCAATTATGGAGTTCTGCGGACGCATACCTAGATTTGGCGACAAATGCTGCTGATGCGACCAAGTTTTTCGAAGATCAAAAAGATCACGAAGTGGAAAAGTTGTTCTGGTCGCAGTTCAATGCTCCGGCGCGTCCGCTGCTGTTAAATGAGCAAATGGCCGAGTGGGCTGAGCTCCATAGGTTGTCCGGGCTTGCCATGAGGTCTGTCGTGGATCGTCTCTGGCCGGAAGGACCAAGGCCGAATAGTTATTTTGGTCTTGTGCAACGGTTCCTTGGTGTTGTGCCGCATATCGACGCTGTAAAGAGGTCGGCGTGCATAGAGGGTGCGCGGATGGCTCTTGCCCGTGTCAAGAAATACTGGGCGGAGATGCAGGCCACCGCGATTGCAACCCAGAATCCGGCCATAGGCCAGGTGTCGGCCGATCACTATTTTGAAGAAGTCCTGGAAGGTGCTCGTTTAATAGAGGCTCAGTGCTCGAAGAGTGTCATGTTCGAGTGACATGTACTTAGATTGTAATAACAATGCTATTTGAATTATAAAGGCTGTGTTTATACTTTTGCCTGAAAGTATTATGGTGCCTCCTTTGCGGTCGTTTATGTATATATGTATATAACCTGAAAGTTTGCAGTCGTCGGCTTCAGCCCCCACGCACATAATGCGGGGGTGTTCGCAAAAGCGCATGTTCACACTTGATTCAACGTCTTGGTCCATTAAGGAGGTGATAGCACGGCGAACAAGGCAATCGGACTATATTGCTTTAACACTTTCACTTAACCATAGGAGTTTGACAGTGGGGCTACTATATAGCCCCTGGTACTTCCGCGCTCATCCGAATACGGGGCGCGTACGTACATGACCGGGAAAACCGGCCCTTCGTTAATGCAGAGGAATCCCGAAGATTCCGCTAACTCATCGAGTGGTTGACCAGTCTCGCACTTTATCATGACAGTCAGTTTTCGACTTTCTCTACTGAGGTGCTCGTCCGGATGAACCAGGGCACGATCGCAATAGTTCTCCCGGTGCCACCTTAGCCGATAGAGCGGAACGTAAGGTAGCAAAACGCGGGAGCCAGGAAAACCCAACATTTGACCAAAGACATGATTCGGAGCTGATGCATATAAGGCCAAACTCGCGACGCCGAACACTCCCTAAGATATTCGGTCTTTACAACATATAACGGGCTGAGTAACGCCCTAGAAAATGAACCCCGAGTGTCCAGGTACGTGCATTATTCTGACGTGGCGAAATGCCAATAACGTCAGCATCCCTCTAGGTTATACTGAGTATCCGGAGGATGTGAAGCAACAAGAGATAGTAAAAAAGGTTTACACAGGGTCTTAATCTAAAAAGAAACCTTTGAGCGGGGCCCTGCTGTACGTCTGCGCCTGTGTCTCCGTTGTGCCGTATCCTGGAAGGGTGTAGCACGATTATCATCTGTAAAAGAGAAAAATTTAGGTGAAAGTTGTCGTGCGAAAAATTGGTTATTCTCAATAAGCCATTAAAATTCAAGATAAGTAAGGTCGAGCCGAACTAGTCCTTTTTACATGCGGGAAGCCCCTGGTACGGCCTATGGGGGTATATCCATCAAACCAATCTCAGGTTTATCTAAGATGTTATAGCTAGTGATGCGCCGGACTCGTCTAGCCATGTCTGCGGTCTTGACGACCAATCATTTATTCTGGTTGGAGAGGTCGTTTAGTGTTCGGCTGCTAAACTGCCACACGTTCTTCAGCGCGCAAGGAATGCTCAACATTTCCGCTAACTGTGATGATGCCACGTGGACCGGGCATCTTAAGCTTGAGAGAAGCGTAATGCGGTACTGCGTTAAAACGAGCAAACACTGTTCTTCCGAGTAGTGCTTGATGGCCGCTTCGGAATGGAGCGACGTCGAAGGTTAATTTTTCACTCTGGAAGTTGTCGGGAGAACCGAATACAACCTCTAGTACTAGAGAGCCCGTACAGCGGGCCTCTGGGCCTGGTATTACTCCTTTAAAGGTACTATTGCTTTGGCTGATTCTTGTCGGGTCTATCCCCATTTTGCGGACTGTGTCCTAATATATCAGATTGAGACTACTGCCGCCGTCCATAAGGACTCGGGTGAGATGGTATCCGTCGATAATTGGGTCTAGCACCAAGGCAGCCAATCCTCCATGCCGGATACTTGTCAGGTGATCCTTGCGATCAAAAGTGACCGGGTAGGCCGACCAAGGGTTGAACTTAGGGGTGACAGGCTCTAAGGCGCATGTGTCTCGGAGTGCATGTTTGCTCCTTCTTTTTGTTACGTGAATCATGTTCACTATTTTGACCTCTGGTGGGAATTTTTTCTATCCCCCAGTGCTTTGCTGGCGAGGCTCGTCCTCGTCTTCACTTGGTGTTTCCCTCCCCTTGTGTTCGGCGTTTAACTTACCGGCCTGCTTGAAGACCCAGCATTCTCTGTGGGTGTGATTTGCAGGTTTATCGGAGGTGCCATGAATCTGACATAATTTGTCTAGAATCTTGTTTAGGCTGGACGGTCCATCTCTGTTGCCTTTGAAAGGCTTTTTCCATTGACCGGGTTGAGGGCCCCTAAATCCGGCGTTTACCGCCGTGTTGTCTGGGCTGTCTTCGTTATTTCGACGCTTTCTTTTACTGCGTCGTGGTTTTCCATTGCCATCCCTGACTTCAGATGTGCTTGGGTCGCTGGTGCTACTACGGGCCAGCCAGCTATCTTCGCCCGCACAAAAGCGGGTCATAAGGCTTGTTAGGGCTGCCATTGTCATTGGTTTTTCTTGGCCGAGGTGTCTGCCGAGCCATTCGTCTCGGACGCTGTGTTTGAAAGCTGCTAAGGCTTCGGCGTCCGGGCAGTCGACGATTTGATTCTTCTTAGTGATAAATCTGTTCCAAAGTTTTCGGGCTGACTCTCCGGGCTGTTGAATTATATGACTTAAATCGTCTGCATCGTGAGGTCGGACATAGGTTCCTCGAAAGTTGGCCCTAAAAGCGTCCTCAAGCTCCTCCCAACTTCCAATTAAATTTTCGGGGAGGCTTTTCAGCTAGTGCCGAGCTGGTCCTTTCAGCTTGAGGGGCAAGTACTTGATGGCGTGGAGATCGTCTCTGCGAGCCATATGGATGTGGAGGATGAAGTCCTCAATCCAGACCCCAGGGTCCGTCGTTCCGTCGTACGCCTCTATGTTCACGGGTTTGAATCCCTCTGCAAATTCGTGATCCAGTACCTCATCGGTGAAACATAGGGGGTGCGCAGCACCCTGAATTTTGATGTATCATGGCGTTCGGACGGTTGTGGTGTTCGATTTTGATTTTCTGCCGGAGCGCGCTTCCTAGATCCATAGATGGACCTGGTCATACCGGATTTTTGGCGCTAGTCCTCACGTAAATCGTGTGTTAACTTATGTGCGGCCTTGTTAGCCGCCCTATCGCGGCCACGAGGTGGTCGATCCGGCTGATCGGCCGTTTTATTCTTCGGCTGTGTAGGCTCTACGGCCTCATCATCGAACTCAGGCAACAGCTTGCGCTTTGGATAGCTCTTTGTGTGGCAACTGCCACCATACTTTTCTTCATTGTTGACCACTTTGTTCCATCTACTGTTGAGTGTATTCTGCGCGGCCTTAAGCCTTTGCTTCTGCTTCTTCAGACTCCTCGCGGTGGCAATAAGCCTTCTATGGAGGTTCTCTTGTTCCAAGTGCCTTTCCGGGATGATGTGAGCATCGTCGTTCGGACTGTTCTCCTCTTCGGAGACAGGTTGATTAGCTTGACGCTCGGCGTCGCCGTTATCGGACAGCGGCTCCGTACTATGTTTGGCGTCCGCTAGCTCATCCTGCTCTATCGCTGGGTCGCTGTGGTCGTCGTTTCCTCTGGAGTCGACCGGGGTATTACTCTTTCTTGCGCTGTTATCGCTGTTTTTGCCGAGGCGGGATATGGAGCGGCGCCTACACCGTCGCTTTGATTTCTTCTCGAGGGAACTATCCTTCGCAGCATCCTTCCATTCCTCGTCATTGTTTTCTTTGTGTGTATCCATCGTGTATATATCATGTGATGAAGTGACTGTCCAGCGCCTTGTGGGCGATGGTTCCTGTTCGTCTCCTGCATCATCGTCCATACCGTCGATGTCTTCGGAGCCGAAATCGAGCATGTCTATTATATCGTCGACAGTGGCTACCCAGTGGGTGGTGGGTCGGGAGCGAATTTCTTCGTCGTCCGCATCCCATTCTAGCCAGACATAGTTTGGCCAAGGGTCTCCTGACAAAGAGAGAGACCTCAATGAGTTTAGCACGTCGCCAAAGGGCGAGTGCTGAAATATATCCGCGGAGGTAAACTCCATGATCGGTGCCCAATCAGAATTGATAGGCACGGATGCAAGCGGCTCGGAGCCCATGGCCGGGGACGAATCCAACTGTTCGGCAACACGGCTCCCGTAGGAGGTGAAGTCAGTATTCGGCTCTGTCGCCACTGAGAGTGCGGCCTCCGTGGCGGGGTCTATCCACCCATCCTCAGATGGCGCAATTTGTTCCGGATTGAGGGCCGGAGTAGTTGTAGGTGCGATCTCCTGAACACTATCCGACGGCAGAGCTAAGTCATGTTCGTCCTGATTGTGCGGCGCACCTGACAGGGCTCGAATCCGTCGAAGATCAAGTCCCCGTGGATGTCGGCAGTATAGTTCATGTTTCCACACCTGACTTGATGGCCAGGGGCGTAGCTCTCGATCTGCTCCAGATGGCCAAGCGAGTTGGCCCGCAGTACGAAGCCGCCGAATACGAAGATCTATCCGGGGAGGAAAACCTCACCCTGGATTGCGTCGTTGCCGATGATCGAAGGAGCCATCAAGCCTTACGGTGACGGCACAGTGGAACTCTCAATGAAAGGACCAATGTCGATGTCAAAACCGGCGGATCTCGGGTAGGGGGTCCCGAACTGTGCGTCTAAGGCACAAGAGGCGGGGGACACGATGTTTACCCAGGTTCAGGCCCTCTCGATGGAGGTAATACCCTACTTCCTGCTTGATTGATCTTGATGATATGAGTATTGCAAGAGTTGATCTACCACGAGATCATAGAGGCTAAACCCTAGAAGCTAGGCTATGGTATGATTGTTCTTGTCCTACGGACTAAACCCTCCGGTTTATATAGACACCGAAGGGGGCTAGGGTTACACAGAGTCGGTTACAAGGGAGGAGATCTACATATCCGTATTGCCAAGCTTGCCTTCGACGCCAAGGAGAGTCCCATCCGGACACGGGACGAAGTCTTCAATTGTATCTTCATAGTACAACAGTCCGGCTAAAGTATATAGTCCGGCTGTCCGAGGACCCCCTAATCCAGGACTCCCTTAGGGGGCATTATCAAAAACCATACCTCTTTGATGACGGCTCTGCCGTGTTGTCGTTCACCTTCCTCTTCGAAGATTTGCTTGGTGCGGTCGCCGCTCTCTTAGGAGATGCCGCTGGCGCATGTTGAGGCCTCAGGCGCCTCCCCTTTGGAGCACGAAATAGTGCGGTGGGTGAGGCGTAATGAGGAAGCTCTTTAGAAGGAGGTGTCTCTTGATTACTTACATGCGAGGCAGGGAGGAGGCCGGGATAGTCGGCGATGATGGCCACTTCCGTGCTATCAAAGCTCTCCTGGTAGAATACTACATCCTCAAGCTCTACAAATATGTCCGGATTGTCACATGCCTAGTTCTGGTTTGCACCAGGCTGGCTTCATGCTTAAATTTTTCCTAAACTTGAAATGGGGATGTTCAAACCCTAGCACCAAATGAAATCCAACTAGGATCACAATGAAATATTTTCAATGATCCCAAAATGCCCTTTGGAAATGTTCATCATTTCTGATAAAGGTAAAAACCTCTGCCAAAAATGATAAACATATTTCTAGGTCATTTCTAGATTTTTGAATTAACTCATATTGTATTTGAATTGGGGCATTTAAATCCTATAAATACTTTAAATGTTCTAATAATTCTGAAACTAGTTGAGGGCTGTTGGGAATAATTTCAACAGTGCCCACAAATATTTTCAGGAATTTTGGAAATGCTCTGGCATTTTTAATCAAGCCAAAACAATTGCAGAAAATAGAAAACTGAAACAATAGAAAGGTGAGAGAGAGGAACCTCACCTGGGCTTACCTCGCGGCCCAAGTGGCCGGCCCAGCCCACCACCGCAGCCCCTCTGTCGCCTTCCTCCTCGCGCCAGTAGGCAGGGGCGCGTGCCCGGCGCGCGCAGCCACACGCCGGCCACCTCCACCCTGCCTGCGTGCTCCCTCGTCGCCCTGGATCTCCCTCACGATGCCACGCAGACCCCTGGTCCCCCTCGACCGCTCCCATCTCTCCCCACCTCCCTCTCGCGCCCGACCGATGCCGTCGCCGCCGCTTGCTGCCTGCGTAGCAACGGCCACCGTTCACCCCTCGCCTTGTCGAAGCCCCCAGAAGAACCGCCGTCGACTCCTGCATCGTCTACGCCAACCCGTTCGATCGCGGGAGCTCTGCAACCTCGTCCTCGACCTCATCTTCTTCCTCGGCCACAGGAGATCGCCGCTGGGATTCCGACGCCGTCAAGCCTTCCCCGAGCACGCTGAGATCACCGTCGACCCCGCCGTGAGCTCCTCTACCGAACCCCTCTCTCCCCACCGTCGATTTCCTGCTCTAGCCCCGCTAACCATCAGAGCCGACAGCTCCTCGCCGCCGGCCATGTCGCCACCGCGGCTACGGCCCTGCAAGCACTGGTTCAAGCTTACCACTGAACTCACTGCACCCCCACGGGTCTAACGCGCCCACCCGCGGCTCCTGCCATGCCCTGCACCGTCGATTCGTTCAACGCCCGAACGCCGGCCGCCACGCTTGCCATCGCCGCCGTCGTTCTGGGCCATCTCGGGTGAAGCTGAGAGCACCGCTCGATGCGCGCGAGCTCCAGCTACTCGTAGATGGGCTCCGCCGTTGATTTGGTCGCCGGAGGAAAATTTTCGAGCCTCGCCGCCGTGTCTGGCCTCGCCGGCGTCGAGTCGCCGGTGAGTTTGACCTGTTCGACCCGGGGTTTGACCTCCCTGGGGTCAACACACGTGGGCCCCGGCCCTGACTAGATTAGTTTAGGACTAATTTACCCTGCTGACACTGATAGTGGGCCCAATGGCTGTTAATTTGATTAGTTAGATTTAATTAACCCTGTTAGTTATTTGTGTCACTGACGTGTCGACCCCACTGGTCAGGTTTGACCTGGACCGGGTCAGTTGACCTGCTGACATCACAGTGCTGCAGTGCTGACGCAATAAATCATTTTCTGGATTTATTGTTATTCAAAAAATTCCCGAAAATAGTATAAACTTCTAAAAATCATATAAAATCAACCGTAGCTCAGAATGAAATAATTTATATATGAAAAATGATCAAAAAAATACAATCTATCCATCTGTATGATTTTCATGCATGTCAAACTAAGTTATACCTGCTGTATAGGTGAAACATGATAATGACATTATAAATGCTAAATATGGAGTTTGCATATGAACCCTTAGTTCATATGGACCTCATTTAAACTGTTGCTAGATGCATTAGTGTAAATCATAACATTCTTGACATGTCATGACCATGCATCATATTGTCGCATTGCATTGATTGTGTCCTTCTCTGTTTGCCGGTAACCGTCCCCTCTCAGTAGCCGATACTCCGATGAGGTGATCAATGACACCGATGAAGAACTATAATGTCTTCAGAAGTGCCAGGCAAGCAAAACCCCCTTGTCCATTCCGATACAAACCCACTCTCTCGCTCCTGCTCTCTTTTACTGCATTAGGACAACAACGATTCATCTGTTACTTGTTGCGGTAGTTGAAACCCTTATCCTCTGCATGACCTGTCATTGCCACAGTAAATAGATGAAACCCACTAGCATGAGTAGGAGTTGTTTGAGCCCTGATGTGCCTACTCATTCATGCTTGTTTGTCGTGCCTGCTATTGCTTAGAGTTGTGTCAGGTCTGATTCATCGGGGATGAGTTGGAATGGTGATGAACATGTCCTACTGTGTGTGAGCTAAGTGTGTGAACACGATTTGGTAAAGGTAGCGGTGAGAGGCCATGTAGGAGTACATGGTGGGTTGTCTCATTGAAGCCATCCTCAGGAACTGAGTTCTGTGTTTGTGATCCATGATACGGTTACTACCACACATTGGGCCCGAAACCAATGGACCCTCTCGGCTTCTTAATCACCCTTGTCCTCTGTCCAGGAGTTGCAAGTAGTTTTTGGTGTTTGTAGTATGCTGGAGGCCGTGGACAGCGCTGACCGAGGGGTGGGCTGTGATGCGGTAGGCACGTGGCCGGGCATGCCGGGCGCCCGTTTGGTGTCTCGGAACCCCGCACACATCGTTCGGGGCCGTATGTGGAAACCTCGGCCGGACTCCCTGCGGATGGAACCTGAATAGGCGATAAACCTGGACTAGAGACTTGAGTGTTTAGGTAGGCTGTGGCCGACACCCTCGCTGGGCTTCCGCTTGAAGGTTGCCGAGTACATGTCGTGTAAACGGTGGTAAGTGGTGAGAGCGTGTGTGTCGAAGTACACCCCTGCAGGGTTAACATCATCTATTCGAATAGTCGTGTCCGCGGTAAAGGACTTCTGGGTTGCCTATAACAGTTCACAGACAAGTGAAAGTGGATACTCTAAAATGCGCAAGATAAGCGTCAGTGCTATGGATGGCGTTCTCGTAGGGAGACGGGAGCGGATCCATAGTGGAGTATTGATATGGTGAATATGTGGACTCGTGTGCGCCACCTCAAAAGAGTTACTTGCAGTCGTAGTTAGGATAGCCACCGAGTCAAAGCTGGCTTGCTGCAGTTAAACTCCACCACCCCCCTTTGTTGATACCGATGCATATGTAGCTAGTTCTGATGTAAGTCTTGCTGGGTACATTTGTACTCATGTTTGCCTATTTTATGTTTTGCAGAGAGATGTCAGTCTCGCTAGTAGTTCCGTGTGGACTCCGACGTTTAGCTTGGTACCTCAGCTACGATCTTGTGCCCTCGGCAGGATCTGGTAGATAGTCAGGCTTCTCAGCCTTTTTCATTTGTAGATGTCTGTACTTAGACATGTTAAGCTTTCGCATGTGTTTGACTTGTATGCTCTGAATGTTGGGTCATGAGACCCATGTTTGTAATATCTGGCTCTTCGGAGCCTAATGAATAAATACTCTGAGTCGTAGAGTCTTGTTGTGATGCCATGTTGTATTTGCACATATCGAGCGTATTGTGTGTATGATTGAAATGCTTGGTATGTGTGGGATCCGACAACCTAGTTGTTTATCCTTGGTAGCCTCTCTTATGGGGAAATGTAGTCTTGTGCTTCCATGAGCCATAGTAGTCCGCTACAGCCCGGTTCACCGGAGTCCTGCTAGCCCAGCACTACTGCTCCGGAACACTTGACTGGCCGGCATGTGATTCACTTCGTTCCTATGTCTGTCCCTCCGGGGAAATGTCACGCGGTGACATCCGGAGTCCTGCCTAGCCTGCTACAGCCCGGGTTCACCGGAGTCCTGTTAGCCCAGTGCTACAGCCCGGATTCACACGCTGCTGACCGACACGTTCAATGTTGATTCATGTATGCCTGTCCCCATACGTTAGTGCCGCTTTGGGTTCACGACTAGCCATGTCGGCCCGGGTTCTCTGTCATATGGATGCTAGCGACACTATCATATACGTGAGCCAAAAGGTGCAAACGGTCCCGGGCCATGGTAAGGCGACACCCGTGGGAATACCGTGCGTGAGGCCGCAAAGTGATATGAGGTGTTATAGGCTAGATCGGTGTGACTTAGAATCGGGGTCCTGACACGGATCCTCCTCGAATCCGGGGTCAAGGTCCCGGTTGTGATCCTCTGGTTGGGGGCGGGGCTATGGATCCCCTCAGTAACCTTCCGCCATTCTTGTTGCAAACAGATGGGTTAATATCCATTAAAAATGACTCAAGGAGAGGATTGAGTAAAATGGTGGGATTAGAACTCACCCAGCTAGGAGGACTGTACATGGAGAATCCATCTCGGCGTTTGAGATGAGTGAACTCCTCTTTCTCCCCTTTGTACAGTTCGGCCAATATTTTGGCCAAAGCGGCGGGGGTGTTCGGACCCTTCTGACCGCAGCGTGAGGCGTCATCTGCCCCATTATAGTGCCACATGGGAAGCCCTCTATATTGGAGTGGTAGGACCCCCCGCACTATAGAAGTCGCCATTACCTCGATTATTGATAATCTGCACTGGGCGAGCGTCTTTATCTTGCCCATCAATTGACGGACTTCCGCGGTATCTTCCTCCTCGAGGCTCCGAGGGCGCCAACTGTGGCGTTTCTTCAACGGAGCGCTTGAAAATTCGGGAAGACCCATTCGGACTGGGCCAGGAAGGGCGACGTCCTCAATATAGAACTATTCGGAAGGCCACTCTTCGGACACCTTCTTCGGCGTGCCGGACAGGTATCCGGTCCCGGCGATGCGCCATACCTCGGCTCCACCCACTTTGAATATTGATCCCTCTTGGTTACGAGGGACGAGGCAGAATAGTTTCCTCCATAATTCAAAATGGGCCTCACAGCCCAGGAATAGCTCACATAGAGCAACGTAACGTGCCATGTGCAGGATGGAGGCAGGAGTGAAATTGTGTAGTTGGACACCGTAATACTCCAGAAGTCCTCGAAGGAAAGGGTGGATTGGAAATCTGACGCCTCTTAGCAAGTAGGGAAAGAACCACACTCGTTCCCCCTGGATGGATTGGGGAAATTCTCCGCCTGAGCCCTGCCGTTGAAGGAAGTCAATCCTGCTCGAACAGGGACTAGATCCGCGGGGGGAAGGAATCCCTGTGTTTGCAGCTTCACCAGCTGACCATGGGATACGAAACATGTCTCCCAATCGCCTTTTTGGAGCCGTGGGGACGGGAGGAAGAACTGGGAGCACTAGCCATGATTGAAGTGGTTCCTCCTAGCAAGCTCTGAGGATTTTCCGCGTGGTATGGAATGGATCTGAGATCCAATCTCTTTAAATAGACGCTTTTCTTACATGGCCGGGTTATTATGTGCAAAAAATACCCTGACCTCTTGTATTCGCTCGACACGTGGAAGCTGAAGCCATGGATGCATAGAAGTTGATGGGTATGACATTAAATGGAAGGCCGAATACAGCTCTTTGAAGTCATCGGAGGAGGAACCCGCCTTGCAATGCCGAAGACAATCTGCGCGCCGGACACATCGTCATTGAAAGCCTGGTTCGGGGGCTACTGAGGTAGTCCTGGATTAAGGGGTCCTCGGGCGTCCGGCCTGTTGGACATGGGCCGGACTGATGGGCTATGAAGATACAAGACCAAAGACTCTCACCCGTGTCCGGATGGGACTCTCCTTGGCGTGGATGGAAGCTTGGCGTTCGGATATGAGGATTCCTTTATCTGTAACCGACTTTGTACAATCCTAGTCCCCTCTGGTGTCTATATAAACTGGAGGGTTTAGTCCCTAGAGGCAATCATAATCATACATGACTAGACTTCTAGGGTTTAGCCGTGACGATCTCATAGTAGATCAACTCTTGTAATACTCATATTCATCAAGATCAATCAAGCAGGAAGTAGGGTATTACCTCCATAGAGAGGGCCCGAACCTGGGTAAACATCGTGTCCCCTGTCTCCTGTTACCATTGACCTTAGACACACAGTTCGGGACCCCCTACCCGAGATCCGCCGGTTTTGACACCGACAACCGCACCCATCCAAATGAGAAGAGGGCATCGGGGAGGACCAGGGCAATGGGGAGGCGGCAGAGAGCGGCGGACGTTCTCGGGGCACGACCCTAGAGGGGCTCCGGCGAGGTGGAGAGGGGTGAGGATCACTGGTACGCGTTGGTGGTATACAAATGGTTTTTAACCCATTTCCGCGACGGCATTTGGAACCGTCGCCTAGTGAGTGATGGTGATAGGGGGGTCCTTCCCACATGACCCAGGAACCGTCGGGGATAGGGAGCCTAGATGCATATACAGTACTCCTACTCGTTTGTGCTCGCATTGCCATCGCAGTCGGTATTTTGTGGTGTTACGTTTACGATGCGTGTCCCAACACAAACAGTTCACTATTATAGAACGAGTATGATAATCGTACAGTCGCACACATTTGCTTTTCCCAAACCGCATGCGATAACTAATTAAGAAGATTAGCTAATTGTCGTACAAGTGTCGGACAGGATTACAAAATGTTGAACCGTCGTAACATCATTGTACACAACAAGTATCGCACACGCTATTCTGTGGTGCAACGTTTTCGATGCATACTTCATCAGAAACAGTTCATGGTTGCGAATCATGTACGATAAGGCAACTAACACAAACGTTTAGTTTGCCCGCACCATTTGTGATATTGTGTGACATCGCACACGCTTTGCAAACGGCAACTGTGTGCATGCTTGCACACGTTTCCTCTCTGCGAACCGTCTCAGATTATGGTGCATATCACAAACGTTTGTGTTTTACCAACCGTGTGTGCCGTAACGACCTAGAGAGCGTAATTTCACCGTAATTTAATTGCTACTATTTCAAAGTGTATCGGATTTGAATCTGAATTTGAATGTATGCTATAGCTTTATTCATATCCATCAGGTTCAAACAACCAATGCATTATTTGATTGATAGGTACATATGTTCAAGAATTACATTAGAACCAAATAAAGAATGATGAACCACAGTTGTATACTTGTACTATTAAAGACGGTAAAGAAAGAGGCGAAATACATTCTAGTTGATGAACAAGGTGAAGCGGAATGCCCATATTGTGCCCTCCTCCATGCAGGAGGCATGCACGACTCTAGTCCAACCCCTTGTGATGGCCGATCGCCCATCCTTCACGGTCTTCATGAAAACATCTAGATAATCATCGTGTTCTGGTAGAAATACTTTAACCTTTGCATGCCAACCAATCATGTATTTTGAGAGGTAATCTTGAGTAAACTGCTTTGGCAACCATTGCAAAGGAAAAAGATTCAAACATTGTCCTCTAAAACAACTCATTATGGGCAGTAAAAAGAAGGCTGCAGAGTTCTTACTTACCATCCTGCAGTTCGCTGTTGTCTTGGATAAAGTGTAAACAAATAGTTTAATTGCCATCTTTGGACCCATTTTAGTAACAATCTTTATCAGCTTCCTCACTTGATGTTGGTTCATCGATATCTCATTGCCCCATACGCATAAAGGGTCGAAGCACGGATCTTTACCAATGACATATGTACCTAAAAGCACCAAGTTAATATTAGAAGCTAAAAAACAATTGCACAATGATGTAGTACAACACTCTTTTATAATATCTTATAACATCCAATATACGCACATATTAGATGAATTAACATCTTATATTATGGGACGAAAGGAGTTTATTTCATTCTTACAAATTATCGGCTGATTAACTGTTGCTGTATCCATGGGTTACAGTTAGTTTGAGCTAGTTCGGGCTCAAATAGCCCTAAAGTATATCTAAACATGAGGGCTAGTTTGAGCTAGTTGCATCTATAACCCACCTAAAAAAACTATCCAACCCAAGAGGTGCTAATTGGAGCTAGTTCTCCTAGTGCATTCATTGTCAATCTAACCCTGCCATACAAACAACTCTTTGGATGGAGTTAGTTCAGGGTTAGTCATGAGCTAGAAACTAACTCTACCCTCTATCTAAGTTGAGTATCTGTCGGTGGGAAACGACACCTATGGGATCACAAGAATCCCTACTGCGGTTGCGGGGCACGGGGTTGAGAGAAGAGCGGGTCTGACAGAGAAGCACGCGGTTCGTTTATCCAGGTTCGGGCCGCGAGGATGCGTAAAACCCTACTCCTGCTTTGGTGGATGTATTCTGTGTTCTTGAGCTAGCTACGGGGCATAACGAGCTCCAAAAAGCCGAATCCTTCTCCTGGTCGCCTCGGGCCTCCTTTTATAGGAAAAAGGGGCTGCCACAGTGGCACGCAGGAGGTGGAAAGGTCTACAGTGGCATGAGGTTATCCCTCGTATTACAGGACAAGGTGCATTTAATGCATTGCTGAGGTGTCCTCTTACTTTATTGGGGACGGGGGCGAGGCCCGTCCCGTCCGTCGCCGCTCCTCCAAGTTTCGACACGCGCCCTGGCCAGCGGCGCATGTGGTGCCATGTAGGCAGGCAGGCAGCTGAGGTGGCGCGGTGGTGGAGTCTCTATGAAGGGCTGCATGTACCCACGCGGGTGCCTGCCCAGCTAGTTGGGTCGGCTCGAGGGTGGCTCGCTCGGCTGGCGTGGGCGAGCTGCCCCAGCAAGGATCTTGCCGGGGCCGCTGAGGCCGCTCCGGCAAGGATCCTTGCTGGGGAAACCTGCTTCGCCCATCTGATCTTCGTGGCCTTCGTCCTTGTCGTTGCTTTGCATCGTCTTGGGCTTCGGTCTTACCTTGGCTCACCTCCTCCACTCTGCTTGGTGTGGCCGTGGGCGTGGCTCTGACTGCCCGCGCACAGGTTAAGGGGTACAAAAATGTGCCCCTAGTTTTGTACACCGACAGGAGCCCCCGGGCCTGGGCCACACATAAGCATGACACGTTGTTGGGTCGGGCCCAAAACGGTGCGCGGGCAGGCGGGGCGGTTTTTACCGCGGTAAGATTTTTCGCGTGCTGCGCTTCCCACGACCCGCGCGCGCGGCGCGGCGTGGAGGGGCGTGCGTGACGTGGGCGGCATGCGTGGGGCGTTTTTCGCAAGCATGCGTCACATCGTAGTAAAGAGGTGGCTCGCGCCTTCCCCGTAAAGGGAGGGAGGCGCGGAGGCGCGGCTCATTTACTGGATGGGGCCGAGGCGCGGTCTTCAAGGCGTCCACTCCCCACGATCACGGGGTGGGGAGAGGTCGCCTCACTTGTCCCTTCGGTTCTGCACGTCTGCCACGCGTATTCCATGCGCTCAGGGTGGCAAACGGTGGAGGCGGGAAACCGGGCCGTCGCTGGTTGGGGCAGCGGGTCGGTCCTGGTTCCCTGCGCCTCCCGCATCTTGATTGGCCGAGCGGGCCGGCCGAGCCCCAACCTCGTTCCTTTATAAAGAGCGGGAAGGGGGGGATGGCATCCCGCATTCTTCCATCCTCTCCCTCCTTCTGCTTCTGCTCCGTCCTTCCATCCGCCATGGAGAAAGGGAATCCCGGCCCTTCGACGTGGCGGCGAGGGTCGCCGCTGGACAACGCGTCCCTCCTCCTCCTGCGCCCGCGGTGGCTGAGCCGGCCGCGAGGGGAAGGGGGAGGGGGCGAGGCCGGGGCAGAGGCCGCAGCGCTCAGGGAAGAGGAGGACGGGGTGGCGCGCCCGCCTCGCCCCCGCCAGCAGCTCCTCCTTCGATGGAGGGCCACGCTGGGGATAACCCCTGCGAATTCTTCGTCAGGCTGCGCCGGCCGCCGCGCCGTCGCCTTCGCCTCCCGACTCCATTTGCATGGGAGATGGAGCTGGATCCACCGCAGTCGTTGCGACTGCACATGAGGGGCTGCGGGATCAATGGCACATGGGCCGACGTCGAGTTCCCCGCCCCTCACGTCATGTATCTCTACCGAGGGTGGAAGACGTTCGCTCGTCTCCACAGCTTGACGGAGGGGCTCACTCTCCATTTCAAACTAATGGAGGGTGGCCTCCTCTCCATCAAGATCTTCGGGCACTTCGGGACTCGCGTAAGGTGCTGCGTGGAGAGCTCTTCTGACGACGAAGATCCTTCCTCAAGCGAGAGTGGCGAGGAGGACAGCGACAGCGACGACGAGGCCAGCGGGCGGCAGGATGATGGGTCCGACTAGGCGTCGGGCGCCGCTCCGAGCGGCCCCGGTGACCCCATCATCCGTGTCGCCGGCTCCTTGAACTTCTCGGGGTCATCTCCTTGGGCGTCTGGCGTTGGGAGGCTGCGGAAGAGGAAGAGGGCGGGCAGCAAGGCCGTCAAGTCGGAGTACGCGGGCGCCGACGCCTTCGACGCGTACTGACGTCCTGCCGCCTCGTCTTCGAGCTCTGCCTCCGGCGGCGTGATCACCATCCAGCCCTTGGACGGCCACCAAGATGTTCTCTTGGTGTCTTCTGCCACTTGTAGCTCGCCTAGGCGCCCCTTTTGCCCTTTTCGCCTCCTTGACCTGCCTCCTGAGGAGAGGGACAAGAAAGGGATTACGGGCACCTTATCTCTTTTTAGTCTTGTAAGCCTTCAGGCCTTTGTTAACTTTAGAACTTTTAATCCCCTTGCTCATGTTTTTCATTTCGTATGAACTGTACCTGTACGGAATGTTTTTTAATGAAAAAGGGATGTTTGCCGGGTTTTTCGTTCGTAGGTAAAACCCACGACAAGGAGTAAATCCTTGTTACTTTTAAGATAAACGTTTTCTCGCCCGGCAACAGGCCTTGCCGTCCCCCACTTCACTCGACCTTTCTCACGCCCTTGGCGGAGGCAGGGATGAGGTGGGCTTAGGCTCCTCGTTTCATTTCCCTGCTGCCGCGACTACGACCAAAGTCGGTCCCAGAAAATGAGTCCTAGGGTCCGGAGTGAGGGGAGCACGGTAGCCTAAGGATAAAACGAGGTTTCACATACCTCAATCCATAATGAAATGCATGATAAGGGATAAAGAACTTATCTGAATCTGTAGCCCCCGGCAACCTTGGCTTGCCGCGGGTGGATCTTTGCTCTTGTAGCCCCCGACAATACTGGCTTGCCGGGGCCCGGGCGCCGGTCCGTCCCCTTTCTTCCAAAGCAGCTCGGCAAGGATATTCATGTGTCCTGCAAACCAAAAAAGACAGAGAAGAACAGAAAGACGCGCACTCGACCTCTAAGCTAGGGGTTAGCTGCCGCTAAGCACTATCAACCCTAACCAAGGACGAGACTCGATCTAGCATGCATGCTATAACTTAGGGCGCCAGCGCTTCATTTATTCTCGCTCAGGGTCTGCGCCTGGCTTTGTACAAAGGGTCACATGCCTTGCGGCAAAGCTCGTACAAAAGGTGGCTTGCCGGGAGGCCCGGCAAGCCGCGCCTTATGGGTAAAACTTGCGAAGATGCTCGATGTTCCAGGAGTTGCTCACTGGTACGGCATACTCGGTCTCCAGGCGGACTGCGCCAGGCCTGGTGACTCGTATTACCCGATAAGGGCCTTCCCACTTCAGCGTCAACTTGTTGGAATTCTTGGCCGACTGAACGCGCCGAAGAACAAGGTCGCCTTCCTCAAAGCTTCGGGCATGAACCTTGCGGCTATGGTAGCGGCGCAAGGCTTGCTCGTAGCGTGCCGCTCTTACAGCCGCCCGAAGACGATCTTCCTCAAGGAGCGTCGCGTCATCTTGGCGCAACCGCTCTTGCCCAAGCTCATCATAAGCGAGCACTCGAGGTGACCCGTATATGAGTTCCATGGGGAGAACTGCTTCTGCCCCGTATACCAGGGCAAAAGGTGTCTGGCCGGTAGCTCGATTTGGCATCGTCCTGATCGACCAAAGAACCGCCGGCAGTTCATCAATCCAGCGCCTTCTGCTCTTGTGCAGCTTGTCAAAAGTCTTTGTCCTCAGGCCTCGCAATACTTCAGCATTTGCCCTCTCCGCTTGGCCGTTGCTCTGTTGGTGTGCCACGGAAGCAAAACAGACCTTGCTGCCGAGGTCTTGAATGTATTGCATGAAGGTGTGGCTTGTGAACTGTGTGCCGTTGTCGGTGATGACTCTGTTTGGCACACCAAAACGACAGACCAGTCCTTTGAAAAACTTGATAGCTGACTGAGCAGTCACCTTTCTCACTGCTTCCACCTCTGGCCACTTTGTGAACTTGTCGATCGCAACGTACAAGTACTCAAAGCCCCCGACGGTGCGGGGGAAGGGGCCCAGTATATCGAGCCCCCAGACCGAGAATGGCCAGGAGAGAGGGATTGTTTGAAGGGCTTGAGCTGGTTGATGAAGCTTCTTTGAATGGAACTGCCACGCTTCACACTGGGTGACTAGCGCCGTCGCATCCTGGAGGGCGGTGGGCCAGAAGAAACCTTGCCGGAACGCCTTCCCAGCAAGGGCCCTTGACCCTATGTGGGAGCCACATATGCCTCCATGTATCTCTGCCAACAGCTCCCGTCCTTCCTCCCGGGGGATGCACTTCAGTTTCACACTGTTCAGCCTTCACCGGTACAGGACGTCATCGACGAACTGGTACAGGGCGGACCGACGGGCTACTTTCTCCGCTTCTTCCTGCTCCTCAGGAAGCTCCCCTGTCTGGAGGAATTGGACGGTATGCTGCGCCCATGCCGGAGCCTGGGGCTCGACGGCAAGGACTAAAGGCATCTCTTCCGCCATGGGAGCGACTATCTCTATAGCCAGGGCCTGACGCCCCGCTGGAGTCAATTGCTCTTGGGCAGGCTCAGCGTCCGGGGCAGTACCCTTGCCGGCGGCCCCGGGGGGCTCAATAGGAAAGTACTTGCCGGGACCTGATTTTCTCCGCTTGCTCTGCCCTGCTGATGGATCGACGGATGGTTGAGTTAACCGGAGCAAAAAGGTACTGGTTCCACAGGTAGCTTGAATGCGGCACGCTTCGACAGGTAATCGGCGACGTCATTCTCCGCTCAGGGGATGTGCTCCGCCTGGATACCGTCAAAGGGTTCCTCTAGTTTCCTCACCTCATCTACGTATGCTTCCATCAGCGGGCTCTGATAATCTTTGTTGACTTGCCTGACAACGAGCTGCAAGTCACCCCTGACGATGAGCTTCTTGACCCCGAGGTCTGTCGTGATCCTGAGACCGGCAAGCAATCCCTCGTACAAGGCGGTGTTGTTGGTGGACATCTCCTTGGGGAAGTGCATCTGGATCACGTACTTGAGGTGCTCTCCGGTGGGTGCGACGAGCAGCACACCGGCACCGGCGCCTTGCAGCGAGAAGGCTCCATCAAAGTACATGACCCAGTTGCAGTCCACCTCCTTGCCGGGGAGAGTCGTCTCCTGGATTTCTTCGTCAGGCATCGAGGTCCATTCCGCGATGAACTCCGCCAGGACTCTGCTCTGAATTGTCGAGGCACTCTCAAACTTTAAGCCGAAGCTTGACAGCTCCAAGGCCCATTCCACAATCCTTCCGGTCGCGTCTGAGTTGTGCAGTATCCGTTGCAACGGGAGGCGGGTGATGACAGTGATCTCGTGGGCCTGGAAGTAGTGACGCAGCTTCCTCGAGGCCATAAGGAGGCCGAAGAGCAATTTCTGCACGCCGGAATACCTTGACCTAGCCCCCTGCAAGAGGGAGCTGACAAAGTAAACCGGGTGCTGCATCATCTTCTTCTTGGGCACCACTTCACTCGACCGCGCGGGCATCGCCTCGTCGGCACCGGGCCCTGCCGGGGGAATCTTCGGCTCGTCCTCTGCTGGTCCTACCACCATTGCTGCCTCCTCGTCGACCTCCCTCTGTGCCACTATGCGACACTGACCACTTGATTCGTCACCGTCAGATACAGCAGCAAGGGCTCTTGTGGTTTAGGCGCAACCAGTATTGGCGTGGAGGAAAGGTATTTCTTCAGGTCCTGCAGCGCGGCCTCGGCTTCTAGGGTCCACTCCATTGGGCCCACCTTTTTCAAGATCTTGAAAAAGGGAAGGGCGCGCTCGGCGGACTTGGAGATGAACCGGCTCATGGCGGCAACGCAGCCAGTGAGCCGACGCACATCCTTGATCCGCTTGGGCGCCTCGATCTGCTCAATGGCCTTGATCTTGTCTGGATTTGCCTCGATCCCGCGCTGTGACACGAAGAACCCGAGAAGCTTGCCAGACGGGACGCCGAAGACGCACTGCTCAGGGTTCAACTTGAGGTTGATCTTGCGCAGGTTGGCAAACGTCTCTTCTAGATCTTGCACAAGAGTCGGCCCGTCCTTGGTTTTGACCACTATGTCATCCATGTAGGCTTCCATATTTCTATGGAGCTGAGGCTCAAAACCAATTTGGGCCGCTCTTGCAAATGTTGAGCCAGCACTCTTCAACCCGAAAGGCATCCGTAAAAAGCAATACGTACCACATGGGGTGATGAATGCTGTCTTCTCTTCATCTTATCTTGTCATGAAGATTTGGTGGTAGCCTGAGTAGGCATCGAGGAATGATAACAGATCACACCCGGCTGTGGAGTCAACAATCTGGTCGATGCGCGGAAATGGGAAGGGGTCCTTGGGACAAGCCTTATTGATATCTGTGTAATCAATACACAGCCTCCACTTCCCATTTGCCTCACGCACCACTACCGGATTGGCCAACCACGTCGGATGGAGCACCCCTCTCACCAAACCTGCCGCTTCTAGCTTCCTGATCTCTCCTGTGATGAACTCCTGCCTTTCCAGAGCCTGCTTCCTGACCTTCTGCTTGACGGGCCGCGCGTTGGGGCAGACAGCTAGGTGGTGCTCAATCGCCTCCCTGGGAACACCGGGGATGTCGGACGCTTGCCATGCAAACACGTCGACATTCGCCCGCAGGAAGGTGACGAGCTCGCCTTCCTATTTGCTATCGAGGGCGGAGCCCATAGTGAAAGCCCCTCCCTTGCCGTCCTCCGCGACGGGCACCTTCTTGGTCTGCGGCGGCTCGGCTCTGGATCTCTTGCTCTTGTCGGCAGAGCTCTCTGGTACGTCCTCAACGGTAGCACAACACTCCGAGGAGGTGCGCTTGCCGGAGTGGGTGTGAGAGGTCTTGCCGGGCTCCTTCTTTCCTCCCGGGCCTTCGGCGGTAGGAGCAGGCGCCTTAACGGCAGCTGCTGCAACTGCTTCCCGATAGAGTTGGTCGGCGCAGATAAGCGCGTCCTTCTTGTCGGAGGGGACGGAGATGATGGTCAACGGCCCGGGCATCTTCAGCATGTTGTAGGCGTAGTGTGACGCCTCCATGAACTTGGCTAGTGCCGGGCGGCCGAGGATCCCGTTGTAGGGCAAGGGGATCTCGGCCACGTCAAAGACGATCTTCTCCGTTCTGTAGTTCAATTCTCCTCCAAAGGTCACGAGCAGCGTGACCTTTCCCTTCGGCTGGCTCCTCCCCGGATTGACCCCTTGGAACGTGCCCGTTTCCTCGAGGTCTCCATCAGGGATTTGCAACCTTTTGATCAGGACAGGCGAGATCAGGTTCAGGCCGGCCCCGCCGTCAACCAACATCTTGTTCACCCTGAGGTTGCGTATTGTTGGTGAAACCAACAACGGCAAACACCCGACCGCGGTAATGCGATCAGGGTGGTCCTCGGCATCAAAGATGAGGGGTGTGCTGGACCACTTTAGGGGCTTCTGAGCGTCGAACGACGGCTCCGTCGCCGTAACCTCTCGCGCCCACTGCTTGAGCTGGCGGTGAGAGGCATGCAGCGAGGCGCCGCCATTGACTCACATGGCCTCCGTAGCCTTTTGGAACCCTTGCTCACCGGACTCGTCGTCCTCGTCGTGATCGTCGTCTTCTTGTTTCTTGTCGCGGCCCCGGGCGGGCCTTTCCTGCTGGTTTTCCTTGCCGGGGCGGCCTCCTTGGCCGCCACGCTTCTTGCCGGACCCGTCAGCACCATCTTGGTCCTTCTCCTTGTCCCGCCTTTCGTACTCAGCCTTTTGCTTTTCAGCAAGCAGCTCGACTTGTCGGCAGTTCTGGAGATCGTGGCCCTTTGTGGGGTGGATCTTGCAGTATTGCTTGCCGGAGCTTCCTGGCTTATCGGTGGCCACCAAGGCCCGGCAGGCGGCGCACCCGGCAATCTCCTTGCCGGGGGTGTCTGCCTTGACCTTCTTGCCGGCACCGGTGTTGTCAGATACCTCAACGGCAAGCATAGCCTTGCCCTTGCGTTTCTTGTTGCGACGCCGGCCCTTCTTCGTCGGGGCGACGGCGTCCTCATCGGTAGAGTCGGTTTCCGCGCTGGCGTCTTCGCCGGGGTACTTCCTTCCCTCTTTAGCTCAGGCGCACCTGTTGGCCAGAACGTAGAGCTCGGCCACATCCTTTACCTTGGTCGTCGCTAGCTCCTCGCGCATCTTGCGATTGCGCACGTTCTGATGGAACGCGCTAATCACAGCGGCGGGATGAACGTCGGGGATGTTGTACTGCATCCGGCTGAATCTCTGGATGTACTTGCGTAGGGTGTGACGCCCGGATAATTAAGCTACAGTAACCCTCTACTAATGATGCCACGTCACCTCGGTTATTGTTGATAATCTCGCATTAGTTCAAAACGATTCAAATTCAAATTTTAATTAAAGGAAAACAATAAAAAAATTCAAATATTAAAACTAAAATGTTCTGAGTGAGCCAAATAATGCATAGGTAATTATGGCGGAGAAACCACACTTTTTATAAAATATTTAAATACTCTTAAATGATTTAAACCGTAACAAAAACAATTATAAAAATGCTTTTGGTATTTTATAAATTGCTAAACTATTTTAATTCGGGGTAAAACCTTTTACGACAGTGGGTTATTCTGGAACAATATTTTAGGGGCTATTGTTATATTTTCCTGAACTAAAATTAATGTGTAACTAAAAGAAAATCAGAAAAGAAAAGAACACAAAAAAAATATGAAAATAAGAAGAAAGAACCCCCCTGGCCAACTGGGCCAAACGGCCCAGCCGGCCAGCAGGCCACTGAGCCAGCCCAGCCTCGGCCTATATGGCCCTCTCCCCTTAAACCCTAACCCCTCTCCCAGTCGCCCACTTCCCCCCACTCGCTCCACTCCCCCTCTGCCCCCTCCCCGATCCAGATCGGATCGGGGGCGTTCGTCGCCGCCGCTTGGAATCCCCGCCGGAGCCGTCCCGCCACCCACCGTTGTCGGTGCCGCCTTCCCTTCTCTGTCACTCGTCCTCGACCTCCTCCTCAACCACGGTCCCCAAGCTCGACGTCGCGTCGCCCTCACCGTCGCCTGGAGGAACACCTCGCCGGCGCTACCTCACCGGACGCCATCGCCGGCCTGCCTCCTCCTCCCCACCGGCCTGCTTCCTCTCCGTCATCGTCCCCGTCGACCACCCGACCCCCGCTGCCCCCGTCCACAAGATAGCGCGTGGTAGCATCCACAAGATGACATAGATATTCGTAAAGTACACGGTTCTGAAAGGTTCAGACCCGTTGACTAATAACCTCTCTCACAAGCATAACATGACCAAACCAGAACACATTGAGTGATAATCACATGGTGATGTAAACTAGATTGTTGACTCTAGTAAACTCTTTAGATGTTGGTCACATGGTGATGTGACCAGTGAGTGTTAATCACATGGTGATGTGAACTAGATTATTGACTCTAGTGCAAGTGGGAGACTGTTGGAAATATGCCCTAGAGGCAATAATAAATGGTTATTATTATATTTCTTTGTTCATGGTAATTGTCCATTATTCATGCTATAATTGTATTGTCCGGAAATCGTAATACATGTGTGAATACATAGACAACACCATGTCCCTAGTGAGCCTCTAGTTGACCAGCTCGTTGATCAATAGATGGTTACGGTTTCCTGACCATGGACATTGGATGTCGTTGATAATGGGATCACATCATTAGGAGAATGATGTGATGGACAAGACCCAATCCTACGCATAGCATAAAAGATCGTGTAGTTTCGTTTGCTAGAGCTTTTCCAATGTCAAGTATCTTTTCCTTAGACCATGAGATCGTGCAACTCCCGGATACCGTAGGAGTGCTTTGGGTGTGCCAAACGTCACAACGTAACTGGGTGACTATAAAGGTGCATTACGGGTATCTCCGAAAGTGTCTGTTGGGTTGGCACGGATCGAGACTGGGATTTGTCACTCCGTGTGACGGAGAGGTATCTCTGGGCCCACTCGGTAATGCATCATCATAATGAGCTCAATGTGACTAAGGCGTTAGTCACGGGATCATGCATTGCGGTACGAGTAAAGAGACTTGCCGGTAACGAGATTGAACTAGGTATTGGGATACCGACGATCGAATCTCGGGCAAGTAACATACCGATTGACAAAGGGAATTGCATCGGATTGATTGAATCCTCGACACCGTGGTTCATCCGATGAGATCATCGTGGAGCATGTGGGAGCCAACATGGGTATCCAGATCCCGCTGTTGGTTATTGACCGGAGAGGCGTCTCGGTCATGTCTGCATGTCTCCCGAACCCGTAGGGTCTACACACTTAAGGTCCGGTGACGCTAGGGTTGTAGAGATATATGTATGCGGAAACCCGAAAGTTGTTCGGAGTCCCGGATGAGATCCCGGACGTCACGAGAGGTTCCGGAATGGTCCGGAGGTAAAGATTTATATATGGGAAGTCTTATTTTGGTCGCCGGAAAGGTTTCGCACTTTATCGGTATTGTACCGGGAGTGCCGAAAGGGGTCCGGGGGTCCACCAAGGGGGTCCACCAGCCCCGGGGGGCCACATGGGCTGTAAGGGGTGCGCCTTGGCCTATATGGGCCAAGGGCACCAGCCCCAAGAGGCCCATGCGCAAGAGATAAGAAAAAAGGGAGAGTCCTAAAAGGGGAAGGCACCTCCGAGGTGCCTTGGGGGGGAAGGACTCCCCCCTGGCCGCACCCTTCCTTGGAGGAAGGGGCAAGGCTGCGCCCCCCCCTCTCCCTTGGCCCTATATATAGTGGGGGGAAGGGAGGGCAGCAACATCTAAGCCTTGGGCGCCTCCCTCCTCCCCTGCAACACCTCTCTCTCTCTCGCAGAAGCTCGGCGAAGCCCTGCCGGAGACCCGCTACATCCACCACCACGCCGTCGTGCTGTTGGATCTCCATCAACCTCTCCTTCCCCCTTGCTGGATCAAGAAGGAGGAGACGTTGCTGCACCGTACGTGTGTTGAACGCGGAGGTGCCGTCCGTTCGGCACTCGGTCATCGGTGATTTGGATCACGGCGAGTACGACTCCGTCATCCACGTTCATTGGAACGCTTCCGCTCGCGATCTACAAGGGTATGTAGATCCACTCCTTTCCCTTCGTTGCTAGTAGACTCCATAGATGCATCTTGGTGAGCGTAGGAAAATTTTAAATTATGCTACGATTCCCAACAGTGGCATCATGAGCCAGGTCTATGCGTAGTTACTATGCACGAGTAGAACACAAAGCAGTTGTGGGCGTTGAGTTTGCCAATTCTTCTTGCCGCTACTAGTCTTTTCTTGTTTCGACGGCATTGTAGGATGAAGCGGCCCGGACCGACCTTACACGTACTCTTACGTGAGACAGGTTCCACCGACTGACATGCACTAGTTGCATAAGGTGGCTAGCGGGTGTCTGTCTCTCCTACTTTAGTCGGAACAGATTCGATGAAAAGGGTCCTTATGAAGGGTAAATAGAAATTGGCAAATCACGTTGTGGTCATACGTAGGTAAGAAACGTTCTTGCTAGAAACCTACAAACCACGTAAAAACTTGCAACAACAATTAGAGGACGTCTAACTTGTTTTTGCAGCAAGTGCTATGTGATGTGATATGGCCAGAAGATGTGATGAATGATATATATGATGTATGAGATTGATCATATTCTTGTAATAGGAATCACGACTTGCATGTCGATGAGTATGACAACCGGCAGGAGCCATAGGAGTTGTCTTTATTATTTTGTATGACCTGCGTGTCATTGAATAACGCCATGTAAATTACTTTACTTTGTTGCTAAACGCGTTAGCCATAGAAGTAGAAGTAATCGTTGGCGTGACGACTTCATGAAGACACAATGATGGAGATCATGATGATGGAGATCATGGTGTCATGCCGGTGACGAAGATGATCATGGTGCCCCGAAGATGGAGATCAAAGGAGCATAATGATATTGGCCATATCATGTCACTATTTGATTGCATGTGATGTTTATCATGTTTTTGCATCTTATTTGCTTAGAACGACGGTAGCAAGTAGGATGATCCCTTATAATAATTTCAAGAAAGTGTTCACCCTAACTGTGCACCGTTGCGAAGGTTCGTCGTTTCGAAGCACCACGTGATGATCGGGTGTGATAGATTCTTACGTTCGAATACAACGGGTGTTGACGAGCCTAGCATGTACAGACATGGCCTCGGAACACACGCAATACACTTAGGTTGACTTGACGAGCCTAGCATGTACAGACATGGCCTCGGAACACGGAGGACCGAAAGGTCGAGCATGAGTCGTATAGAAGATACGATCAACATGGAGATGTTCACCGATCTTGACTAGTCCGTCTCACGTGATGATCGGACACGGCCTAGTTGAACTCGGATCATGTTTCACTTAGATGACCAGAGGGATGTCTATCTGAGTGGGAGTTCATAATCAGAGGAACTTCATTATCATGAACATAGTCAAATAAGTATTTGCAAATTATGTCATAGCTTGCGCTTTAGTTCTACTGATTAAGATATGTTCCTAGAGAAAATTTAGTTGAAAGTTGGTAGTAGCAATTATGCGGACTGGGTCCGTAAACTGAGGATTGTTCTCATTGCTGCACAGAAGGCTTATGTCCTTAATGCACCGCTCGGTGTGCTGAACCTCAGCGTCGTCTGTAGATGTTACGAAACATCTGACATACACGTTTTGATGACTACGTGATAGTTCAGTGCGGTTTAGAATTGTGGCACCAAAGACGTTCTTGAAACGTCGCAGAACATGTGAGATGTTCCGAAGACTGAAATTGGGATTTCAGACTAGTGCCCACGTCAAGAGGTATGAGACCTTTGACAAGTTTCTTAAGCCTGCAAACTAAGGGAGAAAAGCTCAATCGTTGAGCATGTGCTCAGATTGTCTGAGTGCCACAATCGCTTGAATCGAGTGGGAGTTAATCTCCCAGATGAGATAGTGATAGTTCCCCATAGTCATTGCCACCAAGCTAGTAGAGCTTCGTGATGAACTATAACATATCAAGGATAGTTATGATGTTCCTTGAGCTATTCGCGATGTTTGACACCGCGAGAGTAGAAATCAAGAAGGAGCATCAATTGTTGATGGTTAGTAAAACCACTAGTTTAAGAAGGGCAAGGGCAAAAGGGATACTTCATGAAACAGCAAGTCGTTTGCTGCTCTAGTGTAGAATCCCAAAGTTTGAACCCAAACCCGAGACTAAGTGCTTCTGTAATGAGAGGAACGGTCACTAAAGCAGTACTACCCTAGATACTTGGTAGATGAGAAGGCAGGCAAGGTCGACAGAAGTATATTGGATATACGTTATACGAATGTGTACTTTACTAGTACTCCTAGCAGCACCAGGGTATTAGATACTGGTTCGGTTGCTAAGTGTTAGTAACTCGAAATAAAAGCTGCGGAATAAATGGAGACTAGCTAAAGGTGAGATGACGATATGTGTTGGAAGTGTTTCCAAGGTTGATGTGATCAAGCATCGCATGCTCCCTCCACCATCGAGATTTGGTGTTTGCGTTGAACATGATTGGATTATGTTTACCGCAAAACGGTTATTCATTTAAGGAGAATAATGGTTACTCTGTTTATTTGAATAATACCTTCAATGGTCTTGCACCTAAAATGAATCTCGATCGTATTGATACACATGTTCGTGCCAAAAGATATAAAATAGTAATGATAGTACCACATACTTGTGGCACTGCAATTTGAGTCATATTGGTATAGAACGCATGAAGAAGCTCCATGTAGATGGATCTTTGGACTCAGTCGTTTTTGAAAAGATTGAGACATGCGAACCATGTCTATTGGTATATATGCATGAAGAAACTCCATGCAGATGGATCGTTTGGACTCACTTGATTTTGAATCACTTGAGACATGCAAATCATACCACATGGGCAAGATGACTGAAAGGCCTCGTTTTCAGTAAGATGGAACAAGAGAGCAACTTATTGGAAGTAATACATTTTGATGTATGCAGTCCAATGAGTGCTGAGGCATGCAGTGGATATCGTTGTGTTCTTACTTCACAGATGATTTGAGTAGATGCTGAGTGTATTTACTTGATGGAACACAAGTCTGAATTATTGAAATGTTCAAGTAATTTCAGAGTGAAGTTGAAGATCATCGTGACAAGAGGATAAAATGTCTGTGATATGATCATAGAGATGAGTATCTGAGTTACGAGTTTGGCACACAATTGAGACATTGTGGAAAGTGTTTCACAATTAATACCGCCTGGAACACCATAGTGTGATGGTGTGTCCGAACATCATAACTGCACCCTATTGGATATGGTGCATACCATGATGTTTCTTATCAAATTACCACTATCGTTTATGGGTTAGGCATTAGAGACAACCGCATTCACTTTAAAAGGGGCACCACGCAATTCCGTTGAGACGACACCGTTTATAGAAACCTAAGTTGTCGTTTCTTAAAAGTTTGGGGCTGCGATGCTTATGTGAAAAAGTTTCAGGTGATAAGCTCGAACCCAAAGCGGATAAATGCATCTTCATAGAATACCCAAAAACAGTTGGGTATACCTCCTATTTCAGATCTGGAAGCAAAAGTAATTGCTTCTAGAAACGAGTCCTTTCTCGAGGAAAAGTTTCTCTCGAAAGAATTGAGTGGGAGGATGGTGGAGACTTGATAAGGTTATTGAACCGTCGCTTCAACTAGTGTGTAGCAGGGCACAGGAAGTTGTTCCTGTGGCACCTACACCAATTGAAGTGGAAGCTTATGATAGTGATCATGAAACTTCGGATCAAGTCACTACCAAACCTCGTAGGACGACGAGGATGCGCACTACTTCAGAGTAATGCATGATCCTGTCTTGGAAGTCATGTTGCTAGACAACAATGAACCTACGAGCTATGGAGAAGCAATGGTGGGCCCATATTCCGACGAATGGCTCGAGGCCATGAAATCCGAGATAGAATCCATGTATCAGAACAAAGCATGGACTTTGGTGAACTTGCCCGATGATCGGCAAGCCATTGAGATAAATGGATCTTTAAGAAGAAGACGGACATGGACGGTAATGTTACCGTCTATGAAGCTCGACTTGTGGCAAAGAGTATTTTCACAAGTTCAAGGAGTTGACTACGATGAGTTTTTCTCATCCGTAGCGATGCTTAGGTCTGTCGGAATCATGTTAGCATTAGCTACATTTATGAAATCTGGCAGATGGATGTCAAAACAGGTTTCCTTACCAGTTTTCGTAAGGAAAGGTTGTATGTGATACAATCAGAAAGGTTTTGTCGATCCTAAGGATGCTAAAAGGTATGCTAGCTCCAGCGATCCTTCCATGGATTAGAGCAAGCATCTCGGAGTCAGAATATACGCTTTGATGGAGTGATCAAAGTTTTTGGGTTTATACAAAGTTTGTTAGAAACTTGTATTTACAATAAAGTGAGTGGGAGCGCTACAACATTTCTGATAAGTATATGTGAATGACATATTGTTGATCCGAAATGATGTAAAATTTCTGGAAAGCATAAAGGGTTGTTTGAAAGGAGTTTTTCAAAGGAAGACCTGGATAAAGCTACTTACATATTGGGCATCAAGATCCATAGAGATAGATCAAGACGCCTGATGATACTTTCAAAAGACAGCACACCTTGACATGATTTTGAAAGAGTTCAAAATAGATCAGCAAAGAAGGAGTTCTTGGCTGTGTTACAAGGTGTGAGTATTGAGTGAGACTCAAGACCTGACCACAGCAGAAGATAGAGAAAGGACGAAGGTCGTCCCCTATGCTTTAGACATAGGCTCTATAGTATGCTATGCTGTGTACTGCACATGTAGTGTGCCTTGCCATGAGTTGGTCAAGAGGGTACAATGGTGATCCGGGAAAGGATCTCATGACAGCGGTCGAACTTATCCTTAGCACCTAGTGGATTAAGGAATTTTCTCGATTATGGAGGTGGAAAGGAGTTCGTCGTAAAGGGTTACGTCGATGCGAACTTTGACACTAATCCGGATGACTCTGAGTAGTAAACCGGATTCGTATAGTAGAGCAATTATTTGAAATGGCTCCAAATAGCGCGTGGTAGCATCCACAAGATGACATAGATATTCGTAAAGCACACGGTTCTGAAAGGTTCAGACCCGTTGACTAATAACCTCTCTCACAAGCATAACATGACCAAACCAGAACACATTGAGTGATAATCACATAGTGATGTGAACTAGATTGTTGACTCTAGTAAACTCTTTAGATGTTGGTCACATGGTGATGTGACCAGTGAGTGTTAATCACATGGTGATGTGAACTAGATTATTGACTCTAGTGCAAGTGGGAGACTGTTGGAAATATGCCCTAGAGGCAATAATAAATGGTTATTATTATATTTCTTTGTTCATGGTAATTGTCCATTATTCATGCTATAATTGTATTGTCCGGAAATCGTAATACATGTGTGAATACATAGACAACACCATGTCCCTAGTGAGCCTCTAGTTGACTAGCTCGTTGATCAATAGATGGTTACGGTTTCCTGACCATGGACATTGGATGTCGTTGATAATGGGATCACATCATTAGGAGAATGATGTGATGGACAAGACCCAATCCTAAGCATAGCATAAAAGATCGTGTAGTTTCGTTTGCTAGAGCTTTTCCAATGTCAAGTATCTTTTCCTTAGACCATGAGATCGTGCAACTCCCGGATACCGTAGGAGTGCTTTGGGTGTGCCAAACGTCACAACGTAACTGGGTGACTATAAAGGTGCATTACGGGTATCTCCGAAAGTGTCTGTTGGGTTGGCACGGATCGAGACTGGGATTTGTCACTCCGTGTGACGGAGAGGTATCTCTGGGCCCACTCGGTAATGCATCATCATAATGAGCTCAATGTGACTAAGGCGTTAGTCACGGGATCATGCATTGCGGTACGAGTAAAGAGACTTGCCGGTAACGAGATTGAACTAGGTATTGGGATACCGACGATCGAATCTCGGGCAAGTAACATACCGATTGACAAAGGGAATTGCATCGGATTGATTGAATCCTCGACACCGTGGTTCATCCGATGAGATCATCGTGGAGCATGTGGGAGCCAACATGGGTATCCAGATCCCGCTGTTGGTTATTGACCGGAGAGGCGTCTCGGTCATGTCTGCATGTCTCCCGAACCCGTAGGGTCTACACACTTAAGGTCCGGTGACGCTAGGGTTGTAGAGATATATGTATGCGGAAACCCGAAAGTTGTTCGGAGTCCCGGATGAGATCCCGGACGTCACGAGAGGTTCCGGAATGGTCCGGAGGTAAAGATTTATATATGGGAAGTCTTATTTTGGTCGCCGGAAAGGTTTCGCACTTTATCGGTATTGTACCGGGAGTGCCGAAAGGGGTCCGGGGGTCCACCAAGGGGGTCCACCAGCCCCGGGGGGCCACATGGGCTGTAAGGGGTGCGCCTTGGCCTATATGGGCCAAGGGCACCAGCCCCAAGAGGCCCATGCACAAGAGATAAGAAAAAAGGGAGAGTCCTAAAAGGGGAAGGCACCTCCGAGGTGCCTTGGGGGGGAAGGACTCCCCCCTGGCCGCACCCTTCCTTGGAGGAAGGGGCAAGGCTGCGCCCCCCCTCTCCCTTGGCCCTATATATAGTGGGGGGAAGGGAGGGCAGCAACATCTAAGCCTTGGGCGCCTCCCTCCTCCCCTGCAACACCTCTCTCTCTCTCGCAGAAGCTCGGCGAAGCCCTGCCGGAGACCCGCTACATCCACCACCACGCCGTCGTGCTGTTGGATCTCCATCAACCTCTCCTTCCCCCTTGCTGGATCAAGAAGGAGGAGACGTTGCTGCACCGTACGTGTGTTGAACGCGGAGGTGCCGTCCGTTCGGCACTCGGTCATCGGTGATTTGGATCACGGCGAGTACGACTCCGTCATCCACGTTCATTGGAACGCTTCCGCTCGCGATCTACAAGGGTATGTAGATCCACTCCTTTCCCTTCGTTGCTAGTAGACTCCATAGATGCACCTTGGTGAGCGTAGGAAAATTTTAAATTATGCTACGATTCCCAACAACATGGGCCCTGCCCAGAGAACGTTTTAAAAAATGATTTTAAAAAATTAAATTAATAAAAATAAATAATTAAGATAATTAATTAACTTAATTAATCATGTTAATATTAACTAATTAAGATTAATTAACCTAATAACTAATTAACCTAATTAACTAATGTTAATTACCTAACAGCCCCTGACAGGTGGGACCCACCTGTCAGGTTGACCAGTCAACGGTCAACGTTGACAGCTGACGTCATGCTGACGTCAGGCTGATGCATTAATTAAATTTCGAATTAAAATAATTTATTAAATTCTAAAAATAATTTAAATCTTTTAAAATTATTATAAAATAAACCGTAGCTCGGATGGAAAAACTTTGTACATGAAAGTTGCTCAGAACGACGAGACAAATCCGGATACGCAGCCCGTTCGTTCACCACACGTCCCTAGCATAGTGAACCTGCAACATTTCTCCCCCGGTCAGCTGTCTGGCAGAGGTCCGGAACCGGGAAAACATTTCCGGTTGAATTTCCCCCTTCACCTATTCGTGTAGACATACGTTAGGTCACACCCGACACGTCGTGTTACCACGTTATGCTTTGTGATGCTATGTTTGCTTTATATTTACTGTTTCTTCCCCCTCTTCTCTCCGGTAGACCCCGAGACCAATGCTGCCCCTGTGATCGACTATGTCGACAACGACCCGTCCTTGCCAGAGCAACCAGGTAAGCCCCCCCCCTTGATCACCAGATATCGCCTATTCTTCTCTATACTGCTTGCATTAGAAGAGTGTAGCATGTTACTGCTTTCGGTTAATCCTATTCTGCTGCATAGCCTGTCATTGTTGCTAGAGTTGTTACCCTTACCTGCTATCCTACTGCTTAGAATAGGATGCTAGTTTTTCCATCAGTGGCCCTACATTCTTGTCCGTCTGCCATGCTACTACTGGGCCGTGATCACTGCGGGAGGTGATCACGGGTATATACTATATACTTTATATACATGACACATGTGGTGACTAAAGTCGGGTCAGCTTGCTGAGTACCCGCAAGTGATTCTGATGAGGGTGCTGAAAGGACAGGTGGCTCCATCCCGGTAGAGGTGGGCCTGGGTTCCTGACGGCCCCCGACTGATACTTTGTGGCGGAGCGACAGGGCAGGTTGAGACCACCTAGGAGAGAGGTGGGCCTGGCCCTGGTCGGCGTTCGCGGATACTTAACACGCTTAACGAGATCTTGGTATTCGATCTGAGTCTGGCCAATTGGTCTATACGCACTAACCAACTACGCGGGAACAGTTACGGGCACTCAACGTCGTGGTATCAGCCGAAGCTCTTCTTGACGTCGGCGACGGAGCGGCGCGCACCGGATTGGACTGGAACGCCTGCTAGGCTAGGTCTGCTTCCGGCCGCCCTCGCAACATGCAGGTGTGCAATGGGCGATGGGCCCAGACCCCTGCGCGCATAGGATTTAGACCGGCGTGCTGACCTCTCGGTTGAGCCTAGGTGGGGCTGCGACGTGTTGATCTTCCGAGGCCGGGCATGACCCAGAAAAGTGTGTCCGGCCAAATGGGATCGAGCGTGTTGGGTTATGTGGTGCACCCCTGCAGGGAAGTTTATCTATTCGAATAGCCGTGTCCCTCGGTAAAAGGACGACCCAGAGTTGTACCTTTACCTTATGACAACTAGAACCGGATACTTAATAAAATACACCCTTCCAAGTGCCAGATACAACCTGGTGATCGCTCTCTAACAGGGCGACGAGGAGGGGATCGCCGGGTAGGATTATGCTATGCGATGCTACTTGGAGGACTTCAATCTACTCTCTTCTACATGCTGCAAGATGGAGATGGCCAGAAGCGTAGTCTTCGACAGGACTAGCTATCCCCCACTTATTCTGGCATTCTGCAGTTCAGTCCACCGATATGGCCCTTTACACATATACCCATGCATATGTAGTGTAGCTCCTTGCTTGCGAGTACTTTGGATGAGTACTCACGGTTGCTTTTCTCCCTCTTTTCCCCTTTCTGTACCTGGTTGTCGCAACCAGATGCTGGAGTCCAGGAGCTAGAGATCTCGATGATGATTCTACATGGAGTTCGGCTTCGAGGAGTAGTTAGGAGGTCCCAGGCAGGAGGCCTTGCCTTTTCGATCATTGCTACTTTTGTGCTAGCCTTCTTAAGGCAGGCTTGTTTAACTTATGTCTGTACTCAGATATTGTTGCTTCCGCTGACTCGTCTATGATCGAGCACTTGTATTCGAGCCCTCGAGGCCCCTGGCTTGTATTATGATGCTTGTATGACTTATTTATGTTGTAGAGTTGTGTTGCGATATCTTCCCATGAGTCCCTCATCTTGATCGTACACATTTGCGTGCATGATTAGTGCACGGTCAAATCGGGGGCGTCACAAGTTGGTATCAGAGCCAACTGCCTGTAGGAATCCCCCTTTCCAACTCCTTGGCCGATGTCGAGTCTAGTCATTGAAAAACTTTTACTAACATGGTTGTGTGGCTTACGGGCCCACGTCGCCATTGGGTGGTATTAGGATCTTTTACTCCTTGTCTATACTCTGGGACTCTGATCTCTCTTCTATTCGGGTTAAGTGAATTTTGCTAAATCTAACATTAGGATCTCATTATCACTTTCACCCGGAGAGGCCCTTATTACTGATGATCGTCTGCTGCACGTGAAGACCCTGAAGATACTCTCCGCTGATAACCCGAGAACTTGTGTTCATCGCTTTTGCAATTCCCTTCCATCGATAAACTCCTATGGATAACCACGTATAGTCGCCATTCATACAATGTTGCCCAGTTGATCTTGTTATTACAAGATACCCCGGAATTCTCTCTGTTGTTCCGAGAATCCTTTGAGCTTACTGCCTTGCTGTTCCTTGTCACCTGAATACCCCTACGGATAATTCTTGCACCTACCGAGTATCGACTCATCCCCAGTTGATTCATGTATTTCACAATAGTCTTAAAAATACTATTCGATCTTCCGAAAATCCTCAGGAGCCTGTTGCTCTTGAAATTCTTGTTTGCTTGCATTATGGTCAATCCCATAAGTCTCGTAATCTTATTGGCATCTCTTGTCATTATCATTTTGAGTCCGTTGATTCAATTTGTTGCGAATGCTCGCAATCCTCAATCAGACCCTAGAATTCATCCTTCCGGCTCAGACATCATTTTAAACGTGAGCTGGATCTCGACCAATCAAATTGCCATCGATTGTACCCCTAAGCCTACTCAACTTATCCATCCTTGATTAGAGTGTTGCTTCTGATCCCCTGATTTGGAAATCTTAATTCTTTTGCATTTGAACTTTGAATTAGTCAGTTGTTTCTATAATCAGATCTCCTTGCATTCTTCTTCCTCTGGTTGAGTACCGATGCTCACATCAGATCCCTTGTGGACCATCGGTTCCTTTGTTGGATTTTATCCGGCAGTGTCCTTCATATTGAATAACCTTGTGAGCCTTTCCATGGGTATATAATGCCTTTGGTAAATTGTATCATCTGCTTTTGAACAATGCTCTACTTTCGAGCTTGTAATATTTACTCCGAAGTTTGTGGTATATGTCCTAAGATGCCCTAATGGGTTGAACCTACGCCTCCCTAATCCGTGTGAACCCGAAAGATTACACGGGTCATACTTATCTGGTATTGCACCAGGTAAAAACTTTCAACATCTAATGTCATTTTCGAAATACGAGAGGTGAATGAAAGGTTATGCATTGAACAAGTGGGAGTCGACCTTGAACTTTGTGTTCATGCCCATGGACACGATGCAGATCTTATCATTAAAGCTTCTCTTAAATTAATTATTCCCTCGGTATAAGTTCATCTTATATCTGGGATCTGGCCTTTTTCAATCGTGGTTCTGACCATGTTCTCCTTTAAATACCATTTCTCGTGCAAGTTTAAGCACTTGTCCTCTGCAAAGCAATACACCCGTCCAACCTCTACTTTGATCTGTCGTCAAGTATTACCCCCTGGTATCTCGAGATTATCATGGAACTGCATAACTTCTTATGAGTTCTTCATCAAGTGCTACATTCTCACTGATTCCAATTTTCCACGGGCTCTGAGTTATTCATCACGCAAAGACACCGATAACTGAACCGAGTCCGCACTACGATTCAACAACTCTTAGTAATCTTCTTTAAGTAAGAGTTTGTACCCGATCACGCCATTCCTAGCCTGTTTGGCTATATCGTTATCTTGATGATTTTAACTGTGCTACCTGGTCCTTATTCCCGAAGCACCACTTTCAACGATGAGCTAAGCTTACGTCGATTTTCCTCGTCATATCGTTTCACCTCGAACAACAAACTTGACCCCGAGTTTGTGTAGTATCTGTGGCTCCAATAATCTTTTGTTGCATCAGTCCTTTTGCTTGATGCAGTCGCTGATCAATTGCTTCTTCGTGGATCCCCTCGACAACAAAATGTCGTGATCATCATCAACCTTTTGACTCCTTCCAGGATATCAATGGAATTCTTGATGATAAGTGTCATCCTCGTTCCTTGGTAATTTGAGTTACCATCGACAACATCCTTACATTCCTTTCATCACAAACTTGATCATGTTATGGAGCTCCTTGCTAACCAGCTTATGTTATGTTCTACCTTGGAGTATTACCATCTTTTATGTCAAGGATATTGTGAGAATTTATCCACCTCTTGAGAATTCTTGATATAGTAATACTTCTCGCCATCTCCATTTGTTTTCTGATCCCCGTGTTGTTTCTAACCGGAAAACCGACAGTTGAACTATGATGTGCGACTTCAAAACTTCTAGCAACCCTATTGCTTTGAAGTTAATGGTCGATATTTCATTCTTAGACCATTGGTTATCGAATCACCGTTCCAACATTGATCATTCTACCTAAGCCCATATTTCGGGTGCACCTTTCAACCAATGTTCAATTGTGTATGTTTTCCTCGAGCATACCTCATTATATCATTTGATCTGACAAATGTTATCTCCTTGTTCACATAAGTGTGGAAATCCCTCTTTTTGGAAATCTCGAGGAATTGTCGCTGAGTCCATCAGCCACCCCCTCATCCTCTCCTTGGTTTAATGATGAACTCTTGTTTCAGAACTTGCTTTCATAGTTCATTTCCCGAGAATCTTACAATGTCATCCCATCAATTTGTGTTGCACCTTTCTTCTCAGACACCCTGAGTCTGAGGTATCCTGACACCAATCAGATCTGAACCTCGGTCAGATATGATGGTTGGAACATATTTCCAAGAGTTATACATTGGTCTTTATATGACCCGGTAGGGTGATGTCATGCCTAGCACAACTGGCCGGAGGACCTATTGTTATAGTTCTTCCTTTCAGCAAGGTTATCCATTCTTCCATGAGGAAATTGTAAGACTTATTCTATAAGTTGTTCCTGATGGATCCTTTTTGTTTCCAAAGTCTGATCTTCACCTGTTGACCATGTCAATGCTATCTCGAAGCATGTCTATGGCACTCCGATTTTCAACAGGAACATTTGAAGCCCAATGCTAAATGTTTCCTGCTCAATTATCCAAACACCGTTGTATGGGTAATGTCATGAAATTTCTCTCCCCTACCTAAAGAGTTTTCTACATTATATCCTGTCATGGATATCATGCTCAGCTTGTCCTTGGGAAGGATATACCCTTGAAATATGTGTTTAAACACATTTTCCTTTCCATTGTTCTGTTTAATCTAATGATCACCCTTTTCCTTTCCATTATTTTATTTAATCTTTCTTGTGATCTATATGATCTAAGCAGTAATAATTCACTGCTTATGTAAACACCTCGGTGTACTACTCTGTCAATAAGACCCTGTTACTATTGTTGATGACATTCCGGTAGCCACCGATGGACGAGAACCTTGCCTATTGGTCCGCCTCGTTCAACGAGCAGGAAAGTGGTTCTCTTCGTCCCTCGCCCTTGGTACCGACGATGTTGCTGACATATAACTGGCAGGCTACCCTCTGACATGCCTTGCTATCATGATCATGCAAGATGCCACCGCCCTTCCTACTTTAACCACATGGTGGGCCCATAACCCACAGTTCCACAGGATCGAAACCTGACTCTCCTATACACCCCCTGTTCCCAAGGTTGTTCCTCGCGCGTGGCCTCGTATGTAATTCACGGGCCACCTTCCTAGTGATCTATTTTCGTAACAGACGCAATACTTAATCTTGTTGCTCTGGACCCCTTTCGCACTTGGTTTCAGACATCGAACCATTACCTATCCATTTGAAACTTCTCATGGTACCTTCTTACTTTGCTCTCGATATCTTCTTAAGTTTCAATTCGAGAGATACTTATCCTTCTTCCCCCGAGTTAACCGTCTGATGCTCAATCCTGTTAGAATCCGTCCTTATAGAGTTTTCCCCTCTTAACCTTTCGTAAGTACGGTGGAGTTCCCGAAGAAAGGACGACAACTTTATCATGATGCATTGGAATAAAGAATTGAAGACATCAACGAAAGGGATTAACTTCTTCGAGAAGATCCATTAGAATATCGTAACCAGAACTTTCCCCCTTACTCCCCACTTAAATCTCGGGATGAGATTTCTTGTAGTGGAGGAGAATTGTGATGCCCGAATAATTAAGCTACAGTAACCCTCTACTAATGATGACACGTCACCTCGGTTATTGTTGATAATCTCGCATTAGTTCAAAACGATTCAAATTCAAATTTTAATTAAAGGCAAACAATAAAAAAAATCAAATATTAAAACTAAAATGTTTTGAGTGAGCCAAATAATGCATAGGTAATTATGGCGGAGAAACCACACTTTTCATAAAATGTTTAAATACTCTAAAATGCTTTAAACCGTAACAAAAACAATTATATAAATGCTTTTGGTATTTTATAAATTGCTAAACTATTTTAATTCGGGGTAAAACCTTTTACGACAGTGGGTTATTCTGGAACAATATTTTAGGGGCTATTGTTATATTTTCCTGAACTAAAATTAATGTGTAACTAAAAGAAAAACCGAAAAGAAAAGAACACAAAAATTATGAAAATAAGGAGAAAGAACCCCCTGGCCAACTGGGCCAAACCGCCTAGCCGGCCAGCAGGCCACTGAGCCAGCCCAGCCTCGGCCTATATGGCCCTCTCACCCTGAAACCCTAACCCCTCTCCTAGTCGCCCACTTTCCCCCACTCGCTCCACTCCCCCTCTGCCCCCTCCCCGATCCAGATCGGATCGGGGGCGTTCGTCGCCGCCGCTCGGAATCCCTGCCGAAGCCGTCCCGCCACCCACCGTCGTCGGTGCCGCCTTCCCTTCTCTGTCACACGTCCTCGACCTCCTCCTCAACCACGGTCCCCAAGCTCGACGTCGCGTCGCCCTCACCGTCGCCTGGAGGAACACCTCGCCGGCGCTACCTCGTCGGACGCCATCGCCGGCCTGCCTCCTCCTCCCCACCGGCCTGCTTCCTCTCCGTCGTCGTCCCCGTCGACCACCCGAGCCCCGCTGCCCCCGTCCCTACGAATCACAGTGAGGCCCAAGGCCTCTTCCTTCTCTGTCCCCGCCGTCACCGTGCGCCCGCGCCATCCCGTGCCCGTGCACGCGCTCACGTGGCCGCGCGCGCCCGTGCGTCGCATCCACCGCGCCTCCTCGCGCTAGCGCACGCGCCCTCGCGTCCGCCTCGCTGCCCGCGCCCGTCGCCGCCCTGGTCCCCTGCTACTGCGGCCCCCGCCTTCCCCGCATTGGCTCGGCCGGCCGGCCTCGCCCATGACGACGCCCCTGGCTGTGCCCAGTGCTCCCTGCCCGGCGCCCGTCCGCGCGGCCCCACTCCGGCGCCGCCTCCTGTTGTCGCCGCCTGCCGACCCGCCTCCCTTCACCGGCGGCATCCGCGGCCTGGCTTGCCTCGCCTGCTCGCCGTGGCTACGCTCCGGCGAGCCGCCCGCGGTGCCCCAACGGCCTCCGCTCGGGTCCGCCCCGTCGGACGCCAACGCTCGCCCACACCCGCTAACGCTGGCACCCGCTATGGCCCCTGGGGCCTATGACACATGGGCCCCGCCCAAAGAACGTTTAAAAAAAATGATTAAAAAATTAAATTAATAAAAATAAATAAATAAATAATAAAGATAATTAATTAAGATAATTGATTAACTTAATTAATCCTGTTAATACTAACTAATTAAGATTAATTGACCTAATAACTAATTAACCTAATTAACTACTGTTAATTACCTAACAGCCCCTGACAGGTGGGACCCACCTATCAGGTTGACCAGGTCAACGTTGACTGCTGACGTCAGGCTGATGCATTAATTAAATTTCGAATTAAATTAATTTATTAAATTCTAAAAATGATTTAAATCTTTTAAAATTGTTATAAAATAAACCGTAGCTCGGATGGAAAAACTTTGTACATGAAAGTTGCTCAGAACGACGAGACGAATCCGGATACGCAGCCCGTTCGTTCACCACACGTCCCTAGCATAGTGAACCTGCAACATTTCACCTCCGGTCATCTGTCTGGCACAGGTCCGGAACCGGGAAAACATTTCCGGTTGAATTTCCCCCTTCACCTATTTGTGTAGACATACGTTAGGTCACACCCGACACGTCCTATTACCACGTTATGCTTTGTGATGCTATGTTTGCTTTATATTTACTGTTTCTTCCCCCTCTTCTCTCCGGTAGACCCCGAGACCGATGCTGCCCCTGTGATCGACTACGTCGACAACGACCCCTCCTTGCCAGAGCAACCAGGCAAGCCCCCCCCCCCCTTGATCACCAGATATCGCCTATTCTTCTCTATACTGCTTGCATTAGAAGAGTGTAGCATGTTACTGCTTTCGGTTAATCCTATTCTGCTGCATAGCCTGTCATTGTTGCTAGAGTTGTTACCCTTACCTGCTATCCTACTGCTTAGAATAGGATGCTAGTTTTTCCATCAGTGGCCCTACATTCTTGTCCGTCTGCCATGCTACTACTGGGCCGTGATCACTGCGGGAGGTGATCACGGGTATATACTATATACTTTATATACATGACACATGTGGTGACTAAAGTCGGGTCGGCTCGTTGAGTACCCGCAAGTGATTCTGATGAGGGGGCTGAAAGGACAGGTGGCTCCATCCCGGTAGAGGTGGGCCTGGGTTCCTGACGGCCCCGACTGATACTTTGTGGCGGAGCGACAGGGCAGGTTGAGACCACCTAGGAGAGAGGTGGGCCTGGCCCTGGTCGGCGTTCGCGGATACTTAACACGCTTAACGAGATCTTGGTATTTGATCTGAGTCTGGCCATTTGGTCTATACGCACTAACCAACTACGCGGGAACAGTTATGGGCACTCGACGTCGTGGTATCAGCCGAAGCTCTTCTTGACGTCAGCGATGGAGCGGCGCGCGCCGGATTGGACTTGAACGCCTGCTAGGCTAGGTCTGCTTCCGGCCGCCCTCGCAACATGCAGGTGTGCAATGGGCGATGGGCCCAGACCCCTGCGCGCATAGGATTTAGACCGGCGTGCTGACCTCTCGGTTGAGCCTAGGTGGGGCTGCGACGTGTTGATCTTCCGAGGCCGGGCATGACCCAGAAAAGTGTGTCCGGCCAAATGGGATCGAGCGTGTTGGGTTATGTGGTGCACACCTGCAGGGAAGTTTATCTATTCGAATAGCCGTGTCCCTCGGTAAAAGGACGACCCGGAGTTGTACCTTCACCTTATGACAACTAGAACCGGATACTTAATAAAATACACCCTTCCAAGTGCCAGATACAACCTGGTGATCGCTCTCTAACAGGGCGACGAGGAGGGGATCGCCGGGTAGGATTATGCTATGCGATGCTACTTGGAGGACTTCAATCTACTCTCTTCTACATGCTGCAAGATGGAGATGGCCAGAAGCGTAGTCTTCGACAGGACTAGCTATCCCCCACTTATTCTGGCATTCTGCAGTTCAGTCCACCGATATGGCCCTTTACACATATACCCATGCATATGTAGTGTAGCTCCTTGCTTGCGAGTACTTTGGATGAGTACTCACGGTTGCTTTTCTCCCTCTTTTCCCCTTTCTGTACCTGGTTGTCGCAACCAGATGCTGGAGTCCAGGAGCTAGAGATCCCGAGGATGATTCTACATGGAGTTCGGCTTCGAGGAGTAGTTAGGAGGTCCCAGGCAGGAGGCCTTGCCTTTTCGATCGTTGCTACTTTTGCGCTAGCCTTCTTAAGGCAGACTTGTTTAACTTATGTCTGTACTCAGATATTGTTGCTTCCGCTGACTCGTCTATGATCGAGCACTTGTATTCGAGCCCTCGAGGCCCCTGGCTTGTATTATGATGCTTGTATGACTTATTTATGTTGTAGAGTTGTGTTGTGATATCTTCCCGTGAGTCCCTGATCTTGGTCGTACACATTTGCGTGCATGATTAGTGTACAGTCAAATCGGGGGCGTTACACAGGGTCTCCCCCTCCTTCTGGGGAATGATATGCAGATCACTGGCCTGGACATGAGCTTGGTGGCCTCCTGTGAAGGCGCCAACGAACTCATGGCACAGGTCTGACCAGGAAGAGATGGAGTCCGCCGGCAAGTGCATCAACCAAGACATTACATTGGGCTTGAGCGCCAGCGGGAAGTAGTTGGCAAGCACCTTGTCATCGCGAGCCCCAGCGGCCTTCATCGCGATGGTGTAGATGCTGAGGAACTCAGACGGATGGGTGTTGCTGGTGTACTTCTCGCCGACGTCGGGCTTGAACGTGCAGTGGGACGGCCACTGGAACTGCCTCAGCTCACGGGTAAAAGACGGGCAGCCCACCTCGTAAGGTAGGCCGCCGGACTCCGCCGTTGCCAGGTGGTCCGTAGCATGTCCCGCCCGCTTGTCCGACTGGTAGCGCGTTTCGCGCCGGCGCTCGACGGTGGTTCGAGCATCTTCGTGGGCTCGCTCCCGAAGAACCTGGCGCTGGTCGCGGAGGGTCCGTGGATCGGACGATGCTATGGAGATGTTATCACCAGCGTCATCGCGACGGGCCGACGCCCGCAGCGGCTGGCGAGGAGGAGGAGAGTGCACCGTGGCTGCAGCTCCCCCGGTCCTCCAAGCGCCAGCATGTGGTGGTTCGGTGGAGCACCGAGCCGAGGGCCCCGCTGGTAGCGGATCGTCTTTATTCGCGACGGCGACAAGGCTCCGGATGGTGGCCCTCCACTCATCGAGCTTCTCCGCAACAGGAGGGAAGTCGAGGAGCAGTTGCGCGCGCGCCAAGGCTTCCGCTGGCGTGGGTGGCGGCGACAGCTGAGTGGATCGTGGTACGCTTCGACTTCTAACCATTTTAGAAGGAGCTCCGTCACGACCCAGCGGCTACGTGCAATTTTCACCAGCGCTTCGCCGAGCGTGTTGAACTCCTTCGTCTTGCCGATGACGCACAGGGCTCTTCCCATGGCGGTGCCCAGGGTCACCAACGTGGTGACGCTGCTGGGCGCCCACACCATGGGAAGAACACGCGGTGGTCGGCGGTGTATGCGTCCTCGAGGTCGCCGCGCCGGCCGGAGTCGGCGCAACGACACCCCGGGAGGTCCCCGCGCCGCCTGCGGGGGCCCCAGCTCCGTCCTTGGGCCCGGTGGCGTGCAGCCGGTCGTCTGGTACAAAAATGTGCCCCTAGTTTTGTACACCGACAGTATCTGTCGTGGAATTGTCACGGCAGATGTCCTCGAGCTAGGACTTAGTCATGGAGCCATCGCAACTAGGAAGCTTGAAGGGGTTAAGCGGGACAAGGAACATGAGGGTTTATACTGGTTCGGCCCCTTACGGTGAAGGTAAAAGCCTACGTCCAGTTTGAGGCGGTATTGATCAGGGTTTCGATAACCAGGGAGCTAAACCGCTATGCCTAGCTCTCGATCAGATTGTTCCCGTCCTTAAACCGCTGCCGGGTCGTCCATTTATATAGGGAGGCTGACGCCCAGCAGCTCTCAGAGTCCCGGCCGGCTCATAAGAGTGTCCGGCTCGGACTCTCAACTATTCTTGCCTTACACTACAAGTTCTACCATAATAATGATTGCAACTACGGGCCTTAAGCCATATCCGGGTCTTAAGCCCATCTTTGGCCCACCGTCCTCAAGCTTGGCGCCGAGCTTCTGGCAATGACCATATGAGTAACCCGGCCCATCCTGGCGGGTGACTCTAAGGTCTATATCCTCAACATTAGGCCCCAGATTGATCTGAGCCGGCTCATGTCAATCTTCCATTCCTTCGACAGAAAACCTCCGGCTTACAATTGTGTGAAGGCCATAACCCGGCATGACGTCATCCTCTGGACTCCGGATAATCCGCCGTGATGTCATCCTCCAGATCCGCAACGGATCTTTACCTTTACTGTCATCCCGAAAATCAAGGCGTTTCGTGGGGAGATAACCACGTCGTGGTCTCCTTGATTCTCGCGCCCACTTATGAGCTCGCCTTATAAATAGGCCGGCCCGACGGGCCTTCAGCCACTTCTCTCTCCTTCGTCTTCTTCCTTGCGCCACTGCTCCCCTGCCCGAGCTCTGCTACTACCGCCGCCGCGGGTCTTCTCGTCGTCATCAACTCAGGCCGCTGCATCACCTTGATTTGACCAGAGAAACGCGACAACCTCCGCGACTCACCAGCCACCGTAAGTCCTGCCTGCCCTGTAGAACAGATCTGCCGTAGGGTTCATCCGTGTTCTTCGTGTTCTTCGCTGTCACCTACGAGCCCCGGTAGTTTTTATTGTTACTGCCCTTTTTGATCTTAGCCCTGTGTAGAACTACTGCGGTAGCTGTTTTAGCACCCATTTCTCATGCAAGTAGACCTCCTTTTACCCGATCATTTTGATCCAAACTATTTACCGCAATGTGTGAAACCTGTTTTCACCATACTTAGTAAAAAACTGCCCTCATTGAATCATGGCGGTTTACATTTCTGGCTTAAAGAAAACATGCGCCGTAGAGCCTTCCGACTTAAGGGAAGCCGCGCACCGTAAAACTTTCCAGCTCACTTATAACCAGGCTGTAGACAATTTGAATTACCCTTAAGCACACCAGCGGCTTAGATAACCCGATGTACTTAGACATATAACATTAGTCCCCTCCGTAAGCCGCCACCTAACACTGAATTACAACTTTCCTTCGGCTTATACTTAAACCGGACGTTTCCTTTTATCATAGGCTGCCGACTTTCACCATGCCTCCCAAGGCTCCTAAGGCCTCCATTACTTGCAATTGGATGAGGTCCAACGTCACCAATGAGACCCTAGCGGATTTTGTTAAGTCAGGCCACTTGCCCAAGAAGGACGTCATGTCCTACCGTGCCCCTGACCCATCAGAGGAGAGACCACAGCCAAAGGACAGAGAGGTGGTCATTTTTGCGGATCACATGAGCTGGGGCTTCGCACCGCCCGGCTCAAAGTTTTTCAGAGACGTTCTGAATTTCTTCGATCTGCGACCTCAGGACATAGGACCCAACTCAGTATCCAATATCTGCAACTTCCAAGTGTTCTGCGAGGTTTACCTTGGAGAAGAACTCAGACTGCTGCTCTTCAGAGAGCTTTTCTGTTTAAACCGCCAGAACAAGTGTGCCAACGGGCCAAGTTTGGAGCTAGGCGGCATCTCCATCCAGCGGCGTAGGGACTGCCTTTTCCCTTACGCAGAGCCGCCCAGCCACCCCAAGGACTGGAATCTGACGTGGTTTTACTGCCAAGATACATCACCGACTGATGAGAGTCCGTTGCCCGGCTTTCGCCCCTCGCGTCTGGAGCCGACTCACCCACTGTCAGACAAGCTGACTCCAGCAGAGCGCTAACCCCTGCTCCCTACCATCAACAAGATCAAGGCTCTCCTGGGCAATGGTCTGAACGGAATCGATCTGGTCCGGGTCTGGATCTCGTGGCGGGTGATCCCATTGAGCCGCCTCCCCGGCTTAATGTGTGAGTACACGGGCCGAAAGGATGACCCCCAGAGACACAGCCGCAACGATCTTCCTGAAGATATTGCCGAGGAGATGACCAAGGCTCTCCTAAACGAGAGCCTGGCAGATTGCGGGAGGACCGGGTTAGCCCCCTTCTGCAAGACCAACCCAGCCCCAGCGGTAAGCCACTGATTTAAACATTTTACCTTTATCTACAGATAACCTTCATCTGAATCTCTAAGAAATCACCATTGTATATTTTTAGGCTGATGACAAGTTCTGGCGGGTCAAATATGACCACGAAGCGGCCAAGAAGGCCAGAAAGGCGAAGAAAGCCGCCAAGAAAGCCGCTCCCCGCAAGAAGGGGAGTAGGCCAACTGCTTCGGAGCTGATGCAATTAAGCGACAGCTCCGAGTCAGAGGTAACCCCTGAACCTGTAAGCTCTTTGTTGTGTTTATTGTTTATTTCTTGTCCGCCTTACCAACACTTGTTCATCAACAGGATGACACCGGAGCCAGTAACCCGGTGGTTGAAGAGGTAATGTCACTTTCCTCCGACTCGGAGCCCTTGCCAAGGCTGAAAGTCCGAAGGGTAACCCGGAAAGTAAGCTTTTCACATCCTTTAGCTTATCAATATCCTCAATTTATTTTGAAGCGACAGGTTCATGAGAGCCGGCGTCACACCCGGACCAACAAGGACACCGACCTCTCCTCCGGGTTACCTGACGCATCGAGGAAGCGCCGAACTGAGGTTATTTCCCACTTGTACCCTTTTCATTCGTTGGCGGGTGTTATCCGTCAGCCACTCAATTCTTCTGACTCAAATTATCAGGAGACCTCCCCCTCTTCGGGCGACTCTATGCAGTCGAGTCTTCCGGCTTTCAAGACCGCGCCCGGGTAATGATACCCATCTCATGCTATACTTGTCTTTACTTACCCTTTTGTGCTTAACATTTCTGTCCTTTCAGTGCCCAAGCCAAACTCACCAAGAGGGCGAAGAAGGCCAAGCCAATCGAAGAGCCGGAGTTGCCTGAGCCGGAGGCAGCAGATCAAGAACCGCCAGCTGCCTCCGCTCCCGAAGCCTCCGCTCCAACCAACAAGGCAGCTGCCGAAGCTTCTGCTAACCCGGAGGCCTCCGGCTCGGCTCAACCAGCAAATGATCCGGACGTGGTAATCACCCGGACGGAATTTGTTGAGCCGGGGAGACCTACCGCACTGGCCAAGTGCTCCGCTAAGGGTGATTTGCTGCAGCCCCACCGGGTGAACCTGGACCTCTCCGACTACGCCAACCTGAGCATTGGAGAGCTCGTCTCTGGCTACATCAGCCAAGTGCACAAGAGCCGGGACGCAGAGGTTGCCATGGTGAACCAGATCCAGCAGAAATCTGAGGTATCATTCTGCTGTCCTCTTACTTACTGCATAGTTACCTTTACCATGCTAGCCCCCAAGTCGACGACTTATGATTGAATATGTTGTAGACTTAGGTTCCGGCTTACCCAATTGAACCGGCCATTTGTAGATAGAAACGTTCAATATGCATTAGCCCCCAAGTGCCAAGTGTCTTTGCTTGAAAAACGCTTGGGACTTGAAATTTATATAGTAACTGTTCATGTCATAACCCGAAAATTTATGCAGGCTGCTGGCAAGAAGCTAGAGGCTGACATGGCTGATCTCAAGAACTGGCTGAAGATGCAAGAGATGGAGACCCGGAAGGCAAATGCCAAATTTGTGTCCAGCATCGCCGCTCAAGAGAAGCTGAAGACAAAGTTTGATGCTGAGCGGAAGGCGTGGGCCGAAGAGAAGGCCGCATTGGTGAACCGGGCTGAACAGGCGGAGAAGGCTCTCTCCGAGAAGACCGCCGAGCTCTCCGGCCTAAAGCGCCAGGTGTCCCAGATGGTGGCCGCAATCTTCGGTAAGTCGCCTCACCGGCTTTCATCAAGTTTAGAATTTTTATATCTCATAATTCATCCTTGTCGGCGGCTTATCTGATTCTGTTAAACAGGTCCCAGAAGTGCCAACCTCAACCAGAGCGTGGTAACCAAGCTGAAGGCCGTGTATACCCTGGTGGAGCAGCTCTACACCGGGTCATAGCGTGCCTTGGCTGTGGTGGCCCTATCCAACGAGGTGCCGACTCACCTGGCAGAAGTCCTTCGCCGGCTCGCCGTTCTGCCTCAACGGATCCAAGAGCTGCGACGGGCCTCTGCAAGAGCCGGAGCGATCGCCGCGCTGAGCCGGGCCAAGGTGTTCCTGCCGGAGTTAGACCCGGCGGACATCACCCTTGGCTATCCAAGCCTGAAGGAAGACGGCTCCGCTTTCGATCAGAAGGACTTCGCAGCTTGCGTGAAGGCCGTACGCCCGGTGGCCACTCTGATTGGCAATGATACAGATCTGACTAAGTATCAGCCGGGCTACGATACAGAAAATCAGAGGATCCCTATTCCGCTCTATGAAGCCCTCAACTTGATCCCGCCGGCTCGTCAGCACACCTTCGCCCCGGAGATTGACCCGGCCGGGTTAATTCACGAGGAAGCCCAATTCGAAGCTCTCAGCGGCATCGACTGGAAGTCATCAACTTTCCAGGTCTTGGGATCAGCCGGAGGAGAAGATAGGAACGAGCCGGAGACTTCAACTCAACAAGCGTCGTAACTCGGCTGGCGGCTTAGCAAACAATGCCTCATCCTTTTGGACTCAATGAGTCTTGTAATAGAGTAGGACCAATACTTTATCTTTGTCGTGCCATCGTGCACGCCTTGAATGCTGAAGTCTGTTGGAATTGTCTCCTTTATGTTTCTCCGGGTCATAATTAATCATTTGTTTTCCTTACTCTCAAAATAGTTGCATGTAACTATCCTGCAGAGAAAGACAAATCACAAGCCTCGAGGTGGCTTACCGCCCTGAGAATCATAGGTTTTAGATAACCCGGAATATGAATCAAAAAAGGACTGGTCTTCAATAATATCCTAAATACAACCGTAATAACATACTTAGCGGCCTGCAAGCATACTTCTGGCTTAGATAACCCGGGTAGGAAGGTTGGTACCGCAATTCCGGTTTACCTGTCTTAATAACACCCATTGTGTTCAGCTAATACTGTAAACCAAAGTTAAGCCGGCAAAGTGAGACCCGGCCGTACACACTTGGAAATAAAACAGACGAAACTTGCTATAAAGCAGAGGAACTTAGGGGCTTCCGGTTCGAATACGACCAGAGACCCGGCCCAAAGGGGTTATGCTAGGATTCGAATACGATCATATAGCCCCCAGTGGGTGTGGCGATGCCAATCAAGAGGGTATCGACAGCTATGTTCTCTTTGGTTCGAATACGACCCATGTTTGAACAGGAAGCCCCCAAATGACTTTAAGAATTGTTTAACGACGCTGATTCGAATACGATCCACATCGGTTCTCAAAGGGGTTAAACTAAGATTCAAATATGATCAAAGAAAACTCCTCAATGAGCTCGGCACCTTGCCAATCAAATGGGTATTGACAGCTATGTTCTCTTTGGTTCGAATACGACCCATGTTTGAACAAGAAGCCCCCAAGTGACCTTATTGCTTACAGCTAGATTCGAACACGATCATAAGCTGGATCCTCCTTCAAGTTATCATGTAATCTTGTAATGAAAAACAACACGTACATATTTGGAGGAGGAAAAAGGACAGAGGTCCTGCTTTATTGCTTATCATAATATATACATGGCTGAGAGAAATATGTACATTATGAGAGCCGGTGGCTCAAGTGTAGTAAGGCCGAAGCTGAGCTATGTTCCACGGCCGACGGGTCTCTTCCTCCGACTTACGTGAATCTTTGCGCTCCCGAATGTCAATGAGGTAGTATGACCCGTTGTGCAAGTTCTTGCTGACCACAAAGGGCCCTTCCCAAGGCGGGGACAGCTTGTGTGTATCTGTTTGATCCTGGATGAGCCGGAGCACGAGATCGCCTTCCTGGAAGACCCGGGATTTAACCCGGCGGCTATGATAACGGCGCAGGTCTTGTTGGTAAATTGCCGAACGGGCTGCTGCCACATCATGCTGTTCGTCCAACAAGTCAAGAGCATCTTGGCGCGCCTGTTCATTATCTGTCTCAACATAAGCCGCCACTCGAGGTGAGTCATGACGGATGTCACTGGGGAGGACTGCTTCTGCCCCATAAACCATGAAGAAAGGCGTAAAACCTGTAGACCTGTTAGGAGTAGTGTTGATGCTCCATAACACGAAGGGCGACTCCTCCACCCAACAACCCGGCGTCCGTTGCAAAGGGACCAAAAGCTGGGGCTTGATGCCCTTCAGAATCTCCTGATTAGCTCTCTCAGCTTGACCATTGGATTAAGGATGAGCCACTGAGGAAACATCAAGTCGGATATGCTCTCGTTGACAAAACTCTTCCATGGCGCCTTTGGAGAGATTGGTGCCATTGTCAGTGATAATGCTGTGCGGAAAACCAAAGCGAAAGGTCACCTTTTTCATAAACTGAACCGCCGTAGCTGCATCGCACTTGCTAACTGGCTCCGCTTCAACCCACTTGGTAAACTTGTCAAGTGCCACCAAAAGGTGGGTCTTCTTATCCTTGGACCTTTTGAAAGGCCCAACCATATCAAGCCCCCAGACCGCAAAGGGCCAAGTAATTGGGATCATCCTCAGCTCTTGAGCCGGTACATGAGCCCGTCGCGAGAACCTTTGGCAACCGTCACACTTACTGACCAAGTCCTCTGCATCAGCATGAGCCGTCAACCAATAAAAACCATGACGAAAAGCCTTGGCCACAAGAGACTTTGAGCCGGCGTGATGGCCGCAATCCCCTTCATGGATCTCACGCAAGATCTCTTGACCTTCCTCAGGGGAAACACAACGCTGAAACGCTCCCGTAACACTGCGGTGGTGCAACTCACCATTGATAACGATCATTGACTTAGCCCGCCGGGTTATTTGCCTGGCCAAAGTTTCATCCTCAGGTAACTCGCCCCGGGTCATGTAAGCCAGATAGGGCATTGTCCAGTCTGGTATGATATGGAGAGCCGCCACCAGTCGTGCCTCCGGGTCGGGGACAGCCAGGTTTTCCTCTGTAGGCAGCTTAACAGAAGGATTATACAAGACATCCAGGAAAGTATTAGGCGGCACCGGCTTTCGCTGAGAGCCTAGCTGGCTTAAAGCATCAGCCGCCTCGTTCTTCCTGCGATCAATGTGCTCTACTTGGTAGCCCTGAAAGTGCCCAGCAATGGCATCAACTTCGCGGCGATAAGCCGCCATGAGAGGGTCCTTAGAGTCCCACTTGCCTGATACTTGTTGAGCCACCAAGTCTGAGTCACCGAAACACCTTACCCGGCTCAAGCTCATCTCCTTAGCCATCCGAAGACCGTGGAGCAAGGCCTCGTACTCAGCCGCATTGTTAGTGCAAGGAAACATCAATTGTAGCACATAATGGAACTTGTCACCTTTAGGGGAAGCCAATACAACTCCAGCCCCCGAGCCCTCCAACTGCCTGGACCCATCGAAGTGAATAGTCCAATATGTGTTATCCGGCTTTTGCTCGGGCACTTGTGACTCTGTCCAATCATTGATGAAATCCACCAAGGCCTGAGATTTAACAGCAGTGCGTGGCACATATTTGAGACCATGAGGTCCGAGCTCAATAGCCCACTTAGCCACTCTCCCTGTGGCCTCTCTGTTTTGAATGATATCACCAAGAGGGGCAGAACTGACCACGGTTATGGGATGGCCCTGGAAATAATGCTTAAGCTTCCGGCTTGCCATGAACACACCATAAATAAGCTTCTGCCAATGTGGATACCGCTGTTTGGACTCGATAAGCACTTCGCTGACATAATAAACTGGCTGCTGAACCGGATGCTCCTTACCCTCTTCCTTGCGTTCCACCACCACAGCCACACTGACGGCTCGTGTGTTCACCGCCACGTACAGTAATAAGGGCTCCTTATCAACCGAAGCAGCAAGCACTGGGGGCTCTGCCAGCTGCTTCTTCAAATCCTCAAAAGCGATATTAGCTGCATCATTCCAGACAAAGTTATCAGTTTTCTTCATCAACTGATATAATGGCATGGCCTTCTCACCCAAACGGCTTATAAACCGGCTTAAAGCAGCGATGCGACCCGCCAAGCGCTGAACATCATTTATACACGCCGGCTTAGCTAGGGAGGTGATGGCTTTGATCTTCTCCGGGTTAGCTTCAATGCCTCTGTCAGAAACCAAGAAACCCAAAAGTTTGCCTGCAGGAACACCAAAAACACACTTGGCCGGGTTAAGCATCATCTTGTAGACCCGGAGATTATCAAAGGTTTCCCTTAAATCATCTATCAGGGTTTCCTCTTTTATGGACTTAACCACAATATCGTCCACATAAGTGTGAACATTGCGCCCAATCTGTTTATGAAGACAGTTCTGTACACAACGCTGGTAAGTCGCCTGTGCACACTTGAGTCCAAAGGGCATAGACACATAGCAGAAGGCTCCAAAGGGAGTGATGAACGCCGTCTTCTCCTGGTCCTTAACTGCCATCTTAATCTGATGATATCCGGAATAAGCATCCAAGAAACTTAAGCGCGCACAACCTGCCGTAGCATCAATAATTTGATCAATACGGGGGAGGGCAAAAGGATCAGCCGGACACGCCTTGTTTAAGTCCGTATAATCCACACACATCCGCCAAGTGCCGTTCTTCTTGAGCACGAGCACCGGGTTAGCCAACCACTCTGGGTGAAAGACTTCAACAATAAACCCGGCCGCCAAGAGCCGGGCCACCTCTTCACCAATAGCTTTCCGCCTCTCCTCATTGAACCGCCGAAGGAACTGCCTGACCGGCTTAAATTTCGGATCGACATTGAGAGTGTGCTCAGCGAGTTCTCTAGGTACACCTGGCATGTCAGAAGGTTTCCATGCGAAGATGTCCCTATTCTCACGGATGAACTCGATGAGCGTGCTTTCCTATTTTGGATCCAAGTTGGCACTGATGCTAAACTGCTGAGATGAATCTCCTGGAATGAAATCAACAAGTTTAGTCTCATCAGCCGACTTAAATTTCATTGCCGGCTCATGCTCCGTAGTCGGCTTTTTCAGAGAGGTCATATCTGTTGGGTCAACGTTGTCTTTGTAAAACTTCAACTCCTCTGTTGCACAAACAGATTCTGCATAAGCTGCATCGCCTTCCTCGCATTCCAAGGCCACCTTCCGGCTGCCGTGAACCGTAATGGTCCCATTATGACCCGGTATCTTGAGCTGTAAGTAAACATAACACGGCCGTGCCATGAACTTGGCGTAAGCCGGCCGCCCAAATATAGCATGGTACGGACTTCTTATCTTGACCACCTCAAAGGTCAATTTTTCCACCCTGTAGTTGTTCTCATCTCCAAAGGCCACTTCCAACTCGATCTTGCCGACTGGATAAGCCGACTTACCAGGTACCACACCATGGAAGATAGTGTTTGACTGGCTGAGGTTCTTATCAACCAACCCCATACGGCGAAAAGTCTCATAATAGAGGATGTTGATGCTGCTGCCTCCGTCCATGAGCACCTTAGTGAACTTATATCCCCCCACTTGAGGAGCCACCACTAAGGCCAAGTGGCCCAAGTTATCCACCCGGGGAGGGTGATCCTCCCTACTCCACACTATAGGCTGCTCAGACCACCGCAAGTAGCGTGGAACCGCCGGCTCAACAGCATTCACAGCCCTCTTATGAAGCTTCTGATCTCGCTTACACAGACTAGTGGTAAACACATGATACTGTCCACCGCTAAGCTGCTTTGGATTGGTCTGATAACCCCCTGCTGCTGTTGATGACCCTGGCCAGACTGCTGGTTAAAGCCCCCTTGACCGTTCTGAGGGTTAGAATTTGAGCCGCCGCCCGGGCCATGAAAACCGCCGGCGCCTGAGCCACCGCCCGGGCCGTGAAAACCGCCGGCGCCTGAGCCACCGCCCGGGCCATTGTTGCCGTTAAAGGCGTTGGAATTCTTAAAGGCCTTCATGATTGCACAATCATTCCATAGATGAGTCGCTGGCTTCTCTCTAGAGCCATGCCTTGGACAGGGCTCATTCAACAGCTGCTCCAGCGTCGGACCTGACCCGCCGCCTCGGGGAGGGGGCCTCCCCTTACGTCGCTGGTTATTCCCTTGTGAGCTGGCGTTGGCCACAAACTCTAGGCTGCCGTCGGCCTTGCGCTTGCCTCCTCCTTGGTTCCCCGGGTTATGCTGAGGACCCTTGCCATTTCCGTTCTTCTTTCCCTTCCCTGTCCTTTCATCATCTAAAGCGGGGTCCTTGGTACCATCAGAATCGGCGTACTTGACAAGAGCCGCCATCAGTGTACCCATATAATTGCAGTCGCGCTTAAGCCGCCCGAGTTTCATCTTTAGGGGCACAAAACGACAATTCTGCTCCAACATTAAGACTGCAGAGCCGGCGTCCATCTTATCCGAGGAATGTATTATCTCCTTAACCCGGCGAACCCAATGTGTCGTAGACTCACCCTCCTGCTGCTTGCAGTTAGTCAAATCCACAATTGACATAGATTGCCTACAGGTATCCTTGAAGTTTTGGATGAACCGAGCTTTCAGCTCAGCCCAAGACCCAATGGAATTCGGTGGTAGCCCTTTCAACCAAGTGCGGGCAGTCCCATCTAACATCATGGTGAAATACTTAGCCATGGCCGCCTCACTGACCTCCAGCAGCTCCATAGCCATCTCATAACTCTCGATCCAGGCTGCGGGTTGTAAGTCTGCTATGTAATTAGGCACCTTCCTAGGGCCTTTGAAGTCCTTGGGTAGACGCTCATTGCGGATAGCTGGCACTAAACAAGGGACACCCCCAGTCCTGGTAGGGATACCCACGTCGACGGAAGTCGTCGGATAAGCCCAGGGGGTCTAGTAAGCCGTCAACTGAGGCACCTGCTCCGCCTCTTGCCGCGCTCTGTCCTGGTCTGCTGCATGAAAGGCTCCGTTATGAACCGGGCCATGGCCAGGGGGCGGGTCATGTCGTTGGACGTTACTTGAGCCGGTCGTTGAGACCATGTGTCTGCTGTAACTCGGGCTCCGGCCTGGCCGAGGGGTCGAGTGGATCCTATCCCGGCTGTAGGAGTACGCCTCTTGCTGCGCCAGTGCTGTCTGAAGGAGTTCCCTGACCCGGCGGGTTTCAATAGCCGTCGGAGAGTCGCCGTCGACTGGGAGAGCCGCCAACCGTGCTGCCGCGGCGACCATGTTCTCCAGCGGGTTATTATAATGACCCGGGGGTATTGGCACGTACTGAGGCGGGGCAGGGGGCACCTGGGGAGGCCCCATCAGCATTGGCTGAATAGGGGTTCCAGACCCGGGCACTATGACCCCTGGCGGGTTACTAGACCCTGCACCTGGCGTGTTGAAGAGGTTGCGTGGATCGTAAACCGGACGGAGTCGAGATTGGGTCTTTTGATGCCTCCTTCTCATGACCTCATTGGACGCGTTCTGATCCATCGTGAGTCGGAAGGACTGCGCCTGGATCAACTGAGTTTGGGTATCGAGAGCCGCCCTCTCCGCAGCCATCCTGATCCCTTCCGCTGCAAGATCCTCCTTAGCTTTCATTAGATCCAATTTTAACTGTGCCACCTCCGCATCATGCTGAGCTTGATCCGCCGGGTCAACCGTGGCGGTTAACAGGGCCGTCATCTTGTCCGTGAGATCCATCAGCACCTGAGCCAGAGAAGGCACCGGGTTTCCCGCTCCAGCAGCGGGGTTCTGAACAGGCTGCGCACCGGCCATAAAGATTCCAACCCGGCTTGGCGGCTCAAATAGGTCCGGAATACTGTCACCATCGGAACAACCCATGAGCCTGCCATCTTGAAGTTGATACAACGAGTTTGACTCATCGGTGGCCGACTCACCGTCAGAGCCGGCGGCCGTCTCATCACCAGATCCAGATCGATCAGAGAGTCCTCCATGGATACACCCCACAAAAGCATGCCTTAAGGCAGGCTGGGCCCAGGCGGGTCATGCACGCTGAGCCGTCTCGATGAGATCGGCGCAGAGATCCGGCTCAGGGCCCGGCTCACCAATCTTGCCAATGAAAACATGAATTCCACCGAAGGGGACCCGGTACCCGTACTCAATTGAGCCGGCGTCGGGGCCCCAGTTTGCATCGTCGATATAGAGCTTGCCGTGACGACTCTTGGTCATCCGGCCCACAGCGTATCCCTTGAGCCCTTCGAAGCTGCCCTTCAAGAACTCAAATCCACCGTGCGCTGGCCCCACGGTGGGCGCCAACTGTCGTGGAATTGTCACGGCAGATGTCCTCGAGCTAGGACTTAGTCGTGGAGCCATCGCAACTAGGAAGCTTGAAGGGGTTAAGCGGGACAAGGAACACGAGGGTTTATACTGGTTCGGCCCCTTACGGTGAAGGTAAAAGCCTACGTCCAGTTTGAGGTGGTATTGATCAGGGTTTTGATAACCAGGGAGCTAAACCGCTATGCCCGGCTCTCGATCAGATTGTTCCCGTCCTTAAACCGCTGCCGGGTCGTCCATTTATATAGGGAGGCTGATGCCCAGCAGCTCTCAGAGTCCCGGCCGGCTCATAAGAGTGTTCGGCTCGGACTCTCAACTATTCTTGCCTTACACTACAAGCTCTACCATAATAATGATTGCAACTACGGGCCTTAAGCCATATCCGGGTCTTAAGCCCATCTTTGGCCCACCGTCCTCAAGCTTGGCGCCGGGCTTCTGGCAATGACCATATGAGTAACCCGGCCCCTCCTGGCGGGTGACTCTAAGGTCTATATCGTCAACAGTATCGAAACAGGGTTGTGTTGTTGTTGTTCCTACTTCTCTTCTACATATATCTAGACATCATCAGAACATTAATGTAACACTCTTCCTTGTTGCTATGTAGCCTAGGATTGCATATTTAGACATTAAGTACAGAAGTACAGTGCATGTTGCTATGCAGCCTCAGATATATTACATATGGCCCTAGTTAACCTAAAGATAAATGGGTTGCAGATATATTCAGTTAAAAGTCTGATTCACTGATTAGTCCCTTATCAGCCCCCGACTTATATGGTACCAGCTACCTATATCGTAAACAGTGAGCATATGTAAGCCATGGGATGAAACTAACCTCGATGGAAAACAACAGTCGTTCCCAAAATTGTCCTGTGTAGGTACATCGAGAAGCATGTTAAGCACAACAGGCTAAACATCAACCAAAATTATCCATGGCAGACAAAAAAATCTCCAAAAGATAGCTTCAGTGTGCAGGTTTAAGAACGCTAGTAAAGCAAAACAAGTGGAAAGGTGTGTTAACTGCAACAGGCCTAACATTTAACAACAAGCGAACATAGTCATTCAAACTGGTATTGTGCCGGTCTAAGTACACTGGTTATTGTTAAATAAAAATGGAACGACGTGTTAACTACAAGATGCAGCAACCAAATGTAGTCATTCATAGTGGTATTGTTCAAACTGGTACTGATGAAATTGAACTGCACAGTTCATACTTGCACATATAGAACATCACGTTGTGAATAACTGGAATAAACAAGGCATACTATGAACAACCAAAGATAGCATTTGAAACTAGACATATGCTAACTACAAACAACCGAACAATCAAAAAACTTTAAAAAGGCATATGCTAGCTATAACAGTCTTAATAGCAAGCACATATATGCATTCCTATCGGTATGTTTCAAACTGGATTGATGAAATGTACCGCACAATAATAATTGCACATATAGAGCATCACATTGTGAACAACTGAAATAAACAAGGCATACTGCAAATAACCAGATATAGCAATTAAAACTGGACATATTCTCACTACACTACAAAAGGGACTCGACAAAACAAATCATGGGTTCCCCCCTGTGAAGAGGCACGGCAAAATGAATCATGGGTTTCCTCACTTGTCACAGATGGGCTCATTCCCGTCGGAAGAGCACGGACCCCGGATGCTCTCCATGTTGTCGCAGATGGGCTCCTTCCCCTTGGAAGAGCACGACTATAGGGTGCCCTCCCTGATGTCGCAGATGGCCGCTTTCCCCTTGGAAGAGCAGATGGGCTCTTTCCCCTTGGAAGAGCCGGAGAGGGTGCCCTCCTCGTGGTCGCCGTCGATGAGGTCTGACTTGGAAGCTGTGGATCCCAAGCCAGCGTCGTAGAACGTGTCTTTCAAAAATGACAAAAGGGGCAAGATGGCGATGTAGGATGGAAAATTTTGATGATGGTGCATCGCACATGGTCCGGAGATAACAACCGTGTGTTATGAAACAGAAAAACCCTCGAGGTGGGCATATATTTTCGAGCGATGCAGGCGGGATTGGGAACAAGAAACATCACACACGGTCGAAACACAATAACCATGTGTTATCAAACAGAAAAAAGCTGCAGACGGGTAGATATTTTTGAGGGGGAAGCCTCGTGGAGCCCAAAGCAGACGGTTAGTTTGAGTAAACCGTGTCTGTTGCGTCATCTGACTTGTCTAATTTTCATAAATTTGGCGAAAAATGACGCGGGAGAGGGTCAGAACACGGACACACTTGCATGTGGACCAAATTTATGTATGAAAAGGGTGGTTTGATTTTCAAATACCAAATGCAGCTTCGATGTGGCACCTATCTCGCATAGTGCACGGTATTGCTTGCCACCACCCCCCCTCGTGTCGGCATGAAGGGAATCCTAAGCTGAATGCATGCCCCCTCCCCCCAACCAAGGTTCACCTAGCAAAGTGCGAAGTAGCTAGCAGCTCCCTCCCTCGTGTCGGCACGAAGGGAATCCTAAGCTATGAATGCATGCCCCCCAACCGAGGTTCACCTAGAAAAGTGCGAAGTACCTAGCAGCCGCCCCTCGTGTCGGCACGAAGGGAATCCTAAGCTATGAATGCATGCCCCCCCCAACCGAGGTTCACCTAGCAAAGTGCGAAGTAGCACCCCCCACACACACACTTTCAGTCAGTGAGCCTGAGAGGCATATCTCACCAAGATGGATCATAAAACAGACCAAGAATAATCCACCTTGGTCGTACAACCTCTCTCTTGTTGTTGGTCAAAGTGATGGCCGTCCATGCGACCCCGGAGATGGGCTATCTCACCAATAATCACGCAAGTAGCTAGTCCCCGAAGACAACCACTGCATGCGTGTGTCCGAAACATATGTATGGAGAGGTGTGTTTTTGAGTACACAATGGAACAACTTTGATGTGGCACCATGATTTCGAACTAGAAATCCCCACACTGAGTGAGGGTTAGGTTGACGATGCATATGTATGTTACACCACACTTCAAGCCAACGACGGGGATTCATGCATGCATGCGTGCATAGTACATGCGCTCAAACTTAATTAGGTCTGAATCTCACCATGACCTATACTACGATAACATGAACCAAATGAAGAATCCACCATGGTAACCTATCTTGTTGTCGGTCAAGGTGATCATGGATGTCCACGCGGGCTCACAAATATATAGGCTTGTCACCGATAACCATGCGAGGGAGTGTACAGTTCGAAGGCAACCACTACATGCATATGTATGGAGATGATGCGTGCATGCATGTTTGAATACCATTTCACAATATTGATGTGGCGCATGCGTCGAAAATCTTACACTCCCACACAGAGCGAGATCGGTTCATGACGTGTCATTGTACTAGCCACTTTGACTCGATTGGAGGGGTTCATGCATACACATGCATGTGTGTGTGCAAAAACTATATCATGCATGTCATCCCAGAGTATGACCTATATATATACCATATTACAAGCAAAAAAACAATCCCCTCCTAAGTTAGATTAACCTCTCTCGTTGTTAGGCAAAAAGTAGTGATGGACCAAGCGGGCCCACAGATGGAAAGCATTGATATCGCTGATAAACGCTTAAGTGGGTGCGAGAGGAGAACTACCATCGCTTTGCATGTGGGCCAAACTTATATATGTTGAATACCCAAAATGCACAACTTTGATGTGCCACATGCGTCAAAAACCATGAATCATGCACCCACACAGAGCGAGGTTCATGAAGCATACTACATATGATGGTCCCCTTCCCCCCTCTTCGACGCATACTATATGCTCCTACCATAATATGTACAACCCAAAAGAATCCTCATCGATGGTGAAATTAATGAACCTCTCTCGATGTAGGTCAAAGTGATGCATGCATGCATCGACGATGGCCTCGTGGGCCCACAGATGGAAGCGTCACACGTGAGTGTCCTAGCTAGGATAACCACCGCGTGCATGCATGTGGCCCAAAGAGGTGTTGTGTGATGTTTGAATAGCCAATTTCACAATTTTGATGTGGCACGTGCCTCGGAAACCGAAATTTCCCGACACTGAGTGAGGTGTACTTGTTCATGGACGCGTACGTATAGTATATATGCTAGTCCCCTCCCACCTCTTCGACGCATACTATATACCATCATAACACAAACAAAAATGATTATACCTTGCTGGTCAAATTAACCTCACCGTCGGCTGTTCATCAAAGTGAGGGACGATGACCTCGCGGGCCCACAGAAAGCGTCACACGCGAGTATCGAGTGTCGTGCAGGACAACCATCGACTCCATGTGGCCAAAACATGTATGTATGAAAGGGCTGTGTAATGTTTCAAATAATGAATTCACGACTCTGATGTGGCACCGGCCTGCCTAACAAAACAGCCAACCCGCACGATGGCTCACAACTCGTAGTGTACTGCGAGCCACACACCACCCCCAGACGCACACACCCACACACACCGCGAATCCACCGCAACTACGATGCATGTTAAATTAATTATCCCGCGGTGAACATATGTTACCAGAGGAGGGACGTTTTAATTTCGAAAAAAACAGAGATCATTAAGACATTTTAGTACATTAATTGATTGATTTTCTATGGGTATAATGTGCAAAAATCAAATTTGAGCTACATGCATACGTGACAGTGCACCTAAATGGATTGCAAAAACACATGTGTCTCACTGGGTGCATGTTTACTCCCCCTGCAAAAAATTTCAAACATTGAGAATCTTCATTTTTAAATTCTAGTACATCAAAAACTTATTGAAGTTCATGAAACTTATCGTGTTGTCATATGAAAACCAATACAAAGTGGCATTGTACTTTTTTCGGCAAATTTGAGACCAGTTTTGATGTAATCTTTATCTAATTACAAACGGGTGATTATTAATAATTGGGAACCAATATCCCAAACGGATTATTTATTCGAACCGTGAGCATTAGACCAACAATGGATACGTGCCATGCTTTGGTTAAGCAATAAAGCGGCAACATTAATCATCCAAATAGAAAAACAATATACGTGCCGCCGCGTGACCGGTGTGTCGTGCGAGCAGGCGTGAGTTGACGGGACACATGTGAGCAGTCCGCCGCACAGGCAGACCGGGAGGCGTGCGTGCAGGTGTGTGACTGGACGGAGGCATGCTCAATGCGTAGTGTCATCGGAGGTAGCTGTGTGAAACTTTGGTAGGCATGCCAGCAGTCCAGCGCGCAGGCTCATGATGTCTACTATGCAACTTTATTCTTGTAGACACGTGTTGGGCCTCCAAGCATAGAGTTTTGTAGGATAGTAGCAATTATCCCTCAAGTGGATGACCTATGGTTTATCAATCCGTGAGAGGTGTAGGATGAAGATGGTCTCTCTCAAACGACCCTGCAACCAAATACAAGAAATCTCTTGTGTCCCCAACACACCCAATACAATGGCAAATTGTATAGGTGCACTAGTTCGGCGAAAAGATGGTGATATAAGTGCAATATGGATAGTAGATATTGGTTTTTGTAATATGAAATTATAAGAACAGCAAGGTAACTAATAGTAAACAGGCACAAAAATGGTGTTGCAATACTTAAAAATGAGGCCTAGGGTCCGTACTTTCGCTAGTGCAATCTCTCAGCAATGCTAACATAGTTGGATCATATGATTATCCCTCAAAGTATAGCAAAGAATCACTCTTGAGTTCCTATTAGCGGAGAACAAAAGGTACGAATTGTTTGTACGGTGCGAAGCCACCTCAAAGCTATTCTTTCCGATCGATCTATTCAAGAGTTCGTACTAAAATAACACAAAGCTATTGTTTCCGTTTGATCTATCCTAGAGTTCGTACTAGAATAACACCAAAGCATATTCATATTCATAATACTCAATCCACACAAAGAACTATAAAGAGACCGTGAAGTTTCCGTCGGAGAAAAACGTGCACCAACCCCTTTGCATAGATTACCCCAATATCACCGCGGGAGTCCACGAGTTGAATGCCATAACATATATCAAGTGAATCAATAAGATACCCCAATTGTCACCTCAAGTATTCATACCGCAAGACATATATCATGTGTTCTCATCTCTGAATATTCAATCCAACAAGACAAAACTTCAAAGGGTAAAGATTCAATTCATCACAACGAGAGTATAGAGGGAGAAACATCATATGATCCGACTATATTAACAAAGCCCATGATATAGATCACGAGAGAGAGAGATTAAACACATAGCTACTGGTACAAACCCTCAGCCCCGAGGGTGGACTACTCCCTCCTCATCGTGGTGGCCGCCGGGATGATGAAGATGGCCACCGGAGATGATTCCCCCCCTCCGGCAGGGTGCCGGAACGGGTCTACATTGGTTTTCGGTGGCTACGGAGCCCTGTGGCGGTGGAACTTCCGATCGAGGTTAACCCCAAGGGGTTTCGGAATATTTGGTAATTTATAGTGCAAAGAAGGGGTGCGGGAGGCTACCGAGGTGGGAACAACCCACCTGGGCGCGCCAGGGGGCCCTGTCATGCCCTGGTGGGTTGTGCCCCCCTCGGGGCACCCCCCAGGTGTAGCTTTGGCCCAATGGGTTCCTTCTGGTCCAAAAAAATTCTCCGTAAAGTTTCACGGTGTTTGGACTCCGTTTAATATTGATTTCCTGCGATGTAAAAACAAGCAAAAAACAACAACTGGCATTGGGCACTGGGTCAATAGGTTAGTCCCAAAAAATGATATAAAGTTGCTATAAAATGATTGTAAAACACCCAACAATGATAAAATAACAGCATGAATACTTCATAAATTACAGATACGTTGGAGACGTATCAACATCCCCAAGCTTAATTCCTACTCGTCCTCGAGTAGGTAAGTGATAAAAGAAATAATTTATGAAGTGTCAATGCTAGCAAAGTGCACAAGTTTAATCAATGATAATTTCAATCACTTTGAATAGCATCATAAAAGCAAATCTTTCTTATGAAACTTCTCATGTTATAGTGGCAACCAATTCACATGTTAAGGTTCAAACAATGAATTCTCTTGAAACCCAACAACCTATGTTCTTAGTCACCAAGCAATTGCAATTCAACTTATTCAACAGAGTTTAAGTAAGAGCTCCACATACTCAACCATCATATAGTCTTTTATGATTGCTAACACTCACCGCATACACATGAGCAAAACGTTTCAACCAGACACATAGAAAGATAGGGGCTTATTATTTTGCCTCCCAACGTATTCACCTCCAGGGTGATGTCAACAATAATAACTCATGCTACCCATATTCAACTAGACATATGTGCCTAGATCTTTCCTCACACTACTAGGAAAATGCTTATAGGTAGATATTTACCAGTAGCGTTTTTTTATGCCCCCACGCTACTAGTAGTTAGTAGTAGCGCTGGGTAGAAAGAATGCTACTGGTATACATTAGCAGCAGCGCAGGTTTCCTTGGAGCACGCCACTACTAAATGATTTTCACCCTGCCTCCTTAACATGTCATAGTAATAGCGAGTTGTATAAAAACCATGCTACTACTAAATTAATAGTAGTGGCCCGAGTTATGACCCCACGCTATTACTATTATAGACGGGGTCAGCTGGCGTATCCCCCTTAGTAGCAGCGTTGCACTCGTGCCCCCCCCGCGCTACCATTCCGTCGCACCGCACTGCGTGTGTCCTCTCTCCTCTCCCTTGTCCCTCTCAATCCCACACCCCACCCAATCTCCCACACCGTCGCTCCTCCCAATCCCGCCGCCGATGCCTCCTTCGCCCCGAAACGACGGCGGCAGGGACGCCGACGCCCTCACCCGCCTTCTACCTCCCCCAGCTCGTCTTGTCGCCGGTCGATTTGGAGGAGCCTCCTTTCGCGCGCCACCGCGGTCGGGCTGCGGCGACCACCAGAGGTCCGCCGCCGACAGGAGCTCCCTCCTTCTCCACCATGAGGCACCAGCAGAGGAGGACGACTCCTCCTTCCACCCCTAGCCACGACGTCCAACCACTAACGCCGCCAGAAACCGTAGCCCGAATCGGGCAGATGTGCAGCAGCACGGGATCCCCTCCAAAAGTAGCATCTTCTTCTTCCTCTGGTTCTTCTTCTTCCCCGGATCTGATGCGTGTGCGTGTTCTCGTGGTTGTGTGCAGGCAGTTGAAGGAAGGGGCGGGCCATGGAGACGCTGCAGGGGCCGCATCGAGCACGCACACACACCGCCGTCCCTCGGAGGGCACCTCGCTGCTGGGGCTCGCCAACTACGTGGACGAGGAGGAGGATGAGCACGGGGGCCCGAGGGGGCGCGCGAACGGCCGGCCCCGCGAGAAGGAGGAGGAGGACGAGAGGAGGGCTCTGGAGAGGCAACCCATGCAGGTCGAGCTGCGCCGGGACTGCTCCTACCTCGACACTGTCAATCGACTGGTATGAAATTCTTTGGCACTGACATTTGACATGTCGATTCAGTTGCAATTGCCTGCTGTTTGATGGGGATAAGGCTGGTCTGATGCTTCTGGTTCTGTGCACAGCTCTAGAATCATGTGAGATCTGTCAAACATGCTGACGGTAGTTTAAGTATTAGCCGTTGATATGGTGTGACTATATACTCAGCTCAAGAACATGTAGAAATGTAGAGCTGGAGCTTGGCGCTTAGGCATTTAATTTGTTATACTACCTTCCCAGTGAATTCCAGCAGCGGTGATGTAGCCCGTATTGGTTAACTAGTGCTTTGTGTGTGCTAGTACCTCACGATGTCATCCTTTTATATGCACAAAAGAAATTATTCACCCCGCTAATGTGTTGATATTTGAAAGGGGAACATGGCAATGTGTTTCTATGGGAGCTTCGCTGCCGGTGTGTCTTTGTGCGGGTGTGCAACATAACTTCCTGCTTCCGCGGTTGTTCCGTCGGCCAGACATCCTGACCGTTTCTTTCCCATCACTTGATCTTGTTTGATGCATTCTTTGATGAGGCTACCGGTTTCAACCTCCTTAAGAAAAAAAAACTGAATCTTTTGTTGTTTATGTTTGATGCAGAGGCCGCTTGAGAAGAGGCAGTTTGGGGTGTTTAGGGATTGTATGTATGGGGGCATTGAAGGCGTTCCTCTGCACGCTAACTGCAGGAGGATGGCGAAGCTTCAACTGATTGGCAGATTAACGACTTGGCTCTCCAAGCAACAAAATCAGTTCAGCGGCGGTCTTGGTTCCACTTCCTTGCTTATTGGTCAGATTCTGAATCTAGATTCTACTATTTTGGTTCATATTCCATTGCTTTGGTACGCTGCATCTACATTGATGCATTAACTCTGCTCCATAAATATGGATACAGATTGATTGTTGGCTGTTTTCTTCGAGAGTTTTGTGTTGCCATTGCTCCCAGTCACCAGATTTCAAACTTAATGGTCAATACTTATCCATCAAATTAATTTTTTTACAAGTGTTGCAATCTCTATGCAAAGATAAATAATGTCTGCCTGAGATTTGGATGTCTCTGATCTTAAATTATTTGGATTCCAGTAGTACGTTATTGATGTACTGATTCTTCTACTGGAGTTAGCATATATTGTTGTATAAATTTAACTGTTTAAGAGCACATTAATTGTGCTAATGAAGAAATTAGGGTAGAGGAATTCAGAATTTATTAAAGTTTGAAAAAACTGCATGATGGTTTCTGCAGTCGACGGGAGTAGTCTAATTATTAATAATTCGATAAAGGGGAGATGCGCCCTTTAGCTTACCACCATGTGTAGTTCAGCAAATCAGAGCTCCAAGTACTGCTACTTATATGCGAAATTCCAAATTTCATGGACAAACCTTGTTCTCTTGCCATGGAATTAGAGGCAAACGGATCTGGGTTTACCAGAATAGTTATCATTGGGGTAGAGAGAATTAGAGTATGTACTTCCTTTTGCTTGGGGGAGTTCTGTGCTGTGTTTTGTCCATTTTGAACCTTGTATCGTTGTCAATTGCTTAGTACTGTATGTTCTTACTGATCTGTTGGACAACATGCCTGACGAAGCCTTAATGATTACACTCGAATTGAAGGTAGCCAACATTGATTTGTTAATAGTACTATTTCGTTGACTGATGCAATTTGTGTACTAACAAGTTTTCACTTTCCCGACGTGGGCGCAGAGGTGATTAACGCTGACTAGCGCGGCCCGGTGGCGCCGTGCTATTCAACCACTCGGAGGCGTACTTCGCCGTGAAGCCCGGTTGCCACGTCGCACAGATGATCGTCCAGGTGATTTCGACGCCGGAGGTCGCCAAGGTGGAGGACCTCGACGCCATCGTCCGAAGGAGGGAGGATTCGTGTCCACCGGCATCTGAACTCTGAGCCTTGTAGATACATCTAGAGAAGTGGTCTGTTTAGGTTGGTGGTAGACCACTAGGGAAGGTACCCACCTTACGATGATGGTTGTGTGTGTGATGTTAAATGGATCTTGAGATAGTTCTGTGATGTTGTGTCTGATGTTAAATGGATCTTGAGATGGTTCTGTGATGTTGGTTTGGTTTGCACTTGACATATTACCATTCATGAATACTACATCCAATTTTTATTTTTTTTAATTCCAAAATTGTTAGTAGTAGCGTGGGACAAAAGTGAGGGCTACTAGTAGTTATGTTAGTAGTAGCGTGGGTTTTAGGTTAGTACTAGCGCGGGTGCACACGCGCTACTACTAACTTTTTAGCCGTAGCGCAGGGTAAAAAACGCGCTACTGCTAAAAATTAGCTGTAGCGCCGTAGCAGTAGCGCGGGAACCCATGCTACTGGTATGCAAAAAACCCACGCTACTGGTAGTGTTTTTCCTAGTAGTGTCACCACATGATGCTTACCAAAAGAGAAAATAAAAAGGAATAGGGAGAAGAACTTTGACTCTTTGCATAAAAGTAAATACATAAAAGTAAAAGATAGGCCCTTCGCAGAGGGAAGCAGAGGTTGCCATGCGCTTATTTATTTGTATGCTCAATCGCTTAGTGCAAAAGAACGTCATGTTATATTGCCCCTTATCATAGCAACCTTTATTATGCAGTCCGTCACTTTTATTAGTTTGCCATCACAAGTTCGTACAACGCTCAATTTTCTCTTACACTAAATGATCTCACACTTTTAGAAGCAATTTTCATTGCCTTATTGCACCGATGACAACTTACTTGAAGGATCTTGCTCAATCCTTAGGTAGTTATGGTGGACTCTTGAAAATAAGATTTGGGTGTAAGGGTTTTTGGATGCACACGTAGTATGTCTACTTGGTGCGGAATTTTTGGCTAGCAAAGATGGGGGGCAAGCACCACATGTTGAAGGATCTATGACAATATAACTTCTATGTGAATATGAGCAAACATAAATCATTACATTTTCTTCCTTGCCCAACGTCAACAATTTGGCATATAATATTTTGATGGGGGCTCACAATCACAAAAGATTTCCATGATAGTGTATTTATATCTGAAAGTTCTCTTCCTTATACTAATTATTCGTGAATTGCTTGTATGACCAATATTGTGATTTTCAAGCCTCAAAAGATTTCACTTTCTAAACCTAATGTGAAGCTACCACTAGGCATGATATGATTTCAACTTCATGATATTCAGTTTATTCAACAATTTACTCATAGGATATAAGTGAAGCACAAGAGTAAATGACATAGAAAAGAGCTTTATTGACGGAATGTGAATGCTGCTTACTTAGCCTCCCTGGCAACTATTTGAGGACTCTATTTTATTTAAAAACTTTCAGATCTAAGTATTTTATTAAAACAGCAAGCAAAAAAAAATGACAATCCAAGGATAGCACACATCATGTGAAGAAGCAAAAACTTAGGCTCAACCGATACTAGCCGATAATTGTTGAAGAAGAAAGATGGGATGCCTACCGAGGCATCCCCAAGCTTAGATACTTGAGACTTTTTGAAATATTATCTTGGGATGCCTTGGGAATCCACAAGCTTTAGCTTTCGTGTCTCCTTAATCCCTCTCATATCGCGGTTTTCCTAAATCTCAAAAACTTCATCCACACAAAACTCAACAAGAACTCGTGAGATAAGTTAGTATAAACCAATGCAAAAACCTTATCATTCTCTACTATAGCAAATCACTAAAATTATTATTCAACATTGCATACTAAATGCCTCTGCATATTTAATACTCCTATCTGCAAATAGAATCATGAAACAAGCAAACATATGCAAACAATGCAAACATAACAGCAATCTGCCAAAACAGTACAGTCTGTAAAGAATGCAAGAGTATCAATACTTATTCAACTCCAAACATTATGAAAAATTACCACACTGTAGAAAATTTATCAGAGCTCATTTTGCAAAAAATTTCAACATTTTATCACATTCTTACTTTTCTAGGGAATTTTTGCAACATCGATAAACTTTCTGTTTTCAAACAGCATCATGTATACTTGCAAAATAAGCATGGAAAAGGCTATCATTGCCACTTTTATTGAAATAAAAGATGCAAAACATTATTCTAAATAACAGCAAGCAAATCCTAACAAAATAAATTTACACTATAAGCAAAACACATATATTGTGACGAATGAAAACATAGCTCCAAGTGAGGTTACCGATAATGATGGAGACGAAAGAGGGGATGAATTCTGGGGTATCCCCAAGCTTAGATGCTCGGATCTTCCTTGAATATTACCTTGGGGTGCCTTGGGAATCCCCAAGCTTGGGGTCTTGTCACTCCTTATTCTCCTCATATCGATATATCACCCAAAACTTGAAAACTTCAATCACACAAAACTTAACAGAATTTTGTGAGATAGGTTAGTATGATAAAGAGCAAACCATTTCACTTTTGGTACTGCCGAAGACAAGATTCATAATTTTTTCCACACAATGCCTACTGTAGCATATAATTTGTACAATTTATATTGAGAGATATAAGCGATAGAAACTAGAAAACAAACAAACTATGCATTGAAAACAGAATCTGTCAAAAACAGAACAGTCTGTAGTAATCTGTACTCAAGCATACTTCTGCTACTCCAAAAATTCTGAAAATTAGGACAACCTGAGCAATATGTATATTAATCTTCTTAAAAAAGAATCAACATTTTATCACGCTTCTGTTAAAAATGAGAATTGTTTTCCTGAGCGCAAAATTTCTGTTTTTTAGCAAGATTAAATCAACTATCACCGTAAGCCATCCCAAAGGTCTTACTTGGCACTTTATTGAAACAAAAGCTATAAAACGTGATTACTACAGTAGCATAATCATGTGAACACACAAAAACAGTAGGTAAAAGTGTTGGGTTGTCTCCCAACAAGCGCTTTCTTTAATGCCTTTTAAGCTAGGCATGATGATTTCAATGATGCTCACATGAAAGTAAAGAATTGAAACACAAAGGGAGCATCATGAAGCATATGACTAGCACATTTAAGTCTAACCCACTTCCTATGCATAGGGATTTTGTGAGCAAACAACTTATGGGAACAAGAATCAACTAGCATAGGAAGGCAAAACAAGCATAACTTCAAAACTTTCAACACATAGAGAGAAAACTTGATATTATTGTAATATGTAGAAGCATATGTTCCTCTCTCATAATAATTTTCAGCAGCATCATGAATGAATTCAACAATATAACTATCACATAAAGCACTCTTTTCATGATGCATAAGCATAGAAATTTTCTTACTCTCCACATAAGCAAATTTATTCTCATTCATAGTAGTGGGAGCAAACTCACCAAAATAACTATCATGTGATCGAAAATTAAAATCATGATGACACATTTCATGGTTATCACTATTCAATATAGCATACATGTCATCACCATAATCATCAAAGATAGCAACTTTGTTATCATAGTCAATTGAAACCTCTTCCAAAATAGTGGATTCATCATTAAATAAAGTCATGACCTCTCCAAATCCACCTTCATCAATATAATCATCATAAATAGGAGGCATGCAATCATTATAACAAATTTGCACAACAAATCTTGGGGGACTAAAAATATCATTTTCATCAAATATAGCATCCCCAAGCTTATGGCTTTCCATATCATTACACTACTGCAGGATGCTGCTAACACGACACTACGATCAGAGACCCTTCGACAAAACTGTGTGCGATGCAATAATCGCAGACGGTGGTGTAGAAGAACTATCAAAAAAGGTGCAAAATGTTTGCGATGGAGGAGCCATCAAACACGGTTCAGATTTTAGTTGCGTGTGCGATCCAGGGCATACGGTTCAGTCCAATGAACTGTTTGCGATGAGGTGGAACAAAAGAAACGGGCAGCCTGATGAAGGCGTGTGCGATATAGAGCATACGATTCACTCGGATGAACTGTTTGTGATTGGGCAACACAAAAGAAATGGTCAGCCAAATCAAGGTGTGTGTGATTGAGGGAATACGCTTCAGAAGGATTAACCGTTTGCGATTAGGCAACAGAACAGAAACGGGCCAACCAGATCAAAGTGTCTGCAATTGATGGCATACACTTCACATGGATGAACTGTTTGTGATTAGCCACAACAAACTGAAACAGTTAGATAGATCAACGTGTGTGTGCTAGACGGCACACATATTCTAATTAAAAGAAGTGTGCGCAATGGTAATAACTAGTGCGCATGGTTGTTGGAACAAGACGTGTGCTGACATTGCCTATTGCGGTGCACCCTATGGTGCAAACGCCACGTACGCGGCCGAGAAGGCGTACGTGCCCACGTTACGCCTTCCGGGAATAGTGTTGCACAGTAAATTTTGAGCATGCGTCCCGTCACAATTTTTTTAGAAGAACAGGGAGGCCGCATCCCGTCACATTCTAAATTGCAAACCTGTTCACACCGATCAAAACCTAAACGGTTTCCCACTTAGGAGCGTATTACTACGCGGTTATAAATACTACTACTCCAAGATGACTGCACATTCCTCCTCAACTCTCATCCACAAAAAGTCAAAAACAAACAAGTCATTCATCATCGTTCCATTGCGTCCGCCGTGGCCAGCGTGAGTTCTGGGTCGAGAGATTGCCACCAGGGAGAGGTGAGCCTGGAAGCGGAAGCACGAGAGATGTCCCGCCTCGCTGCGAAAGCAGCCAACATGTCCCGGTGCACGGCCGTAGCAACAGGGAAGTCCCGCCGCGCCGCCGAAGTAGCACGGAGGTCCCGCCGCGCCGTCGATGCAGCAGACTGGTCCGGCCGCGCCGCGGAAGCAGAAGAGATGTCCCGCCGCACCGCGAATGCGGCAGACATGTCCTCCCGCGCCGCGGCGGCCTGGGAAAATGTCTCCCGGGCAGGCGAGGACTCTTACAGGTGCATGCGTGCCCTTGTCCTTAGGCAGATGGATCGATCTCTAGGTGGGCGAGGTTGCAGGATGACCTGAAAGCCTCGTTTGAACAGTCTACCAACGTCATCCGACAACTAAATGAGAGCAATGCGAAGCTCCAGGCCGAGCGCGACCTGCTGAGGGCGAAGATCGTCGGAAGTGCGGAGCAGACCACTACCTTGTTGAAGAGGACCGGCGTCATCGTCGAGAAACTTATCGACGAGAATGCCATGCTGCGCATCGAGAGCAGAAGGCTGGTGGAGGAATCCGTGGATGCTCTCAAGCAGCATCTTGAGGACAAGAAAGAGCTCGTCGCCGCTCACTGCATAGACTAGTTCCCGCGGCCTGCAGCAACGTATCAAGAAAGTAGAGATCAGCGAGCTAGATCATTGTCTTCTTCTTTTGCCCTTGTGTATTTCGGGCGTTGCCACATGTGGCTTTTTTAAAGTATGTTTCTAAATATGTAAGACAATTATTATCCACTGTCATCGTCCTTATATTCATCATGCTTTCTATAAGTCGCAGTCGATGCTATATAGGTCCGTCGGATCTTACATCAAGATCCGTGCAAAACTTTATTTTCAGATTTTCATTTTTCTCTCTTAAATCTCAGTCAAGTGAGACATATAGCCACGCCGTAGAACAGGTGCTCGGGCGCCATTAATGGAGACATTGGGAGGGAGGTGTGCGGTGGGTAGCGGTCAAAGGGCTCCCCTCCCAATGAGCACACACAGGGGTCTGATCACACGCCTCCCATACTCAAATAGCTACCCCGCATGGCACCTCCTAGCTGTCGGTGGGAAACGACACCTATGGGATCACAAGAATCCCTACTACGGTTGCCGGGCGCAGGGTTGCAAGAAGAGCAGGAGTAGTAATCAGCACAAGGATCGTTTACCCAGGTTTAGGCCGCGAGGATGCGTAAAACCCTGCTTTGGTGGATGTATTGAGTGTTCTTGAGCTCTTGAACTAGCTGGGGTGTCTGCGTGGTTCAAAAGAGCCGAATCCTCTCCAGTATGCCATGGGCCTCCTTTTATAGTCGAAAGGGGCTGCCACAGTGGCACACAGGAGGTGGAAAGGCCTCTAGTGCTATGAGCTTATCGCTCGTATTACAAGACAAGACATATTTAATGCGTAGCTTTGGTGTCCCCTTGCTTTATCGGGGACAGGAACGAGGCCCGCCCCGTCCGTCGCCGCTCCTCCTCGCTTCGACACGTGCCCTGGCCAGCGACGCATGCGGCGCCATGTAGGCAGGCAGGCAGCTGAGGTGGCGCGGTGGTAGGGTCTTCACGAAGATCTGCATGCTGATACGTCTCCGTCGTATCTACTTTTCCAAACACTTTTGCCATTGTTTTGGACTCTAACTTGCATGATTTGAATGGAACTAACCAGGACTGACGCTGTTTTCAGCCGAATTGCCATGGTGTTATTTATGTGCAGAAACAAAAGTTCTAGGAATGACCTGAAACTCCACGGAATGTCTGTTTGGAAATAATAAAAAATCCTTGCCAAAGATGAAGACCAGGGAGCCCACACCCTGTCCATGAGGGTGGGGGCGCCCCCCCTAGGGCGCGCCCCCCTACCTTGTGGGCCCCCTGGAGCTCCTCCGATGCCAACTCCAACTATATATATTTGCTTTCGGGGAGAAAAAAATCAAGGAGAAGAAATCATCGCGTTTTACGATACGGAGCCGCCGCCAAGCCCTAAAACCTCTCGGGAGGGCTGATCTGGAGTCCGTTCGGGGCTCCGGAGAGGGGGATTCGTCGCCGTCGTCATCATCAACCATCCTCCATCACCAATTTCATGATGCTCACCGCCGTGCGTGAGTAATTCCATTGTAGGCTTGCTAGACGGTGATGGGTTGCTTGAGATCTATCATGTAATCGAGTTAGTTTTGTTAGGGTTTGATCCCTAGTATCCACTATGTTCTGAGATTGATGTTGCTATGACTTTGCTATGCTTAATGCTTGTCTAGGGCCCGAGTGCCATGATTTCAGATCTGAACCTATTATGTTTTCATAAATATATGTGTGTTCTTGATCCTATCTTGCAAGTCTATAGTCACCTACTATGTGTTATGATCCGGCAACCCCGAAGTGACAATAATCGGGACCACTCCCGGTGATGACCGTAGTTTGAGGAGTTCATGTATTAACCATGTGCTAATGCTTTGTTCCGGTTCTCTATTAAAAGGAGGCCTTAATATCCCTTAGTTTCCGTCAGGACCCCGCTGCCACGGGAGGGTAGGACAAAAGATGCCATGCAAGTTCTTTTCCATAAGCACGTATGACTATATTCGGAATACATGCCTACATTACATTGATGAATTGGAGCTAGTTCTATGTCACCCTATGTTATGATTGTTACATGATGAACTGCATCCGACGTAATTTTCCATCACTGATCCAATGCCTACGAGCTTTTCCTATATTGGTTCTCGCTTATTTATATTCCCGTTGCTACTGTTACAATCACTACAAAACACCAAAAATATTACTTTTGCTACCGTTACTTTTGTTACCGTTACCACTACTATCATATTACTTTGCTACTAAATACTTTGCTGCAGATACTAAGTTATCCAGGTGTGGTTGAATTGACAACTCAACTGCTAATACTTGAGAATATTCTTTGGCTCCCCTTGTGTCGAATCAATAAATTTGGGTTGAATACTCTACCCTCGAAAACTGTTGCGATCCCCTATACTTGTGGGTTATCAAGACTATTTTCTGGCGCCGTTGCCGGGGAGCATAGCTCTATTCTCTGAGTCACTTGGGATTTATATCTGCTGGACACTATGAAGAACTTGAAAGACGCTAAGACAACAATTTATCCCTCACCTACGAGGGGAGGTAAGGAACTGCCATCTAGCTCTGCACTTGATTCACCTTCTGTTTTGAGTAAGCTTGTGACGCCTAAACCTGCTTCTGCTATTCATTCTGATATGTCGCATGTTATTGATGATGCCACTTCTGCTATGCATGATACTTATGATGAAACTACTTCTATGCTTGATACTACTGTGCCCCTTAGTGAATTTCTTGATGAACAAATTGCTAGGGCTAGAGAGAAAGAAATTATTGAAACTGAGTATATTGATGATATAGATGATGAAGATATGCCTGTTATTCCTGAGGGTTATGTTTTTTATATAGAAGCTTCTACAGCTATTTTAGCTTGCAAAGATAGATATGAACTCAAGAGGTTATTGGCTAAATGGAATAAGCAATATCTTAAAGACAGAATGAGACCTGACCCTGCTTTTGCTACTTCACCTATTTGTGTTGCCGATAAGGATTATGAATTCTCTGTTGATCCTGATATAATTACTTTGGTTGAATCTGATCCTTTTCATGGCTATGAATCTGAAACTGTTGTGGCACATCTTACTAAATTAAATGATATAGCCACCCTGTTCACTAATGATGAGAGATCTCGCTACTTTTATGTCCTTAAAATATTTCCGTTCTCATTAAAGGGTGATGCTAAGATATGGTTTAATTCTCTTGATCCTGGTTGTGTGCATAGTCCCCAGGATATGATTTATTACTTCTCTGCTAAATATTTCCCTGCTCATAAGAAACAAGCTGCTTTGAGGGAAATATACAACTTTGTGCAAATTGAAGAAGAGAGTCTCCCACAAGCTTGGGGGAGGCTTCTCAAGTTACTTAATGCTTTGCCTGATCATCCTCTTAAGAAAAATGAAATACTTGATATCTTTTATAATGGATTAACCGATGCTTCCAGAGATTACCTGGATAGTTGTGCTGGTTCTGTTTTCAGGGAAAGAACACCGGATGAAGCTGAAATTCTATTGAATAATATGTTGGCAAATGAAAATAATTGGACACTTCCTGAGCCAGCTCCTGAGCCAATTCCTGAGCCTATTCCTAAACCAACTCCAAAGAAGAGAGGTGTCCTATTTCTCAGTCCTGAAGATATGCAAGAGGCAAAGAAATCTATGAAAGAAAAAGGTATTAAAGCTGAAGATGTTAAGAATTTACCTCCTATTGAAGAAATACATGGTCTTAATTTACCGCCTGTTGAAGAAACTTATGATCTTAATCCATTACCTATTGAAGAACCTCCTGATCTTGATAACCCGACACAGGTAGTAAAGGTAAATTCTCTTTATAGATTTCATGAAGGTGATATTCCTCATTATAAGTCTGCTAGACAATGCTTAGAAGAGTTTGATAATTTTATTGTCAAGCAAGAAAATTTTAATGCTTATTTTGGTAGACAATTGAAATACAATTCCGATATGCTTAAACACTTGGGCGATTATATGGCTAATGTTAGAGGTGAACTTAAAGTTGTTACTAAACATGCTTCTATGGTTACCACTCAAGTAGAACAAGTACTTGAAGCTGAAAATGATTTGCTCAATGAAATGAATAGTAAGAAAAATGATTATGCTGTTAGAGTGGCTACTAGAACTGGTAGAATGACTCAGGAACCTTTGTATCCTGAAGGCCACCCTAAGAGAATTGAGCAAGATTCTCAGAGAAATAATATTGATGCACCTAGTTCTTCTAAAAGGAAGAAAAAGAAAAATGATAGGACTTTGCATGCTTCTAGTGAACCTATTGCTCAACCACCTAAGAATCCAAATGATATCTCTATTTCTGATGCTGAAACACAATCTGGTAATGAACATGAACCTAATGAAAATGTTAATGATGATGTTCATGATGATGCTCAACCTAGTAATGAAAATGATGTAGAAGTTGAACCTGCTGTTGATATTGATAACCCACAATCAAAGAATCAATGTTATGATAAGAGAGACATTGTTGCTAGGAAATATGGTAAAGAAAGGGAACCTTGGGTTCAGAAACCCATGCCTTTTCCTCCCAAACCATCCAAGAAAAAGGATGATGAGTATTTTGAGCGCTTTTCTGAAATGATTAGACCTATCTTTTTGCGTATGCGATTAACTGATATGCTCAAAATGAATCCTTATGTAAGTATATGAAAGATATTGTTACAAATAAAAGAAAGATACCGGAAGCTGAGATTTCCACCATGCTTGGTAATTATACTTTCAAGGGTGGAATACCAAAGAAACTAGGAGATCCAGGAGTACCCACTATACCATCCTCCATTAAAAGAAATTATGTTAAAACTGCTTTATGTGATCTTGGAGCCGGTGTTAGTGTTATGCCTCTCTCTTTATATCGTAGACTTGACTTGAATAAGTTGACACCTATTGAAATATCTTTGCAAATGGCTGATAAATCAACTGCTATACCTGTCGGTATTTGTGAGGATGTGCCTGTTGTGGTTGCAAACGTTACTATTTTAACGGACTTTGTTATTCTTGATATTCCCGAGGACGATAGTATGTCTATTATTCTTGGAAGACCTTTTTTGAATACTGCAGGTGCTGTTATTGATTCCAACAAAGGCAATGTCACTTTTCATGTTAATGGTAATGAGCATACGGTACACTTTCCGAGGAAACAACCTCAAGTTCATAGTATCAACTCTATTGGAAAAATTCCATCGATTATATTTGGAGGTTTTGAATTTCCTCTTCCTACTGTCAAGAAGAAATATGATATTCTTATTATTGGGGATGTGCATATCCCCATTGAGGTAACATAGTGTTATTCGAAATTTCTCCGGTTTCACATTAATCGGAATGAGTTTGTTAACAAGACTTGATCAACCTTGTTAGTGGATTCCTTTTGATGAGCATGAGATGGATGAAACTAGAAGGCACAACCTTCTGTACCCTCTCTACTTTCTGTTATTTAGTTGAAATAAAGTAAAAATAGTATTTTTCTGTCTGTTTTCTGTTTACCCGTGCAATATAAAAATACCCCGAAAATAAAAGTTCTCCAAATGCCCTGAAAATGAAATATGATTTTTTTAGAATATTTGAGGATTTCTGGAACTGAGAACACAGCAGGGGGTGAACCACCTGCCCACGAGGGTGGAGGGCGCGCCCTACCCCCCAGGGCGCGCCCCCTGCCTCGTGGGCCCACGATGGCCCTCCTCCACTTATTCCTGCACCCATACACTCCTTCCTCCCACAAACACCAATATCCAGCACAAGCACGAGTTCTAGCTCACTTTGCTGCGATTTTCGATCTCCTTGCTCAAAGCACCTCTCACAAAACTGCTTGGGGAGATTGTTCCTTGGTATGTGACTCCTTCATTGGTCCAATTAGTTTTTGTTCTAGTGCTTTATTCCTTGCAAATTTGTGCTGCCTAGGTGACCATGTTCTTGAGCTTTCATGTCAAATTTATATGGTTCCAAGTAGTTCTAATGCATGATATAGTCTCTAGGCACTTGTAGGAGTAGTTGCTATCAATTTTATTGAAGTTGGTTCACTTTTGTTTGAAGTTACTAAAATTTTCAGAATATTTCAGAAAATAATGAAGAGACTTTTGAGGGGCTCATCGAGCTGAAGCTCGAAGGAAAAGCAAAATGAAGAAGCACAAAGGCCCAAATATAATTTGCCTCGTACCGCGGAGGTCCGGCCGTGTGAATGGCCTTCCGATGATTTGTTGAGAGCTGCCGGGATTTATGATGATTTCCGTTCATTGGCTGAGAATGCTGGCCTCACCGACTTCCTCCACGACCAACGTCATCAGTATCTCTTACTCACCAATACTTTTGTGCAAAACTTCCACTATTTTCCTAAGGAATCACCTCCTTCAGTAGAGTTCCATTAATATGATGTTGTTAAGAAGATGCCACTAGCTGAATTTTGCAAGGTTTGCAAAATACCCTTCGAGGGTACTTTAGATGAACCACATCGTAAGGATGTGGAAGAATTTATTGACACCATCACTGTGGGAGAAACCAGGAAGGTTTCCGATGCAAGAATCACTAGCATACATTTTCGTGTTTTACGCTACTTTGCCATATTTGCTAGTCGTTGCTTCATTGGTCGCCGAAACTATGGAAACCTTAGTGTTCCTGATATTATCATTTTGTTCCATGGTTTATTCCGCGATAACACTGTTAGTATGGGCGGAATTATTGCTAAACGGTTAAGTTTGAACCGTACAAAGGGTCCCATCATTGGAGGTATTTATGCTTCACACCTAGCTGCACATTTTAACATACCTATTAGGCTTTATGAGAAAGAAGAAAAATTGCTGCCCAATGCTTATTTAGATTATAAGAGTATGCTAGCACATGACTTTATTGTTAAGAATAGGGAAGGGGAGCTTAAATATAAATTGTACTTTAATAAACATCACCCTGAGACTATTACCTTGCCTGCTCCTTCCTTGTTTAATTTCTCTAAAGGTCCGTATCTCGTTCCGTGGGCGGCCCTTCAAGCCTACCGGAACCCTACACCAGCCCCGGAGTCGGAACCACAATTTGAGCCTCCACAACAGTCTAATTACAAGTGGGATCCGGAGATGATTGCCAGCCAGTGGCAGTCAGAGCCTTCTTCATCTCAGTACAACCCCAGCTACACTTACGGATATCCGCTAGGCCACCCATGACAATGAATCAACTTAGGCCAAAAGCCTAAGCTTGGGGGAGTACGTATTTCCCACCGACATTACATTTATGTTTACACACACTCATTGCTAGATGTCGGTGCTCATACTTTTTCACTGTAATATCCATGCTAGTTTATTTTCTTTTTCTTGCTTTCTTCTTGTGTGTTTGTTAAACCTTAAGAAAAACCATAGAAATTAGTAGTAGCTTTTAGTTAGTTTACTTTTCTTGCTGTAGTAGTAATAATTAAAAAGAAAACCCAAAAATATTTCCCGTTCTTCTTTTGCTTGCTGGGAGCTTTCCCGTGTAAATAGTTTTTATTTCTTTTCTTTTCTTTTCTTTTCTTTGGGGGTCGATAGGAGAAGACCATGATTAAATTGTTGAAGTGGCTCTTATATGCATTATTGTTGATTTAACCAAGAGCCCATATTGCCTTGTCTTCTCCTGTTTATTGAATGCTCGCAGATTCCAGCTTAGTCCAATGCACGTGCACTCTTATTATTATTCACTCCGTTCGGTCGTGCAAGTGAAAGGCAATTATGATGATATATGATGGACTGACTGAGATGAGAAAAGCTGGTATGAACTCGACCCCTCTTGTTTTTGTAAATATGATGAGTTCATCGTTCCTGATTCAGCTTATTATGAATAAACATGTTTGCAATGACAATTAGAGATCATAGTTGCTCGTGCCATGCTTGATTAGCTATGAGTTATAATGGTTTACCTTGCGTGCCAACATGCTATTAAAATGGTTGTGATGTGGTATGATGGGGTGGTATCCTCCTTTGAATGATTTAAGTGACTTGACTTGGCACATGTTCACACATGTAGTTGAAACAAATCAACATAGCCTTCACGATATTTATGTTCATGGTGGATTATATCCTACTCATGCTTGCATCCAATGTTTATTAATTTTAATGCATGTTCATGACTGGTGTCTCTCTCTAGTTGGTCGCTTCCCAGTCTTTTGCTAGCCTTCACTTGTACTAAGCGGGAATATTGCTTGTGCATCCAATCCCTTAAACCCCAAAGTTATTCCATATGAGTCCATCATACCTTCCTATATGCGGTATCTACCTACCGTTCCAAGTAAATTTGTATGTGCCAAACTCTACACCTTCAAATAAACATTCTGTTTTGTATACTCGAATAGCTCATGTATCAACTAGGGCTGCCCTTATCTTCCATGTTAGGCGGGTTATTCTCAAGAGGAGTGGACTCCGCTCCTCATTCACGAGAAAATGGCTGGTCACCGGGATGCCCAGTCCCATGCTTTATGCAAACTAAATCAAAATAATTGCAAACAAAACTCCCCCTGGGACTGTTGCTAGTTTGAGACACTCGTTGTTTCGAGCAAGTCATGGATTGATGCTTGTTGGTGGAGGGGGAGTATAAAATCTACCATTCTGTTTGGGAACCGCCTATAATGTGTGTAGCATGGAAGATATCGCCATCTTTTGGTTGTTATGTTGACAATGAAAGTATGCCGCTCAAAATATTATTTATCTCTATTTCAAAACCGAGCTCTGGCACCTCTACAAATCCCTGCTTCCCTCTACGAAGGGCCTATCCATTTACTTTTATGTTGAGTCATCACCCTCTTATTAAAAAGCACTAGCCGGAGAGCACAACTGTCATTTGCATCCATTACTATTAATTTATATTGCGTATGACTATGACAGGATCTCTTTTACCATGAATTACAATGTCTAGTCAGTCCTTGATCTTTAAAGGTGCTCTGCATTTATGTTTTGCGGTCTCAGAAAAGGCTAGCGAGATACCATCTTGTTATATTATATTATGATTGTTTTGAGAAAGTGTTGTCATTCGAGATTTATTATTATCGCTCGCTAGTTGATTATGCCATTGATATGAGTAAACATGAGACCTAGGAGTGATTGCAAATGTGGTTAGTCATAATCTTTGCTGAAGACTTGAATGCTAGCTTTACATATTTACAACAACAAGAGCAAACAGAGTTTTTAAAAGTTTTTCTTTATCACTTTCAGTTTGTCAACTGAATTGCTTGAGGACAAGCAAAGGTTTAAGCTTGGGGGAGTTGATATGTCTCCGACGTATCTACTTTTCCAAACACTTTTGCCCTTGTTTTGGACTCTAACTTGCATGATTTGAATGGAACTAACCCGGACTAACGCTGTTTTCAGCAGAATTGCCATGGTGTTATTTATGTGCAGAAACAAAAGTTCTCGGAATGACCTGAAACTCCACGGAACTTCTATTTGGAAATAATAAAAAATCCTTGCCAAAGATGAAGACCAGGGGGCCCACACCCTGTCCACGAGGGTGGGGGGCGCCACCCCCTAAGGCGCGTCCCCCTACCTCGTGGACCCCCTGGAGCTCCTCCGACGCCAACTCCAACTCTATATATTTGCTTTCGGGGAGAAAAAAATCAAGGAGAAGAAATCATCGTGTTTTACTATACGGAACCGCCGCCAAGCCCTAAAACCTCTCGGGAGGGCTGATCTGGAGTCCGTTCGGGGCTCCGGAGAGGGGGATTCGTCGCCGTCGTCATCATCAACCATCCTCCATCACCAATTTCATGATGCTCACCACCGTGCGTGAGTAATTCCATCGTAGGTTTGCTGGACGGTGATGGGTTGGATGAGATCTATCATGTAATCGAGTTAGTTTTGTTAGGGTTTGATCCCTAGTATCCACTATGTTCTGAGATTGATGTCGCTATGACTTTGCTATGCTTAATGCTTGTCACTAGGGCCCGAGTGCCATGATTTCAGATCTGAACCTATCGTGTTTTCATGAATATATGTGTGTTCTTGATCCTATCTTGCAAGTCTATAGTCACCTACTATGTGTTATGATCCGGCAACCCCGAAGTGACAATAATCGGGACCACTCCCGGTGATGACCGTAGTTTGAGGAGTTCATGTATTCACTATTTGCTAATGCTTTGTTTCGGTTCTCTATTAAAAGGAGGCCTTAATATCCCTTAGTTTCCGTTAGGACCCCGCTGCCACGGGAGGGTAGGACAAAAGATGTCATGCAAGTTGTTTTCCATAAGCACATATGACTATATTCGGAATACATGCCTACATTACATTGATGAATTGGAGCTAGTTCTATGTCACCCTATGTTATGATTGTTACATGATGAACCGCATCCGACATACTTTTCCATCACCGATCCAATGCCTACGAGCTTTTCCTATATTGGTTATCGCTTATTTACTTTCCCGTTGCTACTGTTACAATCACTACAAAACACCAAAAATATTACTTTTGCTACCGTTACTTTTGTTACCGTTACCACTACTATCATATTACTTTGCTACTAAATACTTTGCTGCAGATACTAAGTTATCTAGGTGTGGTTGAATTGACAACTCAACTGCTAATACTTGAGAATATTCTTTGGCTCCCCTTGTGTCGAATCAATAAATTTGGGTTGAATACTCTACCCTCGAAAACTGTTGCGATCCCCTATACTTGTGGGTTATCACATGCCGCCACGTAGGCATGTGCTGAGTTGGCCTGGAAGCTGCATGTTGCCACACAGGTGCCCGCCTAGCTAGTTGGGCTGGCAGCTGCATGCGAATGGCGGTGGAGACTTGGTTGGTGCGGGCCTGGCAGTGGCCCTGCTGACGCCCTTGGTGAGGGCCTTGCCTGGTGGCCCGGCAAGGGTCTTGCCGTGGCGCGCCGTCGTCCCCGGCAAGGATCTTGCCGGGGGTCTTGTCGCTTTCCTCGGCAAGGATCTTCCTAAGGATCGTTGTCTTCCAATCCTCATCTGATCTTGAACATTCTGTGTCTTCACAAAGATCTGCATGCCATCACAGAGATGCCTCCCCAGCCCTGGCCCAACGTAGTTGATGGTGTTGGAAACCGTGGGCTCAAGGGTGGCGCGTTCCGCAGGTGGGGGCGAGCCGCCCCGGCAAGAGTCTTGCCAGGGCCGTTGAGGCTGCGCCGGCAAGGGTCTTGCCGGGGGAACCTACTTCGTCCCTCTGCTCTTTTGTGGTCTCGGCCTTGGCGTTGCCTTGTTTGTCTAGTACTTCGGCTTTTCTCTGGCTTCCCTCCCTTGCCCTGCTTCGTGTGGCCGCGGCGCGTGGCGTGACTGCCCGTGCACAAGTAAAGGGGTCAAAAGGAGAGCCCCTACTTTTGTACACCGACAGGAGCCCCCGGGCCTGGGCGACACATAATCGCGACACATTGTTGGGCCAGGCCGAGAACGGTGCGCGGGCACGAGGGGCAGATTTTACCGCAGTAACTGCTCATCCGCTGCGCTTCCCCACGACCCGCGTGCGACGTGGAGGGTCGTGCATGACGTTGGGGTCATGCATGATGCGGTTTTTTCACGCACGCGTCACGTCGTAGTTAATGGGAAAGGAGGCGGCCCGCGCCTTCCCCGTAAAACGGAATAACCGCGGGAGCGCTGCTCACTTTACCCCTTCCGTGCCTTCTTCCAATCTTAGAGCCGCCGCCCCATTCTCCTTCCTCCCTAAGCTTCATTCTTGCTTGCCGACGTTGCATTCCCGCCGTCCTCTGTTTTGCCCCCCTCCCCCAGCCGCCATGGCGTCCAAATCTACGAAGGGCAAGGGAGTGGCCAAGGATGCCGGAGCGACGGAGCCACCGGAGAGTGCGCTGGCGGTGCAGCGGACGCAGTCCGCCTACTTCCCCTCGACAGTTGATGTGTTCGAGCTCCGGGACGCCTTCAAGCCCCTGTGGGGGGTGAAGACGGGGCACCCAGCCACGCGCGTCATCCCTGCGAACTGCGCCGAGGCTGCCCCGAATCGGTACCCTTTCTTTGTCGACTATTTCTCCTGCGGGCTTTGTCCTCCCTTCTCTGATTTCTTCAGCGACATCATGCACACCTTTGGCTTCCGCCTCTTGGATTTTACCCCAAATGCTGTGGCGTGCATGGCCCTTTTTGCGCACCTCTGCGAAGGTTTCGCCAGGGTGCACCCCAACACGGCGCTTTTCCGCCACTACTTATTCCCTCGGATCCAAACAGGTTGCGCCATTTCCGATTGCATCACCTGGATCCCAAGGTCCAAGGGAGTGTACCCGGATGGCGCCATGAAGGAGAGGTGGGAAGAGTGGCGTGGCCGGTGGTGCTGGATTGAAGAGAAGGACTCGCCGGCATTCTGTGAAGTTCGCCGGACGCCGCCGGTCCGCAGAAGTGATTGGAGTGACGTCGATGCCGACGACGAGAAGCTCACGATCGCCAGCACCAGGATCCTTCGGCTCACCGAGGCCGGGCTCACCATTGAGATGATCGGGGCAGACTTCATCCGCCGCCGGATCACTCCACTGCACAACAAGGGGAGGCCGGCCTGGCTTTTCATGAACCCCGCCGACATCATGCGGCTTCGCCCCGGCCTTGACCACAATTTCACATTGATGGGGCATGCCCATTTCTGCCAGCGACTCTTCCAGCTCGATGTGGGCCACGACGGCGAGTTCGAGCGGACCGGCAAGGCCGTGAGGGCCGCTGCGAAGGCCGGCAAGGTCTTCAAGGGGCCCTTGTTCAAGTTGCCGGCGGGAGTGGTCCCGCTGTGCAATAATTCGCGCCGGACCAACATCATCGCCATGATGCCAGATTGCAACGCGCATGGCCCTGACCCGAGCTGGGTCGAGCCAGAGGACATCCAGGTGTAGCAGTTCTTCGACACCCTGCACGAGGGATACGTCAATGCCGACGCCGAGCGGCAGCTCGTCTAGGACACCACCCAGGCGGAGCTGGACTACATCGCCGCCAGGGCGATGGAGGCGAAGCTTGCCGAGGAAGCCGGCAGCACTGGTGGTGTGGAGGACAGGGCTGCAACAGCCGCAGAGGAGGAGGAGCTCGCCCGGTGGGCGGCGGCCACTGGAGGGGCCAGCAGCGCCGGCACCGAGGCTCCTCTGGTCGAGGATGCGGCCGACGAGTCGTCATCGGAGGAGGCCGGGGCTGTTGACCCTCCGGCCACGGGGAGAGGGCGAGTCCTGCGCCGGGCCACTTTCGGCGAGCCGGTTCGGCCCGTCAAGGCCGCGCAGCGGCCGAAATCCCCGGAGGAGTCCGCGCGTCAGACGAGGGCCGCGGCGGCGAAGAAGGTGGTGAAGGCCGCGGTGGCGAAGAAGAAATCATCTGCCTCCTCTTCGTCCAAGCGCGTCCAGACTCCGCCCTCCTCCCCTCCTCCGGCAGACGTTGACGCGGGGGTCACCTTGGACTTCAGGTCACTTTGCCCCAGAAGGAAGAGGAAGGCAACAGAGGAGGAGGTGGATGACGCGTAAGCATCCTGCTTTTTTTCGCCATCCCTGTTTCCTCAATCTGTGCCACTTGTCTTGACTTGTCTTTGTCTTTGCAGGGACACGAAGACGCTGGCCCAGAGAGTGAAGAGGGCCAAGGCCTTGGCGGGCGGCCAGCCCCCGGCTGGTACTTCGAGGGCGCCACTGGTGGTATTGAGCAGCCCTGACAGGAGCCCCCGGCACAGCCCCCAGCGTAAGTTCATTACTCTCCCCTCGTCGACATGTGTCAGGGGTATGATACTTTGGTGCTGACCTTGCCGGGTGCGCAGGAGGAGAGCAGCAGCAGGAGGAGCCGCAGAGGGCTACTCCCAACGCGCCGCCCCATCGACCACGCCACCCCGAGGGGCGTCCCCGGCAAGGGCGCAAAGCACCGAGCCAACGCACATGGAGGAGGAGGAGAACTTGGGCGCTGGTGGCTTCGCCTCGGCGCCAAATGTTGGTGGGGAGGGGACTTCTGCTTCCTAGCTTGGCACTGGTAAATCGTTCACCCTTCGTCCCTGCTTTTTATCTTCTTTTTGAATCTTTGATCTTGGCTCTACCCCACCCTCTTCTTGATATCCAGATACTCTCTCGACGGACCGGGAGGACCTGGACACCGTCATCGAGGACATGACCAAGGACGCCACGGCGGAGGCCAAGAATATCGCCGCCAAGGAGGCCGCCAGGGGCGCCGCGGAGGACGCCGCCAAAGGGCCTGCCGGGGAGCCCGGCAAGGCCACCGCCAAGGAGGAGGTGGTCGATGACCATCCTTCCTCCTCCGCTGCTTCCGGCTCCGGCAAGTACCTGAAGATGAGCGACAATCTCTTCGTCCACCTCCCCGGCGCGTCGAGCACCAGGGCCCCCATCGAGGGAGAGGTGTTCGACGACGAAGTGCTCGCCTCCGCCAGACTCAAGGTCGTCGACGAGCCGAGCGTTGGTGGCGACGGCTCCCAGGAGGAGCGGCCGCTCCAGGCCATGGGTGTCAACTTCCGGAGGCTCCAGGCGCTCCACCGTGCCCGCCCGGACAAAGCTAGGTCCAGGATGGCGGTGGTGGAGAAGGCGGAGGTGGACCTCCAGGAGCGCGTCGCCGAGACGCAGGACTGGTTCCGCCAGGCTCGCGACGAGCTAAAGGCCACCCAGGGCAAGCTGGCCAAGCGTGATGTGGAGCTCACCATGAAGCTGGCCAACGTTGAGAAGGCCCAAGAGACGGCGAAGAACTTGGCCGCCGCCGCCGAGGCTGCCCGGACCCAGCACGAGGCCGCACTGAACTGCCAGGAGGAGGACCTCGCCAAACGCGAGGCAGATCTTGATGCCAAACTCCGCGCCAAGGACGAGTAGGTGGAGAAGCTTGTCATGCAGCGGACCCGAGAGCTGGAGCAGGGGCACCGGGAGGTGCTCGATGAGGGAGTCATCGATTAGGGGGTCCTCTGACAGCCGGACTATATACTTTGGCCGGACTGTTGGACTATGAAGATACAAGATTGAAGACTTCGTCCCGTGTCCGGGTAGGACTCTCCTTTGCGTGGAAGGCAAGCTTAGCAATTCGGATATGTAGATCTCCTCCCTTGTAACCGACTCTGTGTAACCCTAGCCCCCTCCGGTGTCTATATAAACCGGAGGGTTTAGTCCGTAGGACAACAACAATCATAATCATAGGCTAGCTTCTAGAGTTTAGCCTCTACGATCTCGTGGTAGATCAACTCTGGTAATACTCATATCATCAAGATCAATCAAGCAGGAAGTAGGGTATTACCTCCATCGAGAGGGCCCGAACCTGGGTAAACATTGTGTCCCCCGCCTCCTATTACCATCCGCGTTAGACGCACAGTTCGGGACCCCCTACCCGAGATCCGCCGGTTTTGACACCGACATTGGTGCTTTCATTGAGAGTTCCACTGTGCCGTCACCATAAGGCTTGATGGCTCCTTCGATCATCGGCAACGATGCGATCCAGGGTGAGGTTTTTCTCCCCGGACAGATCTTCGTATTCGGCGGCTTCGCACTGCGGGCCAACTCGCTTGGCCATCTGGAGCAGATCGAGAGCTACGCCCCTGGCCGTCAGGTTAGGTTTGGAAGCTTAAACTATACTGCCGACATCCGCAGAGACTTGATCTTTGACAGATTCGAGCCCATGTCAGGTGCGCTGCACAGTCACGACGGGCATGACTTAGCTCTGTCGTCGGATGGTGTTCGGGAAATCACACCTGTGGCTACCCCGGCCCTCAATCCGGAGCAGATTGCGCTGTCCGAGGACGGGTGGATGGACCCCGCCACGGAAGCCACACACTCAGTGGCGATAGAGCCGAATACTGACTTCACCTCCTACGAGACCTGTGTTGCCGGACTCTTGGATTCATCCCCAACCACGGACTCCGAACCGCCTGCGTCAGTGCCTATCGAATCTGATTGGGCGCCGATCATGGAGTTTTCCTCCGCGGATATCTTTCAGCACTCGCCCCTGGGCGATGTGCTAAATTCATTAAGGTCTCTCTCCTTGTCAGGAGGCCCTTGGCCGAACTCTGTCCGGCTTGAGTGGGAAGCGGACAACGAAGAAATTTGTTCCCCACCCACCACCCACTTAATAGCCACTGTCGACGATCTAACCGACATGCTTGATTTTGGCTTCGAAGACATCGACGGCATGGACGACGATGTAGGAGAAGAACAGGAACCACCGCCCACACGGCGCTGGACTGCCACCTCATCATATGATATATACATGGTGGACACCCCCAAAGAAAGCGATGGCAATAAGGCAACGAAGGATAATCCCCTCGAGAAGCAATCTAAGCACCGGTGCCAACGGCGCCGCTCTAAGCCCCGCCATAGGAAAAACGGCGATACCGGTACAAGAGACAACAATGCTGCGGACAGTGCCGAAGACGAAGACAATCCCCTCCAGCCAGATTTTGAGCCGGAGGATGGGCAAGCTAGCCCTAAGGAACATGCATCAGACGGAGAATTAGAGGATGGCAATTACATGCCTCTCTCCAAAGATGAGGAGAGCCTCGGTGACGAAGAATTTATCGTGCCTGGGGATCCCGTCAAGCAGGAGCGCTTCAAGCGCCGGCTTATAGCCACAGCAAAAAGCCTGAAGAAAAAGCAACAACAACTTCAAGCTGACCAAGATCTGCTAGCGGATAGATGGACTGAGGTCCTGGCGGCCGAGGAATACGAACTCAAACGCCCAACCAAAAGTTACCCAAAGCGCAGGTTGCTACCCCAACTCAAGGAGGAAGCATTAAAACCTACGCTTCCAGCGTATGATGCGGCTGACCGGCCACCTCGTGGCCGAGGAAAAACGGCATGACAAGCCGAAGTCCAGCCCGCACCCCGTCGCCGATTAAACACAAACACCAAGGCCCGGGGCAACACGCATGACCTGACAGACGTATTGGAAAACAAAGCAGGGCATAAAAGATCGATCTACGGATCACGTGGGCGCGCCCGAACGCGTAACGACTACCGTCACGCCGAATACACTAAAAGAAAATCTGGCCGGGCCGAACACAGCAGACAAGACTCGTATGAACTGCCTCGTGATATAGCCAGGCACAGAGGCGCCGCACACCCCCTATGCTTCACTGACAAAGTAATGGATCATGAATTCCTAGAAGGGTTTAAACCCGCGAGCATTGACTCATATGTGGTACTACAGACCCCGCGGTATGGATAGAAGACTTCTTCCTCCACATTCACATGGCCCGCGGGGATGATCTACACGCCATCAAGTATCTGCCGCTGAAACTCAAAGGGTCGGCTCGGCATTGGCTGAATAGCTTGCCGACAAACTCCATCGGAAGTTGGGAGAACCTGGCAGACGCATTCCTGGACAACTTCCAGGGCACTTATGTGCGGCCACCGGATGCTGACGATTTAAGTCACATAACGCAACAGCCCGGAGAGTCAGCTAGGAAATTCTGGACTCGGTTCCTAACTAAAAAGAACCAAATTGTCGATTGTCCGGATGCTGAAGGCTAGCGGCCTTTAAGCATAACATCCGTGACGAGTGGCTCGCCCGACATCTCGGCCAAGAGAAGCCAAAATCCATGGCAGCCCTCACGACACTCATGACCCGCTTTTGCGCGGGCGAAGATAGCTGGTTGGCCTGTAGCAGCAACATAGCAAGCAACCCTGGCACATCAAAGGCCAGAGATAGCAACGGCAAACTCCGACGCAATAAACACAAGCGCCGCAAACATGGTAAAAACGCCGAAGATACGACAGTCAATGCCGGATTTAGTGGCTCTAAGTCCAGCCAGCGGAAGGGGCCACTAAAAAATGACAATTCGGGTCCATCCAGTCTGGACCGCATACTCGACCGCCCATGCCAAATTCATGGCACCTCAGGAACACTAGCCAATCATACCAACAGAGAATGCTGGGTCTTCAAACAAGTCGGCAGGTCAGGCGCCAAAAACAAGGATAAAGAGTCTCAAAGCGATGATGGCGACGAGGAGCCCAGACCACCAAGTACAGGAGGGCAAAAGAAATTCCCCCCGCAAATCCAAACGGTGAACGTGGTAAACGGCACCCACACTCCCAACCCAGACCGGATGCGCACCCTTAGGGATATCGACTTAACGGAACCAGTCGTCCCACAATATAAACTCAGGCCGATCACCTTCAACCGCACGGATCGTCTGGTTAACACCAATCAGGGCAATCCGGCCGCACTAGTCCTCGACCCAATAATTGACGGGTTCCACCTCACACGAGTCCTTATGGACGGAGGCAGCAGTCTAAACCTGCTTTACCAGGACACAGTGCGCAAGTTGGGCATCGATCACTCGGTGATCAAACCCACTAAAACCACCTTTAGAGGTATTATACCAGGTGTGGAGGCCAGCTGTACAGGCTCCATCGCAATTAAGGTGGTCTTCGGATCACCAGACAATTACCGTGTCGAAGAGTTAATCTTTGACATCGTCCCCTTTCGCGGCAATTATCAGGCACTGCTCAGACGAACCACGTTTGCTCGATTCAACGCGGTGCCACATTATGCCTATCATAAGCTCAAGATGCCCGGTCTGCGCGGCGTCATCACGGTTAATGGCAGGGCCGAACTTTCCCTTGGCACCAAAAAGTATACAGGTGCTTTAATAGCAGGAGCAACGAGTGGCACCTCTCAATCGAACCTCGAGTCGACGGCCAGGCTCCCGGATATCGCCAAAGGCTCTGAACTACTTTGCAGCAGAATAAAAAGGCTCGTCCAGAGCTCAATTAAAAACACCCTGGCGAAGGCCAGGATAGGCCGCATACAGCGGCTCAACCGCTCTGCGGCAAACAAGCATTTCTTATATTTTCCTTGCAGGTTCAACTTTGCGCATACTAGGACTGGCGATATGGAAGCAGCTCGAACACGAAAGAGAATCCTTAGATATTCCCCGCGGTGACCATCCGACTATACTCCGGATCCGCATACAGCTTCTTCCCCCTGGTCTCAGCAGGTTCCACAGTCATATTTCTTTTTTTATCGCATTACCCGTACTCATACGCATCGACGTACTATTCAAATACGATATGCGGATTTATATAACGTTTATCTGCTGATAATTCTTATTGAAATTCTTCTGTCAAGTGGCATCGGTACACCGCGATATGCCTTAAATATGCCAGGGACTTCGTTTTACCCATAATACGGCAATAAAGTCCGAACGCTTTCATGGAAGTTCGGCACCCCGAACTTATAGCATTATATGCATCAGCTCCGAATCATGTCTTGGGTCAAATGTTGGGTTCGCCCGGCTCCCATGTTTTGTTGCCTTACGTGCCGCTATATCGGCTAAGGCGGCACAGGGAGAACTACTGCGATTGTGTCCCGGTTCTTCCGGACGAGCACCTCAGTAGAGAAAGCTGAAATCTGACTGTCATGATATGGCGAGAGCTGGTCAGCTGTTCGAGAGGTTGTAAAATCTTTAAGGATTTCTCCCGCATAATGCCATAACCAATGCAGCGTGCGATGGATCGGTTTTTCTTCCGATCAGAAGCTTATATAGCCCCCCGTGTGGTATTCCGAACACCAGGGGCTGCGCCTACCTTCCTTTCCTAAAGCTCCTATGGCTAAGTGAGAGTGATAAAGCCCTATAGTCCGATTGCCTGGTTCGTTGTGCTGAACACCTCCTTCGAAGGACCCAAAACTGGGATAAAGAGTGATCAGGTTTATCCCGAACACCCCCGTACTTCCTACGTGGGGGCAGAAGCCGATGACTGGCCAACTCTCAGGATTAATATATAAAACGGCCGCGCAGGAGGGTAAACTTTTATATAACAGGCAATAAATAATAGACCTTGTTCAAAGATTACAAAGGACAACATGATTTGCATTCATCGAAATATAACGTCCTTGGTGCATAACTCCGCTGCAAGATAGGATCCTTTCAGGACACTTTCATAATATAATTCTGGCTTGCGGTGCTCCTTCCCCTCTGGCGGTCCCTCGGTCACCAACTTTTCAGCATCCATCTTCCCCTAGTGCACCTTTGCGCAGGCGAAGGCCATTCACGCACCCTCTATATAGACCGACCGCTTGATGACGTCAAGTCGAGGGAAGGCACTTACAAGCCGCTTCACGAGCCCGAAGTAGCTGGTTGGGATCGGCTCGGCGGGCCATAGCCGGATAATCAAATCCTTCATGGCTAGTTCCGCCGCCTTATGCAGTTCGATCAGCTGTTTCAGTTGATCGGCAAAGGGCACCGGATAATTCGGTGCCAGATACTGCGACCAGAAGAGCCTATCCGCAGTGTTCCTTTCTTCGGCTCGGTAGAATTGGGCGGCATCCGATATGCTGCGGGGCAATCCCGCAAACACCCCTGGAGAAATCCGAACTCAAAATTAGAAACATGATTTTCTCCTCAAACACTCGATTTACATGGAAAAGAGCCTTACCCGCCGCGATCTTCCTCGCCTCTTGGATCTCCTGTAGGGCGCCTTGGGTTTGCCCCTGAGCATCGCGTGCGGCCTAATGAGCCCTGGTGAGTTCGGATTCTTTCTCCGTTAAACTCTGCTCCAAGGTCTCGCATTTCTTAACGGCCTCTTGAAGCTTCTGCTCAGCTTCTATAACCCTGGCCTCGTGCTTCTCACGAAGAGCCTGCTCTTCGGCTGCCTTTTCCTCGGCCTCGGCCACAGCCTTCTTAAGAGCCTCGACTTTGGTCACCGTCCCTAGAGAAAACCAGGGAACATATTTTATCATCCTAGAAATTCGTTCGCACCAAACGCAAACAAGGCTTGCGCATACCTTGCTTATCTTCCAACTGCCTCTTCAACTGGCCAAGTTCCTCTTTGGTCCGCTCCAGACTTTGATTCAGTCCGGAGACCTCCGCAATATGAGAGGTAGCAGCTGCTGCAGATGCCTGCTTATAAAAGAGACATAGATTTCACCAAGTGAGTCTTCCTGCGAACATAAAATTTGATCCTCTGTCCGGTTCTTTCTTTCACCGAACAGTGTATCAGGGGCTACTATCCATACTATGACATTCTTTGCAACCTCATCAAACATACCTCAAAGCATCTTATAAGGCTGACGCAGGCTTCATTCAGTCCACTCTCAGCAGACTGAATCTTCTCAATCACCGCACCCATAAGGGCACGGTGTTCATCGACGATGGAGGCGCTCTTCAGTGCCGCCAACAAAGCATCCGACACCTCTGGTTGGACAGAGATTGCCGATGAAACAGGCACGCCCCCTTCAGCCGAGGGAGGCCGCCTGCTTGATTCTGGAGCCGTATGGGTCTCCGGAATTGCGTCCGGATGGGAGCCGAATTCAAGATGGCTCCAGCCGGCGACTCCCTGGGGAATCTTCTCCCCCATGTCTCCGGCCTCTGAAGTTTGACCTCCAGGCGCCGTTTCACGATCTCTTCCTCCCCTCCTTGGCTGGAGTCCTTCTGGGACGAAGCCTCGGTGTTATCCACATGTTTCAGGGAAGGGGCCTTCGGGGGCGTCCCGCTCTCCATAGCATCCGAGCTCAGCAAATCTTCCGATGAGGATTGTTCGGTGCGGGACCTCGCCGGACTACAAAAAATATGGCCTAGGTCAAAATATTACGCCATGATAAGACTAGACGCATAAATGTGTTCGGATTTTATACTCACGAGTTCACCAGGGGCTGGGCCCTGGGATCCCACGCGGGGCTGTTGTCGGCGGCGGTAGTGGACTCTTCCGGAAGAGGAGCTTTTCCCCTTTTAGGCGACTCGGCTTCCAAGTGTATGGAGGCCGCCCTCTTCTTTCTTCCCCCAGTTGGGGATTTGTCTTCCTCCTCCTCCTCGTCCTCTTCAGAGGCAGAACGGGCGTTGGAACCTTCGGATATTGTGTCTGAAGTGCCGCGGCGACGAAGGCCACCCCGGGTCTTTTTGGCCTCCTTCTCGGCCTTCTTCTTCGGCGCCTTGTACGGCACCAGGACCATCATCTTCGTCAGAAGTGGGTCGGCCGGTCCTTCGGGCAGCGGGGCCGGACAGTGGATCCGCTCCGCCTTCTTCGTCCAGCCCTAGGGGAGTTGAGGAGAACACAGTAAGCATTTCCCTTGGGTTATGCGGATAAAACATATAATAACTTACCGAGCTTGCAGGGCGGGACAGTTGGTACCTGCGGTCCTCGGCCGAGTCCGGCCATGATTTGCCGGACTTGAAAAGCACCTTCCAGATGTCTTTGTGCGAGGAGACAAAGAGCTCTCGCAGGATCTAGTGCTTGGCCGGATCAAACTCCCATAGGTTGCAAGTCCGGTGTTGACAAGGCAGGATCCGACAAACTAACATCACCTGGACTACATTGACAAGTTCGATGTTCTTGTCTTCCATATCATTAACGCGCATCTGGAGCACCGATAGTTCGTCGGACGAAGACCAGTTCAGGCCTTTCTTAGGCCAGGACGTAAGCCGCAGAGGGGCTCCCGATCGAAACTCGGGAGCGGCGGCCCATTCCGTGCCGCGCGGCTCAGTGATGTAAAACCACTGCCGTTGGCACTCTTTGACGGAATTATTAAAGGTACCTGTCGGCCATGTGACATTGGGCATCCTGCTCACCATGGCGCCCCCGCACTTGGCATGCTCTCTGCTCACTACCTTGGGCTGCACATTAAAGATCTTCAGCCATAAGCCGAAGTGTGGCGAGATGCAGAGAAAAGCCTCGCACACGACGATGAATGTCGAGATGTTGAGGAAGGAATTGGGGGATAGATCATGAAAATCGATCCCGTAATAATACATGATGCCGCGAACGAACGGGTGGAGGGGAAACCCTAGCCCGCGGACAAAATGAGGGAGGAACACAACCCTCTCGTGGGGCTCCGGAGAAGGGACGATCTGTCCCGCCGTCGGGAGACGGTGGCTGATTTTCTTGGCCAGGTACCCGGCCTCCCGAAGCTTTTTGATATCCTTCTCCCGGACGGTACAGGCCATCCACTTGCCTCCTGCTCCGGATCCGGACATTTTCGAAAGGCCTTTGTGGGCGGAGAAGATGAATGCTCGGGCGTTGGACCTCAAGCGATGGGGAATGGATCGAGAAGAGGAAAGCGTGGGTGCGAAAGGGAGTCCTTATCCCCTTATAAAGGTAGCAGCGCCTCCCCACTTGCCTGGTAAACCCGCTTATTCCCCAAGCGCCGTGATTAATGGCGCGGTTGGGTTACCAACACCCGTATTGAAGATGAGAATCCCGTGATAAGGGGACACGATCTCTGCTTCGATAAGACGTGCCAAGAAAACCGCCTCGCGATATGTGTAGTAGCTGGTTGAGAAAAACTGTTCGAATAAATGACCGGGCTATGGCGTGATGACACGCTACAAAATGTGTCAGCAGATTAGATTTGTGGGATATTATACTCTCTATGGTGGTATTTGGAATTTGTTTTGCTGAGCCGGACACGATCCTTGTGTTCAAAATCTCCTATGGAGTATTCGAAGGAGGAACCCACCTTGCAATGCCAAAGACAATCTGCGCGCCGGACTCATCGTCATTGAAGCCTGGTTCAGGGGCTACTGAGGGAGTCTTGTTTTAGGGGGTCGTCGGACAGCCGGACTATATACTTTGGCCGGACTGTTGGACTATGAAGATACAAGATTGAAGACTTTGTCCCGTGTCTGGGTGGGACTCTCCTTTGCGCGGAAGGCAAGCTTAGCAATTCGGATATGTAGATCTCCTCCCTTGTAACCGACTCTGTGTAACCCTAGCCCCCTCAGGTGTCTATATAAACCGGAGGGTTTAGTCCGTAGGACAACAACAATCATAATCATAGGCTAGCTTCTAGGGTTTAGCCTCTACGTTCTCGTGGCAGATCAACTCTTGTAATACTCATATCATCAAGATCAATCAAGCAGGAAGTAGGGTATTACCTCCATCGAGAGGGCCCAAACCTGGGTAAACATTGTGTCCCCCGCCTCCTGTTACCATCCTCCTTAGACGCAGAGTTCGGGACCCCCTACCCGAGATCCGCCGGTTTTGACAGCGACACTCGATGCCCAGGCTCTGGTTCACACCGGCAAGGTGAAGGTGAAGGAGCTAAAGCTGTCCCGGGAGAAGGACATGCTCAACGGCGCCCTGACGGAGGCGCAGGGCGCGGCCATCAGCAGGGCCGGGGAGCTCTCCGAGGCCAACAAGTCCATCAAGGACCTCACGCTGAAGCTGGAGGGCCTCGAGGGGATGCTCACGGAGGCCAAAGCCCGGGAGGGGACCCTGGCCAAGGAGCTGGAGACCGAGAAGCGGCTATGGAAGAACGAGGCCGCCGAGCATAAGGATTTCAAGGATGGCGTGAACCGCTGGATTGGCCGTCTCGAGGATGTCGCCGGCAGGATCACCACGCAGCTGGCCGCTATGGGGATGCCAAACTTGAGGTACTCCCCAGAGCGCAGCGGGACCACCAACGCCAAGCTGACCTTGTTCTTCGAGTGTGTTCTTGGGGCCCTGGAGCAGCTTCACGCCAACCGGGCGGCCGCGCTAGCCGACGAGGCCCGGAGGCTTTGCCAGGGCGCCATGACCAAGGTTCTCACCAAGGTGGCATACTGGTACCCCGACCTCGACTTTGACGCCGTGCTGGAGAGCTTGCCGGAGGATACTGACCTCGCGCCGCTCAGGGAGCGCATCAAGCCCGTCATCAGCGGTGTCGGCGGAATTCGGAGGGTGGAGGGCCAGCGCCGGGATTAGGCACCCCGTTTCTTATAGCTGCTGCAGGTTCACGACCAAGACAATTTCTATCTTTAGTTGAACCGCGGCGGCAATTGACGTAATATAACTCTGTAGTACTTCTGATGTTATGCATGTTATTTTCCTGTTTGATTTCCCTTTGTATGTCCACCCTACGTTAACTGGGTAGGCTTGCCGGTGCGTAAACCCAGGGCGGTGTCTTGGGGACGGATCCCCATTGGCCTGCCGGGTGTGCTTGCTGCCGGGCGAACAACCTTACCGCCCTTAGAGCGGCCGCCCGAACTGTCGAGCTTGACTCGAGTCAGAATCAAGAGCGTTGCCAAGTGCGGAAGGCTACCCTGCCACTCTCGACGCGTCCGCTTGAGCTGTTGAGCGGACTCGAAACAGAACAAGGGCGTTGCCAATTGCGGGAGGGCCCCTTTGCGTGTAGGTTTTTCATACATAGGCAAGATCTCCGAGGACGATAACCTTATGTATAAAAGGAAATAACTCAAGGCTCTGAATGACTTAGCTTTTTTGTTGCCGCGCTGGCGTCCTTCGCATTCGCAGGCGGCACCCTTTTCTCCTGGCCGTCTCCTTCTTGGGACCATGGCAATGAAGAACTACTAGGGCAACTACTAGACCAGATTCTCACAATTGCGCCCCCTACCTGGCGCGCCAAAGATGTCGGTGGGAAACGACACCTATGGGATCACAAGAATCCCTACTACGGTTGTCGGGCGCAGGGTTGCAAGAAGAGCATGAGTAGTTATCAGCACAAGGATCGTTTACCCAGGTTCGGGCCGCGAGGATGCGTAAAACCCTAGTCCTGTGTTAGTGGATGTATTGAGTGTTCTTGAGCTCTTGAACTAGCTGTGGTGGCTGCGTGGCTCAAAGGAGCCGAATCCCTCTCCAGTATGCCATGGGCCTCCTTTTATAGTTGAAAGGGGCTGCCATAGTGGCACACAGGAGGTGGAAAGGCCTACAGTGCTATGAGCTTATCGCTCGTATTACAGGACAAGACGCATTTAATGTGTAGCTTAGGTGTCCCCTTGCTTTATCGGGGACGGGAATGAGGCCCGTCCCGTCCATCGCCGCTCCTCCTCACTTCGACACGCGCCCTGGCCAGCGACGCATGCGGCGCCATGTAGGCAGGTAGGCAACTGAGGTGGCGCGGTGGTTGGGTATTCATGAAGATCTACATGCCGCCACGCAGGCGTGTGCTGAGTTGGCCTGGAAGCTGCATGTTGCCACGCAGGTGCCCGCCCAGCTGGTTGGGCTGGCAGCTACATGCGAACGACGGTGGAGACTTGGTTGGTGCGGGCCTGGCAGTGGCCCTGCTGACGCCATTGGTGAGGGCCTTTCCGGGTGGCCCGGCAAGGTTCTTGCCGTGGCGCACCATCGTCCCCGGCAAGGATCTTGCCGGGGGTCTTGTGGCTTTCCTCGGCAAGGATCTTGCTGAGGATCATTGTCTTCCAATCCTCATCTAATCTTGAACATTCCTTGTGTTCACAAAGGTCTGCATGCCACCACGGAGGTGCCTCCCGAGCCCTGGCCCAACGTAGTTGATGGTGTTGGAAACCGTGGGCTCAAGGGTGGTGCGTTCCGCTGGTGGGGGCGAGCAGCCCCGGCAAGAGTCTTGCCGGGGCCGCTGAGGCTCCCCCGACAAGGGTCTTGCCGGGGGAACCTGCTTCGTCCCTCTGCTCTTTTGTGGTCTTGGCCTTGGCGTTGCCTTGTTTGTCTTGTACTTCGGCTTTTCTCCGGCTTCCCTCCCTTGCCCTGCTTCGTGTGGCCGCGGCGCGTGGCTCTGACTGCCCGTGCACAAGTAAAGGGGTCAAAAGGAGAGCCCCTACTTTTGTACACCGACACTAGCCAATAAAAAAAAGGGACGCGTGGCCGCACGTAATTGGTTAGTAGAACGCCCACGGTTTCAATAATACTTGTGTTTCCGATTTGTAACGTGACAACACTTGTTCCAAAATGACTTTGTTGATTGTTAATGTGCGCGCCTTCGCAAATCGGACAGAAAAACTACCACAGCATGTTGGTGCCATGTCATGACACCATGCCAAGTTTCATGATTTTCAGGCGTGTTTTGGATTTAGAGGAATTAAAAAACCAAGTTTCTCATTCTTTCCGGCCGAGCCACGACGCCCAGATGTTTGAATTTCACTCCCATCTCTTGCATGGGACCTAGAAATTCACCCAAGGACACACATGTGATTTTTCAAACAACTTTGGTGCACTGGAGCCTGTGCTTGTAGTTCAAATTTGAATTATGCACATTAAATGGCAGAAACTCAATTAATGTATAAAAAGGCCAAACAAACCCGGAATAATTCCAAAATTTAGCATGGTAGTTCTATTTGGTCTAATCTGCCTGTGTAAAAAAATTAAAGCGGGAGAAGGCAGTGTACGTATGTCGTTTCGCACACGGAGGTAACACATTCCCTTTCGGAACCACGAGCCTTCTTGAGGGAAGCTCCGGTTTGCAAGAAGCTTACACCAAAGCTTGTCCCAATTCGGCCAAAAAAATTACGGCAGCATGTTGGTGCCATGTCATGACACCATGCCAAGTTTCAGGATTTTCAGGCGTGTTTTGGATTCACATGTCACATCCCTAGTTCTGGTATGCACTAGGCTAGCCCTTCATGTGTGCATCATGTTTAAATTTCGCAGAAACTTGAAATGGGGATGACAGAACCCCCAGCACCCCTTAAACCAACTAGGGTTTACCAAAATTATTTTCAATGAACCTGAAACGCCCTTCTAAAATGTTCATCATCTTTGCCTTGGTCTAGAACCTTTGACAAAAATGGTGCACAATTTTCTAGGACAGCATAAGGTCATTGGATTAAATCATACTCTATTTGCATTTGGGCATTTAAATGCTACTAATTATTTTAAATGTCCAAATAATCCTAAACTGAAATGTTCCATGTTGTTTATATCCTAAACAGTGGGCATGAGCAGTTTGGTGATTTTTGAAAGTGCCTAGCTATTTTTAATAAAGCTCTAAAGTTGCAAAAAAATAGAAAAACTGAAACAAAAAGAGAGAGAGAGAGAAAGGATACCTACCTGGGCTTACCTCCTGTGCAGCCCACCTGGACGGCCCAGCTGGCTGGCCCAGCCCACCAGGGGCATGCCTGTCTTCTTCCCCATGCCAGCGCACGAAGCAGCGCGGTGGCGAGCGCCGACGTCGCGCTTGGCCACCTCCTGCTTGCAGCCGCCTCCCCAACATCGCCCGGGAGATGCCACGCACCCCCCAGGCCCTCTCGCTCTCTCCCCGAGCTCCTCTCCTCCTCTGGCTCTCTCGCACGCAACCATCGAGCGCTGTCGTCGCCGCCGACGCGCACAACCGCGGCCATCGCCTCTCCTTCGCCTCTCCGTGCTGTCCAGAGGCTCCGCCTCAACGCCACGGAGCCCCAAGACGAAGCACGCGCCCGCGGGACGCCCGAAGCGACGCCATCATCCTCATCCTCGCCGTCGGACGCCGGAGATCCCCCTCGCCGCCCCGCTCGCTTCAGCCCCTCCCCGAGTTCGCCGACTCGCTCCTCGTGTTCACCGTGAGCTGCTGATCATCCTCCCCCTCTCCGTTCTCTCTCCTGCACTCCGTAGCCACCTCGCCCCTCTCGCCTGATGCGCCGCCGCCTGCACTCGTCGCCGACTGATACGTCTCTGTCGTATCTACTTTTCCAAACACTTTGGCCCTTGTTTTGGACTATAACTTGCATGATTTGAATGGAACTAACCTGGACTGACGCTGTTCTCAGCAGACTTTCCATGGTGTTATTTATGTGCAGAAACAAAAGTTCTCGGAATGACCTGAAACTCCACGGAATGTCTATTTGGAAATAATAAAAAATCCTTGCAAAAGATGAAGACCAGGGGGCCCACACCATGTCCACGAGGGTGGGGGGCGCCCCCCCTAGGGCGCGCCCCCTACCTCATGGGCCCCCTGGAGCTTCTCCGACGCCAACTCTAACTCTATATATTTGCTTTCGGAGAGAAAAAAATAAAGGGGAAGAAATCATCGCGTTTTACGATACGGAGCCGCCGCCAAGAGCTAAAACCTCTTGGGAGGGCTGATCTGGTGTCCGTTCGGGGCTCCGGAGAGGGGGATTCGTCGCCGTCGTCATCATCAACCATCCTCCATCACCAATTTCATGATGCTCACCGCCGTGCGTGAGTAATTCCATCGCAGGCTTGCTGGACGGTGATGGGTTGGATGAGATCTATCATGTAATCGAGTTAGTTTTGTTAGGGTTTGATCCCTAGGATCCACTATGTTCTGAGATTGATGTTGCTATGGCTTTTCTATGCTTAATTCTTGTCACTAGGGCCCGAGTGCCATGATTTCATATCTGAACCTATTATGTTTTCATGAATATATGTGAGTTCTTGATCCTATCTTGCAAGTCTATAGTCACCTACTATGTGTTATGATCCAGCAACCCCGAAGTGACAATAATCGGGACCACTCCCGGTGATGACCATAGTTTGAGGAGTTCATGTATTCACTATGTGCTAATTCTTTGTTCTGGTACTCTATTAAAAGGAGGCCTTAATATCCCTTAGTTTCCATTAGGACCCCGCTGCCACGGGAGGGTAGGACAAAACATGTCATGCAAGTTCTTTTCCATAAGCACGTATGACTATATTCGGAATACATGCCTACATTACACTGAAGATTTCGAGCTAGTTCTATGTCACCCTATGTTATGATTGTTACATGATGAACCGCATCCGGCATAATTTTCCATCACCGATCCAATGCCTACGAGCTTTTCACATATTGTTCTTCGCTTATTTACTTTTCCGTTGCTGCTGTTACAATCACTACAAAACACCAAAAATATTACTTTTGCTTCCCTTACTTTTGTTACCGTTACCACTACTATCATATTACTTTGCTACTAAGTACTTTGCTGCAGATATTAAGTTATCCAGGTGTGGTTGAATTGACAACTCAACTGCTAATACTTGAGAATATTCTTTGGCTCCCCTTGTGTCGAATCAATAAATTTGGGTTGAATACTCTACCCTCGAAAACTGTTGCGATCCCCTATACTTGTGGGTTATCACCGACGCAGCTCCGGTGACCATTTGGTCCCGGGCGTGCGTCCAACATGCTCACCACCGCGCGTAGGTCCTCCCTAGCGCCTCGCTGCGCTCGCTAGCGCACTGCAGCAACCGTGCCCATGTGTCCCGAGCTCCGGCCGCCGCCCGGCTCGTCGCCGCCGCCGTTGCACGCCACCCCAGCAGCCGCAGCTGCCACCGTCCGACATGCCTCGTCGCGCTGGTCCCAGAGAACCCATCCGCACGACCTCTCATCGCAGGAAACGGCCGGACGAGGACCTCTGCCGTGTCCTGTTTAGCGCCGGCGGCTAATCGCCGGTTAGCCGACGTGGCCGTCATTAGATTAGGGACTAACTAACCCTATTAATTTAACCCCTAGACACATACAGCCGGGACCCACCGGTTCAATTAATAGGCTAACTAAATTAATTAGATTTAATCTAATCCGATGGACCCACGGGTCAGCATTGACTTTGCTGATGTGGCGTTTGACTGGTCCCACTTGTCTGTGAGTCTGACTAGCCCTGAGTCACTAACCAATGGGACCCGCACGTCAGGTTTGACCTGGCTGACCCGTTGACCGCTGACGTCATAGTGATGCAGTGCTGACGCAGTTAATTATTTTCTGGATTTATTCTTATTCAGGAAATTCCAGAAAATAATGCTAACTTCAAAAATTCATAGAGATTAATCAGTAACTCCAAATCAAACAAATTATATATGAAAAATTATCAGAAAAATCCAATCTATCCATCTGTACTGGTTTCATGCATATTTAAACAATTTAACTTGCTGTTTAGTGCAAAATATGATAAAGCACTATTTAAGATCACAAATGAGTTTGAACTTTGAATCTTTGGTTCAAAATAGCTCAAACCCATATGGTTGTAGTTGCATTAGCCCAACACACTCATTTTACCATGTCATGATCATGCATCATATTGTGCATTGCATTGATTGTGTTTGTTTCTCTGTTGCCGGTATTTGTCCCCTCTCGATAGACGTGGTTTCGATGATGAGATCGATGACACCGATGAAGAACTATACTATCTTCAGAAGTGCCAGGCAAGCAAAACCCCCTTTTTCATTCCAATACAATCCCACTCTCTCGCTCCTGCTCTCTTTGACTGCATTAGGACAACAACGATTCATCTGTTACTTGGTGCGGTAGTTGAACCCCTTTTCCTCTGCATGACCTGTCATTGCCACAGTAAATAGATGAAACCCACTAGCATGAGTAGGAGTTGTTTGAGCCCTGATGTGCCTACTCATTCATGCTTGTTTGTCATGCCTGCTACTGCTTAGAGTTGAGTCAGGTCTGATTCATCGGGGATGAATTGGAATGTGGTGAACATGTCCTACTGTTGAGAGCTAACTGTGTGCACACGATTTGGTAAAGGTAGCGGTGAGAGGCCATGTAGGAGTACATGGTGGGTTGTCTCATTGAAACCGTCCTCAGGAACTGAGTTTTGTGTTTGTGATCCATGAACAGCTACTACCACACGTTGGGCCCTGAAATATGACCCCGCTCGACTTATTAACTGCCCTGTCCTCTGTCCAGGAGTTGCAACTAGTTTCTGGTGTTTGTAGGATATGTGTTGGAGGCCGTGCGTAGCGCTGACCCTAGGGGTGGGCTATGATGCGGTAGATACACCGTGGCACGGTGTACCGGGCGCCCATTTGGTGTCTCGGGAACCCTGCACACATCGTTTGGGGCTATGAGCGAAACCCCGGCAGGATCTCCTCGCGGATGGAACCCAAATAGGGGATAAACCTTGACTAGAGACTTGTGTGGTTAGTTAGGTCATGGTCTACACCCACGTCGGCTTTTGCTTGAAGTCTGCCGAGCACATGTTGTGTGCAGACGCTAAGGGGTGGAAACATGTGTGAAGAAGTACACCCCTGCAGGGTTATAAATGATCTATTCGAATAGCCGTGTCCGCGGTAAAGGACTTCTGGGTTTCCTGTACAGTTCATAGACAAGTGAAAGTGGATACTCTAAAATGCGCAAGATAAGCGTGAGTGCTATGGATGGCCTTCTCGTAGGGCGACGGGAGTGGATCCATAGTGGTGTATTGATACAGTGAATATGTGGACTCGTGTACGCCAGCTCAAAAGATTTAATTGCAGTCATAGTTTAGGATAGCCACTGAGTCAAAGCTGGCTTGCTGCAGTCAAACTCCACCACCCCCTTTGTTGATACTGATGCATATGTAGCTAGTTCTGATGTAAGTCTTGTTGGGTATAGTTGTACTCACGTTTGTCTATTTTATGTTTTGCAGAGAGACGTCAGTCTCGCTAGTAGTTCCGTGTGGACTCCGACGTTTAGCATGATACCTCAGCTACGATCTTGTGCACTCGGCAGGATCTGGTAGATAGTCAGGCTTCTCAGCCTTTTTCATTTGTAGATGTCTGTACTCAGACATGTTAAGCTTCCGCATGTGCTTTTACTTGTATGCTCTGAATGTTGGGTCATGAGACCCATGTTTGTAATATCTCGCTCCTCGGAGCCTAATGAATAAATACTTGAGTCGTAGAGTTATGTTGTGATGCCATGTTGTATTTACACATATCGAGCATATTGTGTGTATGATTGAAATGCTTGGTATGTGTGGGATCCGACAACCTAGTTGTTTATCCTTGGTAGCCTCTCTTATGGGGAAATGTAGTCTTGTGCTTCCGTGAGCCATAGTAGTCCGCTCCAGCCCGGTTCACTGGAGTCCTGCTAGCCTAGCACTACTGCTCCGGAACACTTGACTGGCCGGCATGTGATTCACTTCATTCCTGTGTCTGTCCCTTCGGGGAAATGTCACGCGATGACATCCGGAGTCCTGCCTAGCCTGCTACAGCCTGGTTCACCAGAGTCCTGTTAGCCCAGTGCTACAGCCCAGATTCGCACGCTGCTGACCGACATGCTTGATGTTGATTCATGTATGCCGATCCCCATAAGTTAGTGCCACTTTGGGTTCACGACTAGTCATGTCGGCCCGGGTTCTCTGTCATATGTATGCTAGCGACACTATCATATACGTGAGCCAAATGGCGCAAACGGTCCTGGGCCATGGTAAGGCGACACCCGTGGGAATATCGTGTGTGAGGCCGCAAAGTGATATGAGGTGTTACTGGCTAGATCGATGTGACTTGGAATCGGGGTCTTGACATTACAGGAATTCAAAAACCAAGTTTCTCAATCTTTCCGGCCGAGCCACAACGCCCAGATGTTTGAATTTCACTCCCATCTCTTGCATGGGACCTAGAAATTCACCCAAGGACACACACGTGATTTTTCAAACAACTTTGGTGCACTGGAGCATGTGCTTGTAGTTCAAATTTGAATTATGCACATTAAATGCGCAGGAACTCAATTAATGTATAAAAAAGGCCAAACGAACCCGGAATAATTCCAAAATTTAGCACGGTAGTTCTATTTGGTCTAATCTGCCTGTGTAAAAAAATTAAGGCGGGAGAAGGCAGTCCTTTCACACACGGAGGTGACATGTTCCCTCTCGGAACCATGAGCCTTCTTGAGGGAAGCTCCGGTTTGCAAGAAGCTTACACCAAAGCTTGTCCCAATTCGGCCAAAAAAATTACCGCAGCATGTGGGTGCCATGTCATGACACCATGCTAAGTTTCATGATTTTCAGGTGTGTTTTGGATTTACAGGAATTAAAAAACCAAGTTTCTCAATCTTTCCGGCCGTGCCACGACGCCCAGATGTTTGAATTGCACTCCCATATCTTGCATGGGACCTAGAAATTCACCCAATGACAAACATGTGATTTTTCAAACAACTTTGGTGCACTGGAGCATGTGCTTGTAGTTCAAATTTGAATTATGCACATAAAATGCCCAGAAACACAATTTATGTATAAAAAGGCCAAACGAACTCGGAATAATTCCAAAATTCAGCACGATACTTCTATTTGGTCTAATCTGCCAGTGTACAAAAATTAAGGTAGGAGAAGGCAGTGTACGTATGTTGTTTCGCACTCGGAGGTGACACGTTCCCTCTTGGAGCCAAGAGCCTTCTTGAGGGAAGCTCCGGTTTGCAAGAAGCTTACACCAAAACTTCTGCCAATTCGGCAAAAAAATTTACTGTAGCATGTTGGTGCCATGTCATGACACCATGCCAAGTTTCATGATTTTCAGCCGTGTTTTGGATTTACAGGAATTAAAAAACCAAGTTTCTCAATCATTCCGGCCGAGCCACGACACCCAGATGTTTGAATTTTATTCACATTTCTTGCATGGGACCTATAAATTCACCCAAAGACACACATGTGATTTTTCAGCAAACTTTGGTGCATTGGAGCATGTGCTTGTAGTTCAAATTTGAATTATGCACATTAAATGCACAGAAACTCAATTAATGCATAAAAAAGCCAAACAAACCCGAAATAATTCCAAATTTAAACACGACACTCATGTACTAGTTGTTCTAGCAATTCAAACACCATATTTTCCCTCCGTAACACCATTTTGTCTTTCAAAACATAATGAAAAAATCAGGTATACCACAAATAGTTTACTAGAAAGAATCGTGTGGGATGCGATATAAAATATCTTGGCGCACCCTCTTGTCAGGCTTACGCAGGAAGCTTCGTCCTCTATAGTCTATATAAAATATCTTGAACCATGCTTGCGCGGCAGTTTCTCGCGGAATCGAGCAAATTTTTTTGGCCACCGTGGAAATATCTATCTCCCCGCCCCCTCCCTCCTACCAAAAGCCACATTTCCACTGTTCCTCCTTGCTTTCCAAGTTCAAACCTTCACTGCTGCTTACTGGCAGCTCAGCCTCCTCGCCGACAACCCTTCTTCTTGCAGCGCCGCCTCCTCGCCGGCTATCCTTCTTCTTGCAGCACCGCCTCCTTCCTGGCGACCCTTCTTCTTGCAGCGCCGCCTCCTCGCCGGTGACCCTTCTTCTTGCTGCGCGGCCTCCTCGCCGCCGACCCTTCTTCTTGCTACGCGGCCTCGTCGATATGGTCAGGTAATACACACCCCACCCACACCATCCTCCTCCTTTCCCGTCTCACATGCCTCGATCGATGGAGCGACACCTTCCACCGAAATCACTGCCCCCCTCCTCCAATTAAGCGCCGCCCACAGCCATTTTACACGTAGTATAACATGAAGCTGAGTAGCATGCGGCTGCACGCGCGAATGAGGTCGCTATGGCTGCCATGCGTCTCAACCACCAGATCTTGGAGGATCACCTTGTCTTTGAGGCCACCGTCGACACCGCCACGTGGTTGTCTACTTTAAAATACCGTTCGTGATGTTTTCTCGAGGCCACCGCAAGTGTCTTCTAGTGATTTGTCCTCTGTAATGTTAATATGCAATCTGATGTTCAGTTAACAGTTTGGTCCTCTGGAATGTAATGTTGAGTTAAGACTTTGGTCCAACAATTGCTACATTTCGTAGTACTGTTCTCAAGCATTCTTTATCTTGTTAACTGTCTTATCTTCTAGTACATGTTTCTATTCTGCAATGTCGTGCTCAGTTAACTATTTTGGTTCATTTGGTCTGTTGTCCATTTTAATGTTTCGTTCAATTCTGCAATTTGATTTTCATTTGCTGTGGGTACAATTTTGTATTGTCATGCATGTGACACCAATCGAATTTGACTGTACTCAATACATATTCTACTGATAGTATGGCAACTCTCAGTTAACCTGATCAAGATCTTCCTTATGTGTGTTGCAGGGAAACAATGGGAGACACTGGGGTTTACCATCGAGGTTTGTTCAAGCAGGGTCCTTTGGCTAATAGCACATTATTGTGTAGTTGCAGGAATCATTCTAATATTTAGGTTGCTTACAATTTGGTCTTGCACATGTAGGTCCTGCTGTCAGAGGCTTAGACCCACTGTTCAACCCATTTTACATATGGGGGAATGAGATGTCCATGAATATCAGTCAAGTCAAGAAACTCAGAAAGATTGTTAGGATGAAGAAATTTGCGATGAATAACAACAAGATCTTTGTTTGCACAATGAAGAAGACATCAGTCAACTATAGTATGGTAACAACTCTTTTACCTTGTTTTTCCCCCTTGCGCCATTTCAAAATTTACAACAGCGATTTATGCATAGCTTTGTTTTCAGTACCTTTCAAAGCAGTTCACTGATGATTACCTCTCAAACCACCTGCATGGTCAAGAGGCGAGGAAGGTATTCATTCAACACCCACGGTACAATATTGAAGTCTTGCTAAAGAGGACGAAGGTTGGGCTGGCAATTATCCATAGCCACTGGCCTAAAGTTGCAAGGAAATTCAACATCACTGAAGGCTCAATATTTGCCTTCCGCTTCTGCAGTTTCCCAGATGAGATTCATCTGTCTATTTACCATTTATGATGCTACTTTCCAAAGGTTTTTGATGATGCATGTGAAACTTGGTGCTGTTGTGTAATGGCGTAACTGGGTGCCGAAGCTATCTGATGTAATTCGATTATGAAATCCTGGTTGCTTTTATACGGATATGAAATATCTGGCGTGTTTTATAAGAAATATCAGTTTGATTATTACATGGATTGTCAATAATAGGCTAATTACCCTGATTATTGGGGTTTTCTATTGCAGACGGTTACTCAGACAGCACCATGGGCGATGAACTCAAACAACCCGCATGGTTTCTAGAAACTAGGCGTGTTCAATCAACTAACAATCACACACGGCTTCCGGTAGCGAACTGTTTGCGTTAGGCCACCTTGCACAAACGTTTCCACACAAAGAACTGTGTGTGATATACATACGAACGGAAACGTTTTCCCTAGATTGACTGTGTGGGATGTACATAAGAAAAGAAAGGAATTCCTTGGATGGACTGTGTGTGATATACATACCTACGGAAATGTTTTTCTGGGATTCACCGTGTGGGATGTACATACCTATGGAAATGATTTTCTCGGATTACCGTGTGGGATGTACATACCAACGGAAATGATTGGGTTTCGATGCCTCGCCCGATCGCACACGGCCCCAGCCGGGGTCCCAGGAGGGCCTAACCCGACGATTTCTGGGTCGTGTGGGAAGGACACCCTATTGCACACACTCACTTGGCGACGGTTCCAAATGCCGTCGCGGAAAGGGGTTAAAAACCAGTCGTTTAGCACGTAGCTGTGCCAGTGTTAGCATCATGGATATTCAAAGAATTAATACTAACAACATTGCAATCATGCTCATCATTCAAATATTTTGTGCCAAACATTTTATAGAATTCTTCTTCTATCAATTGAGCATAATTTTCCTTTCCATCATTTTCACGAAAGACATTATAAAGATGAATAATAATATTATGCAACCTAAATTCCATTTTTTGTAGTTTTCTTTTATAGACAAAACTAGTGATAAACAAGAAACTAAAAGATTCAATTGCAAGACCTAAAAATATACCTTCAAGCACTCACCTCCCCAGCAATGGCGCCAGAAAAGAGCTTAATGTCTACTACGCAACTTTATTCTTGTAGACACGTGTTGGGCCTCCAAGCGCAGAGTTTTGTAGGACAGTGGCAATTTTCCCTCAAGTGGATGACCTAAGGTTTATCAATCCGTGAGAGGTGTAGGATGAAGATGGTCTTTCTAAAACGACCCTGCAACCAAATACAAGAAATCTCTTGTGTCCCCAACACACCCAATACAATGGCAAATTGTATAGGTGCACTAGTTCGGGGAAGAGATGGTAATACAAGTGCAATATGGATAGTAGATATTGGTTTTTGTAATCTGAAATTATAAAAACAGCAAGGTAACTAATAGTAAACGGGCACAAAAACGGTGTTGCAGTGCTTAAAAATGAGGCCTAGGGTCCGTACTTTCGCTAGTGCAATCTCTCAACAATGCTAACATAGTTGGATCATATGATTATCCCTCAAAGTATAGGAAATAATCACTCCTGAGTTCCTATTAGTGGAGAACAAAAGGTAGGAATTGTTTGTAGGATGCGAAGCCACCTCAAAGCTATTCTTTCCGATCGATCTATTCAAGAGTTCGTACTAAAATAACACAAAGCAATTGTTTCCTTTTGATCTATCCTAGAGTTCGTACTAGAATTACACCAAAGCATATTCATATTCATAATACTAAATCCACACAAAGAACTATAAAGAGACCCCGAAGTTTCCGTCGGAGAAAAACATGCATCAACCCCTATGCATAGATTACCCCAATATCACCGTGGGAATCCGCGAGTTGAATGCCATAACATATATCAAGTGAATCAATAAGATACCCCAATTGTCACCTCAAGTATTCATACCGCAAGACATATATCATGTGTTCTTATCTCTGAATATTCAATCCGACAAGACAAAACTTCAAAGGGTAAAGATTCAATTCATCACAATGAGAGTATAGAGGGGATAAACATCATATGATCCGACCATATTAACAAAGCTCATGATATAGATCACGATAGAGAGAGGTTAAACACATAGCTACTGCTACAAACCCTCAGCCCCGAGAGTGTACTACTCCCTCCTCGTCGTGGTGGCTGTCGGGATGATGAAGATGGCCACCGGAGATGATTCCCCCCTCCGGAAGGGTGCCGGAACAGGTCTAGATTGGTTTTCGGTGGCTACGGAGCACTGCGGTGCTGGAACTTCTAATCTAGGTTAACCTCGAGGGGTTTCGGAATATTTGGGAATTTATAGTGCAAAGAAGGGGTGCGGGAGGCCACCCAGGTGGGCACAACCAACCTGGGCGCGCCAGGGGGCCCTGGCGTGCCCTGGTGGGTTGTGCCCCCTTGGGGCACCCCTAGGTGCAGCTCTGGCCCAATGGGTTCCTTCTGGTCCAAAAAAAATCTCCGTAAAGTTTCGCGGTGTTTGGACTCCGTTTGATATTGATTTCCTGCGATGTAAAAACAAGCAAAAAACAACAACTGGGACTGGGAACTGGGTCAATAGGTTAGTCCCAAAAAAATGATATAAAGTTGCTATAAAATGATTGTAAAACACCCAGGAATGATAAAATAACAGCATGAATACTTCATAAATTATAGATACGTTGCAAACATATCAGCTCACCAGGAGGCGAGCCATCGGTTTGACTGCCGCCCGCCTCTCTCCCAATACTCCCACTACTCCATATTAATGGTGCGCCCGAGCGGACGCACCCCCATCCTCACCACACACACAATCCTCTCTTTCCTCTTGCATCCTCGACGCTGCTCTCAGTCCTCAAAGCCGTCAGTGTATGAGGATGCCGCCAAAGCGCCCCATCGGAGGGAGTGGCGACGCCGGGGCTGCTAAAGCACCAGAGCACGGTGTGGAGATGGAGACAGAGGTTGCCGTCACCGTCGGCGAGTTATCGCTGCACCCTGACGTCATTGACGGCGTCGAGCTCCCACAACCGGAGGCGGAGTTCCACACCGACTCTGGTGATGACCCCGGCGACGACTCCGATGACCACTCCGGCGACGACTCCGACGACGAAGGACAACTAGTTAGTCATCTATTGTCGGGGGTTGGATGCGACATATGCCAATGGATGGCTTATCATGGTGGGAGCGAGTAGAACATCACCGGTGCCTGGAAGCGGGATGAGGCGTAGACACGAACGCCGGCGCACTTTACCCAGGTTCGGGGCTCTCCTCGGAGATAACACCCCTAGTCCTACTCTGCGGGGTCTCCGCATGATCACTAAGGCACTAGTGGATACAATGGTGCTCCTTGAGCTGTATGCTAGAGGTAGAAGAAGGCAGGCACGCTCTCTCCTTCTCTAGGTATGAGTCTAGTTCTAACAGGTTGGGAACCCTTTGCATGGGTGCCCTAGGGGGTTTATATAGGCCTACCGCCCAGGGGTACAATGGTAATCCGGCCGGGTGTAGGACCCGACTGTCAGTGTCTCTGGTCGCCTGCTTCTCTGCCGACAGCTAGGGCCCGGCGCCTAGTGGGCCCCGCCGACTGGTCTGGTATGGAGCCGACAGGCCGCTTCCGCAGCTCGCGGGTCTTGCCGGCTGCTGATTACTGTAGCCGTGATGCTAATGACGCAGGCTTGGTCAGGGGAGCGTGGCTACAGTCCGGCCGCCTGGTGGGAGATCACTGTAGCCACACTGTGTCTCATCTGGTTAATGGTGCACGGGCCCCGAGGGAGGAACAGGCCGCCATCTGGAAGCCGACCTCCCTCAGGTCCGGCTGGTCTGGCTTCCGTCGTCTTCCGGGCTCTCGCTGCCCGGTAGGGCCCGCCGCCTGCAGGCCGTACCGACAGGCCGTTGTGGGGACAGGGCTCCGCCTGCCAGTAGTGATGTCAGGGGTGGAGTGGCAACAGTGCCGCGCCAGGCCGAGATCTCCGCCTGTACGGAGCACTGTGGCCACGCCCGGCCCAGGTTACGGGGGGGAAGGGCTACACTGTAGCCTCACCCTGTCTTGTCTTCTTAATGGGAGTGCAGACTCTTAGGGCGCCGTGGGCCGCCTGCTAGGAGCCGGCCTCTCTAGAGGCCGCCTGCAAGGAGTCGGCCCGTCTTGGTGCCGCCTTCTGGAGCTTAGCCGCCTTCTGGCCGCCGGCCGCTTGGGCCAGCCGGCCATCAGAAGGTGGCGCTTCATCTTGGTGTCCTGAGGGGCGCAGCCGGCCCTGATGTCTTGAAAGGTTCAGGGACTCGGGTTAGGCTACCTGTGGCCCATTACTCCGATAGTAGTCCCCGAAGCTGGTGACGCACCGCGGCCGAGGAGCCGAGGAGCCTCAGCAGTTTCCTTCTGCGGGTGCTCTGGGTGGAAGCTTCATCCGACTCCTGGCAAGCCGCCTGGTGGGAGTCGGCCACGTCCAGTCGGATTTGTGTGAAACTTCGAACGCAATGGCGGGAACCAGGTAGCGTGCTAGCTAAGCCTCCAGGCCTGCCGCCCGTCGCGGGCATGCCACGTGGTGCCAAGCAGCCGGGCCAGCCTGCCAGCCCACACGCGCGATGGGACACGACAGTAGGCTGGGCCCGCCACTACTGGGCCTCGGCGCGCGAGCGGATCCGCTGCGGCCGAGGCGGCCGGTTGATCTTCTTCGCGGAGTTACTGCGCGCAGTAACTCGCGGGTAAATGCGGGGACATGGGGTCGTGGGCACAGTTAATCCCATGATCCCACGCCCCACCCCCTCAGCTTCGTAGCCCACGGGCTATAAGTAGGGGGAGCGGCAGAGCACGCGCGCACCCCCCGCCCCACGCTCGTCTCTTTCTTGATCCTTCTTCCTTTCGCCGCAGCGCCCCCGAGCTATGCCGGAGTGCGGCCGCTAATCGTCTTCGTCGAGCTCCTCTGTCACAAGCCCTCTTGGCCCCGCACCAACCCTCAGCTCCCCAGCCGCGCCATTCACCTCGTCGAGCATTCCATGGCGCGCGAGCGAGGAGGAGACTGGGACGGGTCGAACGTAAGCGAAGACCACATCGCCTTCCTCCGCGACACGCGGTGCCTTCCCGGCGCCGGCTACGTGAAGGCGCGCGTGCCTCCTGCGGGGGATATCTCGCCGGCGCCGACGGAGGGCGAGCGGGTCATCTTCCGCTCACACTTCATCCGCGGCTTCGGCCTGCCGGCGAGCGGCTTCCTCCGCTCGTTCCTCGAGTTCTACCATCTCCAACCTCATCATATCACGCCCAACACCGTGATCTTGCTATCCGCATTCGTCACGATGTGCGAAGGCTACCTCGGCATCCTCCCCACCATCAAGCTGTGGGGAGCGTTCTTCTATTCCAAGCTAGGCACCTCCATCCGGGAGGTGGCAGCCCAGTGCGGCGCCTTCATCACGGTGCGCCGTCCATCTTCAGGGAACGCCTTCCCCTCCATCAAGCTGCCACAGTCGGTCAAGATGTGGCAGCAATCTTACTTCTACGTGGAGAACGTCGACCCGGCAGTCGACTTCATCAACCTGCCGGCCTTTGAAGCTGGGCCACCGGCTGAGCCTCGGGCCAGCTGGGGCTACAAGCCGAAGCCGGTATCAGCAGACGGTGCCGCCGCCATCAACCGACTCTGGGTGCTGACCGAAGCCGAAGGCCTCAAGGCGTCCGACTTGCTGGTCGCCTTCGTTGTGCGCCGAGTTCTCCCGCTCCAAGGCCGGCCTCACTTGATCAACCGGATGAGCGGGCACCGCGACCCGTGCTGGCTGAGTACCAAGGAGATGCCGGCTGCCGAGGTGGCAAACTTGGTGACGAGATCTCCGACCTCAAGCTGGAGGGGTCCTGGCGGTTCGGCAAGCAGCCGTACTCCCGCGCGGACCCGCCACCAGCCGTAAGTTCTTCAACCTTTCCCTTCTTCAATACTTCATCTTGACTCCGTCTTGCGGTCTTGACTAGGCGGCCTCTTGCCCTTTGAAACAGATCTACATGTTTGAGGCGACAACCGCCGTCGTGGGGGCGGGTGGCCCCTACGCACCGGACCGAGCTGTGAGCGATGTGGACGACACCGACTTGGGGGCGGCCGCCTTGGAGGATGATGCCACAGGCGACGTCTATGGAGCCGGCAACTTCAAGGAAGGGGGCGGCGTCGAGACGTGGCCGGACGGCTTCGAGGAGGAGGAGGAGGTCGAGCCACGCCCTTCACGAGGCACCGGCAAGGTGGATGCGGGCCCCTCTGCCGAGCCGACTGCTCGAGGCGGCACGCAAAAGCGCAAGCCAGGCACCGCCTTGTTCGGCAGCGCGCCGAAGAAGGCCAAGAACCCGACTGCAGCGACCAGACGGAAGGAGGCCGCCCCGAAGGCGGCGAAATTTCAGAAGCTCCCGAAGGCGCCTCCCATTGTGTCGGCGTAAGTATCTTTTCTTGTGTTTTTCTGCCTTGTCGATTCTTTCTGAACTTCCTTTGCTTTATTTTCTTGGCTTAGGGCCCCACTCTCTCTTGAGAAGTCGGCCGCCGACTCCGTCATTGGGTCGGCGGAGACCTCCACCACCACCCGGCGAATTGATTCGGCCGCCGACCTCCGGGAGGCGCGGAAGCGAAACACACGGGAGGTGCGCGAGGAGTAGGAAGCCGCCCGCCTGGAGAAGGCGGAGGCAGACAAGGCGGAGGCCATCACTTTGGAGAAGCCGGCGGAGGCCGAGGCTGCTGCCGTGGCGAAGGAGCAGGCCGAAGAAGCCGCGCGCCATCAGTCGGTGTTATTCGTCCTCCCCCTAAACTCCGCACCGCCACCACCAAAGTTCGTGTCGCCGACTGGGGGAGCCGGCGATGAGCACCCAATCATGGAGAGGGATGGTGGCGATGTCGTCATGCCGGACGTGGCCGTGCCTCCGCTAGCCGGAGACGAGATGGTGACGGGCCCGACTCCCGAGGTCCGCACACCATCGCGCCGCCGGTTTGCCAAGGCGGCTTCGGTGCCACGTCCGCTGGAAGCCGGTGCCACGAGCTCTTCGATCTCGGACGCCGAGGCGTCCAGCGCCACGCCCGCTGATTGGGTGCGGGGAGGCGGGACGGACCCTTTGAATCAGGCGATCCTAGACGTCCAGGCCAAGCTCCGGGCTGAGGCCAACGCTCTCAAGCACTGCAACACGGCATTCTTGGACTCGCGAGCGGCCGTCCGGGTATGTTTCTTCTTTATTTCTGATTCTTGTACTTCTCTGTGGGGGCGCGCCAGCGCACCCACTGGGTGTAGTCCCCGAGTTTCGGGCCGGCTGCTGAGCAGGCGGCTCAGAACTTTAATTCTCAAGCTCCGAGTACTAACATTGTCTGATATCTTCACTGCAGGATTATCATAACCTCCGCGCGGCCGCCTTCAACTCCAAGGTCTAGGAGCTGAATCAACGGACCACTGATTTGTTGGAAAGCCAGAGTAAGTCCTTGTTTTCTTTCTCTATGGGGGCACACTAGCGCACCCGCGGGCTGTAGTCCCCGAGATTCGGGCCGTCGATCAGGTAGTAGGAGTCGTTGCCCAGAACTTTGCTGATGATGAAGGGGCCTTCCCATGGTGCCGAGAGCTTGTGCTTTCCGGCTGTTCACTGGATCAGCCGGAGCACAAGGTCTCCCTCTTGGAAGGATCTTGCCTTGACCTTTCGGTTGTAGTATCGGCGTAGACTCTGTTGATAGATGGCTCACCGACTGAGTGCCAACAGTCGGCCCTCTTCCAGCAGATCGACGCCGTCTTCTCGTGCTTCTTTGGCCTCCTCTTCGGTGTACATGGTGACTCGAGGGGAGTCGAATTCTATGTCCGCCGGGATGATGGCTTCGGCACCGTAGATGAGGAAGAAAGGCGTGAAGCCGGTTGACTTGTTCGGAGTTGTGCGCAGGCTCCAGAGGACGGCCGGCAGCTCATCGAGCCAGTAGGCGGCCGAACGCTCCAAAGGCTCGACCAGTCGGGGCTTGATGCCGGATAAATTGAGGCCGTTTGCTTGCTCCACCTAGCTGTTTGACTGCGGATGGGCAACGGATGCTAGGTCCAGTCGGATGCCCTGCGTCACGCAGAAACGGGCCAAGGTGCCTTTGGCAAAGTTTGTGCCGTTGTCGGTGATGATGCTGTGTGGTATGCCATACCGAATGGTGATGTCGGAGATGAAAGTCACAGTAGTCGGACCATTCAACTTCTTAATTGGCTTTGCTTCTATCCACTTGGTGAACTTGTCCACTGCGACAAGCAGATGAGTCATGCCACCGCGTGCTGTTTTGAACGGTCCCACCATGTCCAGGCCCCAGACGGCAAAGGGCCAGACATTGGGGGTAGTCTTGAGTGCAGAAGCCGGCAGATGTGGCTTTGAGCGGAACTTCTGGCACCCTTTGCATTTCTGGACCAAGTCTTTGGCGTCTTCTAGAGCAGTCGGCCAGAAAAAACTGTGGCGGAAAGCTTTGGCAACAAGTGCTCTTGAAACCGCATGGTGATCACACTCGCCTTGATGGATATCTTTGAGGATTGCTTGGCCTTGCTCCGGATCCACGCAATGCTGGTACACACCAGTGATGCTGCGCCTCACAAGTTCGCTATTGACAATGGTCTACGCTGCTACCCGGCGTTGGACTTGCCGGGCCGAGATCTCGTTAGTTGGCATCTCTTTGTTCACCAGAAAGTTGGGGATGGGTTGAGCCCAGGAAGGTGCTGCAATTTCTTCAACTGCTAGGACTGCTACTTGCACGAGGGTGGTTGGGCCGGGAGGTGGCGGGTTGGAGTCGGCTGCCACTTGCTGAGTCGATGAAGTCCCCGGGCCGACTGCTGTAGTCCCGGGGCCGGGTGCGACTGCTGCAGTCCCCGAGCCGCCTGCCGAAGTTCCCGTGTCGGCTGCTAGGGCTCTCAAGTCGGATTCGACTGCTTCAGGAGGAGCCAACACGAAGATGGAGTCTGATTCTGGTGATGGCTTGACAGACGGCTTGAGGAGGCGTTGCAGGCGACGCCGGCTGGTATTGCTTGCCGGTTGGAGCCGATTCGTGCCAAGGCATCTGCTTGCTCATTGTCATTTCTTGGCACATGGAGGAACTCGCACCCTTCAAAGTATCCATTGAGTTGCTGGACGAGGAAGCGGTAGCTGGCCATATTTGCGTCCTTGGCGTCCGAGTCGCCAGACGACTACTGGACCACCAAGTCGGAGTCTCCATAGCGCAGGATCCGGTGTATGCCGAGTTCCTTGGCAAGCCGGAGCCCGTGTATGAGCGCTTCGTATTCAGCTACATTGTTGGAGGCGGCAAAGTGAATTTGCAGCACATATCTGAGCTTGTCGCCTTTGGGAGAGGTGAGGACGATGCCGGCTCCCAAACCGGTGCGCATTTTTGGAACCATCGAAGTGCATCAGCCAATGAGTGGAGTCCGGCGCTGGCGGCAGGTACTTGGTCTCGGCCCAGTCGACGAGGAAGTCGGCCAGTGCTTGGGACTTGATGGCGGTGCAAGGCTGGTAGTAGATGGTGTAGGGGGCCAAATCTATGACCCATTTGGCCACTCGGCCTGAAGCATCTCGGTTTCCAATGATCTCGGCAAGTGGAGCAATGCAGACCACAGTGACTGGGTGCTCTTGCAAGTATGGCTTCAGCTTCTTGGCAGCGAAATGCACGCCGTAGCACATCTTCTGGTAATGGGGGTAGTTCTGCTTGGAGGTGGACAACACTTCACTCAGGTAATACACCGGCCTCTGGGCTGGTAGTGCTTTGCCTTCTTCCTTGCGCTCCACCACTATGACTGTGCTGACCACCCGGCTGGTGGCGGCGATGTAGAGAAGCATGGGTTCCTTAGGGGTCGGAGCCGCCAGGACAGGCAGAGTGGTCAGCATCTTCTTGAGCTGGAAAAAAGCTTCATCTGCCTTGTCATTCCACTTGAAAAAAGTGGTCTTCTTCATGAGCTGGTACAGGGGAAGAGCCTTCTCGCCCAGCCGACTGATGAAACGGCTGATGGATGCCAAGCAGCCGGTGAATTTTTGCACGTCCAGCAGTCAGGTGGGCACCTCCATCCTCTTGATGGCCTTGATCTTCACGGGGTTGCACTCTATGCCGCGCTCTGAGATGAGGAAGCCAAGTAGCTGGCCGGCTAGTACTCCAAAGATGCATTTCTCCGGGTTGAGCTTGATTTGAAATCGGAGCAAGTTCTCAAAGGTTTCCTTGAGGTCTTCTAGTAGTGTGCCCCGCTTCTCCATCTTCACCACAACGTCGTCCACATAGACATGCGCGTTTCTGCCGAGTTGCTTGAGGAGACACTTCTGCATGCAACGTTGAAACATGGCGCCGGCATTCCTCAAGCCGAACGTCATGGTCAAGTAGCAGAAGGCTCCGAATGGTGTGATGAAGGCGGTCTTCAGCCTATCGGCTGGGTTCAGCTTGATCTGATGATACCCTGATTATGCATCCAAAAAGCTCAACAACTCACATCTGGCTGTGGAGTCTATTACTTGGTCAATTCTTGGCAAAGCAAATGGGTCTTTGGGGCAAGCTTTGTTGAGGCTGGTATAATCAATACACATGCGCCACTGCTTATTCTTCTTCAGCACAAGGACTGGGTTGGCCAACCACTCTGGAAAGAACACTTCCATGATGAAACCGACTGCTATAAGTCGGGCTATCTCTTCTCCAACAACTCTACTCTTCTCTTCTAACAGGCGGCGCAAGGGCTGCCTGACTGGCTTGGCATTAGATCGGACATGTAGCTTGTGCTCGGCGAAATCCGTCGGAACACCCGGCATGTCCTTGGGAGACCATGCAAAGATGTCCCGATTCTCATGGAGGAAATCGACGAGCTCGCTTTCCTATTTGCTGTCAAGGTTTGCACCTATGACAACGTGCCTCTCCGGGTGCTCCGGGTCCAAGGGTATCTTCTTCGTTTCTTTTGCCTGCTTGAACGAGCCCTCAGCTTCCGACTCCTTGGAGTTGGGTGACATTTCCGGCTGTTTGCCTGCCATCAGCACAACCCGGTCAAGGAGCCGCTTCTCTGCTGTAATCACAAGGGACTGGGCTAGCCGGCTGCTGTCTGCTGCACAAGCGGACGACTTCTTGTAATCTCCGGTTATGGTTAGGCTTCCCTTGGTACTCGTCATCTTCATCTTGAGGTAAGCATAGTGGGGGACCGCCATGAACTTGGACAGAGCAGGCCGGCCAAGTAGTGCATGATAGGGGCTCTCAAGGTCCACCACCTCAAACCATACTGGCTCTCGGCGAAAGTGATTTTTGTCTCCGAAGAGGACATCTATCTGAGTCTTGCCGATTGGCGAGCAGGAAAGGCCAGGAACTATGCCATGGAATACAGTCCGACTGGGCTGAAGCTGCCCCTGTTTGATTCCTAACATCTCCATAGTGTCTCGGTACAAGATGTTGATGCTGCTGCCGCCATCTATCAGGACTCGGGAGAAGCGAGCAGCCCGCCTCTTTGTTGCGAAGGTGGCATCTAAGACCAAAGCATAAGAACCAGGAGAGGGCATCACCTCCGGGTGGTCAGCTCTGCTCCAACTGATAGGCTTTTCAGACCAGTGCATGAACTCGGGGGTCTCTGATGCTACTGCATTAACTTCTTGTCGCCGTTGCCGTCTGCTGTGCTTGTCGTCGGCCACGCTGGTGAACACGACGTACGCTCCATGCTCTTCAGGATATTCATCTTGTATGGCGCTGATGACCCACAAGTGTAGGGGATCTATCATAGTCCTTTCGATAAGTAAGAGTGTCGAACCCAACGAGGAGCAGAAGGAAATGATAAGCGGTTTTCAGTAAGGTTTTCTCTGCAAGCACTGAAATTGTAGGTAATAGATAGTTTTGTGATAAGATAAATAGTAACGAGCAACAAGTAAATAAAGTAAATAAAGTGCAGCAAGGTGGCCCAATCCTTTATGTAGCAAAGGATAAGCCTGGACAATTTCTAATAATGAGGAAGGAGCTCCCGAGGACACATTGGGAATTATCCTCTTATCATGCCAGCGTTTGACTTTTTCTTTGAAAAGATTGGCATTCTCATATGCTTGGGTTCTCCATTCATCAAGTGAGCTAATATCAAATAACCTCTTCTCACCGGCAAGTTTGAAGTCATAATTGAGCTCTTTGATAGCCCAATATGCCTTATGTTCAAGTTCAAGAGGTAAATGACACGCTTTCCCATAAACTATCTTATATGGAGACATACCCATAGGATTTTTGTATGCAGTTCTATAGGCCCATAATGCATCATCAAGTTTTTTGGACCAATTCTTTCTAGATCTATTCACAATCTTTTGCAAAATTAATTTGAGCTCTCTATTGCTCAACTCTACTTGACCACTAGACTGCAGATGATAAGGAGATGTGATTCTATGATTGACATCATACTTAGCAAGCATCTTACGGAAAGCACCATGAATAAAATGTGAACCACCATCAGTCATAAGACATCTAGGGACTCCAAACATCGAAAAAATAACTTCTTTAAGCATTTTAATAGAAGTGTTATGACCAACACTACTAGTTGGAATAGCTTCTACCCACTTAGTAAGGTAATCGACAGCAACTAAAATATGTGTATAACCATTAGAGGCAAGAAAAGGTCCCATATAATCAAAGCCCCAAACATCAAACGGTTCAATAACAAGAGAATAATTCATAGGCATTTCTTGACGTCTACTAATGTTACCTATTCTTTGACATTCATCACAAGACAAGACAAACTTACGAGCATCCTTGAAGAGAGTAGGACAATAAAAACCAGATTGTAGTACCTTGTGTGCAGTTCTATCTCCAGCGTGGTGTCCTCCATAAGATTCAGAGTGGCACTTGCGTAGAATCTGTTCCTGTTCATGCTCAGGCACACAACGTCTAATAACACCATCTACTCCTTCTTTATAAAGGTGTGGATCATCCCAGAAGTAATGTCTTAAATCATAAAAGAACTTTTTCTTTTGCTGGTATGTGAAACTAGGCGGTATATATTTAGCAACAATGTAATTAGCATAATCAGCATACCAAGGAGCAGTACGAGAAGCATTGATGACCGCTAATTGTTCATCAGGAAAGCTATCATTAATAGGCAGTGGGTCATCAAGAACATTCTCTAACCTAGACAATTTATCTGCAATGGGGTTCTCAGCTCCCTTTCTATCAATAATATGCAAGTCAAATTTTTGGAGCAAGAGAACCCATCTAATGAGTCTAGGCTTAGCATCTTTCTTTTCCATAAGATATTTAATAGCAGCATGATCAGTGTGAACTGTAACTTTGGAATCAACAATATAAGGTCTAAACTTATCACAAGCAAACACAACTGCTAAGAACTCTTTTTTAGTAGTAGCATAATTTCTCTGGGAAGTATCAAGAGTCTTACTAGCATACTGGATAACATTCAATTTCTTATCGACGCTTTGCCCTAAAATAGCACCTACAGCATAATCACTAGCATCGCACATAATTTCAAAAGGTAAATTCGAATCAGGTGGCTGAACAATAGGTGCAGTGATCAAAGCTTTCTTAAGTGTTTCAAAAGCTTCTACACAATCATCATCAAAGACAAAAGGAATATCTTTTTGCAATAAATTAGTCAGAGGCCTAGAGATTTTAGAAAAGTCCTTAATGAACCTCCTATAAAAACCGGAGTGACCAAGGAAACTTCTTATACCTTTTATATCCTTGGGACATGGCATCTTTTCAATAGCATCAACTTTGGCTTTATCAACTTCAATACCTCTCTCGGAGATCTTGTGCCCCAAGACAATGCCTTCATTAACCATAAAGTGACACTTTTCCCAATTCAAGACAAGACTAGTGTCTTCGCATCTCTGCAAAACTCGATCAAGGTTGCTCAAACAATCATCAAAAGAGGAACCATAGACTGAGAAGTCATCCATGAATACCTCACAAATCTTTTCACAAAAATCAGAGAATATAGCCATCATGCATCTTTGAAAGGTAGCAGGTGCATTACATAAACCGAAAGGCATACGTCTATAAGCAAAAGTACCAAAAGGGCAAGTAAAAGTAGTTTTAGATTGATCCTTCGCTGACACAGGTATCTAAGAGAAACCAGAATAACCATCTAGAAAGCAAAAATGTGTGTGTTTGGATAGTCTTTCTAGCATTCGATCAATAAAAGGTAAAGGGTAATGATCTTTCTTAGTAGCTTTATTTAACTTACAGAAATCAATTACCATCCTATAACCTGTAATAATTCTTTGCGGGATCAATTCATCTTTATCATTAGGAACAACGGTAATACCTCCCTTTTTAGGGACACAATGGACATGACTTACCCATTCACTATCAGCAATGGGATAAATAATACCTGCCTCAAGGAGTTTGTGTATCTCCTTTCTTACCACTTCCTTCATCTTGGGATTTAATCGTCTTTGAGGATCTCTAACTGGTTTGGCATCTTTCTCCACTGAAATTTTGTGTTGACATAATGTGGGACTAATGCCCTTAAGATCATCCAGAGTATATCCAATAGCTGCTCGGTGCTTCTTCGGAGTTTTCAATAATCTTTCTTCTTCTTTCTCTGAAAGGTTAGCACTAATAATAACAGGATATATTTCTTTTTCATCAAGATAAGCATACTTAAGATTATCAGGTAATGGTTTAAGTTCAAACACGGGATCACCCTTGGGTGGAGGGGGATCCCCAAGAATTTCAACGGGAAGGTTATGTTTCAGCATAGGTTCCTGTTTAAGGAACACTTCATCTATTTCTTCCCTTTCCTTCATAAACATATCGTTTTCATGGTCTAGCAAATATTGTTCTAATGGATCAGTTGGAGGAACAGCAATGGAAGCAAGACCAATAATTTCATCCCTACTAGGTGGTTCCCTTTCACGAGGTTGTCTACTAAACTTAGCAAAATTAAACTCATGAGACATACCATCTATGCCAACAGTGACAATATTCTTTTCACAATTAATCTTAGCACTAGCAGTATTCAAGAAGGGTCTACCAAAAATAATGGGACAAAAATCATCTTGTGGGGAACCAAGAACAAGAAAATCAGCAGGGTATTTAACCTTCCCACACAAAACTTCAACATCTCTAACAATCCCAATAGTTTAATGGTATCCCTATTAGCAAGCTTAATAGTAACATCAATGTCTTCTAATTCAACGTGTGCAATGTCATGCATAATTTCTTTATAAAGATCATAAGGTATCGCATTAGCACTAGCACCCATATCACATAAGCCATGATAACAATGATCTCCTATTTTAACAGAAATAACAGGCATGCCTACAACAGGTCTACGTGTCTTAGTATCAGGTCTAGCAATATTAGCAGTCTCACCAAAGAAAGAGATAACATGCCCATCTAAATCCTCATCCAAGAGATCTTTAACCATAGCAATACTAGGTTCAACATTAATTTGCTCAGGAGGTGTATAAGTCCTAGTATTACTCTTACGAACAACAGTTGAAGCTTTAGCATGATCTTTTATCCTAACAGGAAAAGGAGGTTTTTCAACATAAGCAGTAGGAACAATAGGATCACCATAGGTAATAGTCTTTTCTTCGACTATAATAGGTGCAACTACTTTCACTTCAACAGGAGGATTATATTTAAACCACTTCTCCTTAGGGAGATCGACGTGAGTAGCAAAAGTTTCGTAGAAAGTAGCTACTATCTCAGAGTCAAGTCCATACTTAGAGCTAAATCCACGAAAAGCATCGGTACCCATAAAAGATTTAACACAGTCGAACTTAGGTGTCATACCTGACTCCTTACCATCGTCGGAACCCCAATCTTCAGAGTTGCGTTTAATTCTTTCCAATAAGTCCCATTTGAAATCAATAGTCTTCAGCATGTAAGAACCAGCACAGGAAGTATCGAGCAGGTTGCGATTATCAAGAGAAAGCCGAGCATAAAAGTTCTGAATAATCATTTCCCGAGAGAGCTCATGATTGGGGCATGAATATAACATTGACTTAAGCCTCCCCCAAGCTTGAGCGATGCTTCCTCCTTCGCGAGGCCAGAAATTATATATGTAATTACGATCACGATGAACAAGATGCATAGGATAGAACTTCTGGTGAAATTCCAACTTCAATCGCTTATAATTCCAAGATCTTGTATCATCACATAGACTATACCATGTCAATGCATCTCCCTTCAAAGATAAAGGGAAGACCTTCCTTTTGACAACATCATCGGGAATACCTGCAAGCTTAAATAATCCACAAACTTCATCCACAAAGATAAGGTGTAAATCAGGATGCAATGTTCCATCTCCTGCAAATGGTTTAGCTAGCAGTTTCTCTATCATACCTGAAGGAATCTCAAAGTAAATATTACCATAAAGTTCAGTAGGTTGAGGAGCAACTCTTTTCTCTTCTGGTTGGGGTGAAGATACCCCAAACAAGCCCCTCAAAGGATTAGTTTCCATAGTGACAAGTAACAGAAAATTTCAGCACACTATATAAATGTTTCCTTACCAAGTTCCACTCACCAAAAGCGCTACACTCCCCGGCAACGGCGCCAGAAAAGAGTCTTGATGACCCACAAGTGTAGGGGATCTATCGTAGTCCTTTCGATAAGTAAGAGTGTCGAACCCAACGAGGAGCAGAAGGAAATGATAAGCGGTTTTCAGTAAGGTTTTCTCTGCATGCACTGAAATTGTAGGTAATAGATAGTTTTGTGATAAGATAAATAGTAATGAGCAACAAGTAAATAAAGTAAATAAAGTGCAGCAAGGTGGCCCAATCCTTTATGTAGAAAAGGATAAGCCTGGACAATTTCTAATAATGAGGAAGGAGGTCCCGAGGACACATTGGGAATTATTGTCAAGCTAGTTTTCATCACGTTCATAAGATTCGCGTTCGGTACTTTGATAATTTGATATGTGGGTGGACCGGTACTTGGGTACTGCCCTAACTTGGACAAGCATCCCACTTATGATTAACCCCTATTGCAAGCGTCCGCAACTACAAAAGAAGTATTAAGGTAAACCTAACCACAGCATTAAACATATGGATCCATATCAGCCCCTAACGAAGCAACGCATAAACTAGGGTTTAAGCTTCTGTCACTCTAGCAACCCATCATCTACTTATTACTTCCCCATGCCTTCCTCTAGGCCCAAATAATGGTGAAGTGTCATGTAGTCGACGTTCACATAACACCACTAGAGGAAAAGACAACATACATCTCATCAAAATATCGAACGAGTACCAAATTAACATGACTACTAATAGCAAGACTTCACCCATGTCCTCAGGAACAAACGTAACTACTCACAAAGCATATTCATGTTCATAATCAGAGGAGTAATAATATGCATAAAGGATCTGAACATATGATCTTCCACCAAGTAAACCAACTAGCATCAACTACAAGGAGTAATCAACACTACTAGCAATCCACAGGTACCAATTTGTGGTTTTGATACAAGATTGGATACAAGAGATGAACTAGGGTTTTGAGAGGAGATGGTGCTGGTGAAGATGTTGATGGAGATTGACCCCCTCCCGATGAGAGGATCGTTGGTGATGATTTCCCCCTACCGGAGGGAAGTGTCCCCGGCAGAACAGCTCCGCCGGAGCCCTAGATTGGTTCAGCCAAGGTTCCGCCTCGTGGCGGCAGAGTTTCATCTCGTAAGCTTGCCCACGATTTTTTCCAGGGTAAAAGTGATGATATATCAGAAGATGGACGCCGGAGGCCCACCAGGGGGCCTAGGAGATAGGGCGGCGCGCCCGCCTGTCTCCTGGACAGGGTGTGGGCCCCCTGGCCTATTTCTTTCGCTCAGAAATTCTTATAAAATCCAAAAAGTAGTTTCGTGGAATCTCAGGACTTTTGGAGCTGTGCAGAATAGGTTTCCAATGTTTGCTCCTTTTCCAGCCAGAATTCCAGCTGCGGGCATTCCCCCTCTTCATGGTAAACCTTGTAAAATAAGAGAGAATAGCCATAAGTATTGATATATAATGTGTAATAACAGCCCATAAGGCAATAAATATTGATATGAAAGCATGATGCAAAATGGACGTATCAGGCGCCGACTGGCCGGGCCGCCGGCTGCTGAGGAGGAGGAGGCGGTGGGCCGGCAGGCGGAGGAGGCAGGAGTCCATCTCCCTTGGCGATCCTGGCGAGCCAGTGGCATTTTCGAGTGGTGTGATTAGACGGCTTCGCGCCGCTGTGAAACAGGGTACATCAAGATTTTGTTCATACGAGAAGGCGGGCAACCAGTTGGGCTTTCCGCCCTTCTGACGCTTGGGAGGAGGTTGCCCTTCCGGATGCCGGTCTTCAACTGTTGCCACCTGCCGGCTCGTATACGCCGGCTGCGTGGCCTTGCGCTTGTTGTCATTTGGTTGCTGACGCCGACTGGTGTCACCAGCCGGGGTCCGAGGAGCTTGCGGAGCTACTTTGCCAGATGCGTCAACTTGGATCTCCGCCTTCATGGAGGAGTCGGCCGTAGCGTACTTGTCTGCCATGACCAGCAATTCGTTGAGGGTCGCCGGCTCGTCGCAGAGGAGCCGGTGCTTGAGGAGAGTGGCCTCTCGGCACCCGGCCGTGAAGTACTCGATGGCTTGCTGCTACGTCTTGAGCTTGCGTTGATTTTCCCCGAAGAGGAGAGGATAATGCAGCATAGTAGCATAAGTATTTCCCTCAGTTTTGAGAACCAAGGTATCAATCCAGTAGGAGGCCACGCGCAAATTCCCTCGTACCTACACAAAACAAATAACTCCTCGCAACCAACGCGAATAGGGGTTGTCAATCCCTTCACGGTCACTTACGAGAGTGAGATCTGATAGAGATAATAAATAATATTTTTGGTATTTTTGGTATAAAGATGCAGAGTAAAATAAAAGGCAAAGTAAAGAGCAAAGCAATAATAAAAGCGTAGGAAGATTAATATGATGGAAATAGACCCGGGGGCCATAGGTTTCACTAGTGGCTTCTCTCAAGAGCATAAGTATTTTACGGTGGGTGAACGAATTACTGTTGAGCAATTGAAAGAATTGAGCATAGTTATGAGAATATCTAGGTATGATCATGTATATAGGCATCACGTCCGAGACAAGTAGACCGACTCCTGCCTGCATCTACTACTATTACTCCACTCAACGACCGCTATCCAGCATGCATCTAGAGTATTAAGTTAATAAAAACAGAGTAACGCCTTAAGCAAGATGACATGATGTAGAGGAATAAATTCATGCAATATGATAAATACCCCATCTTGTTATCCTCGATGGCAACAATACAATACGTGCCTTGCAACCCCTTCTGTCACTGGGTAAGGACACCGCAAGATTGAACCCAAAGCTAAACACTTCTCCCATAACAAGAACTACCAATCTAGTTGGCCAAAACAAACGGATAATTTGAAGAGACTTGCAAAGATAACTCAATCATACATAAAAGAATTCAGAGAAGAATCAAATATTGTTCATAGATAATCTGGATCATAAACCCAAAATTCATCGGTCTCAACAAACACACCGCAAAAAGAAGATTACATCGAATAGATCTCCACGAGAGAGGGGGAGAACATTGTATTGAGATCCAAAAAGAGAGAAGAAGCCATCTAGCTACTAGCTATGGACCCGAAGGTCTGAAGTAAACAACTCACACTTCATCGGAGAGGCTATGGTGATTATGTAGAAGCCCTCCGTGGTGGAATCCCCTTCCGGCAAAGCTCCGGAACAGGCCCCAAGATGGGATCTCGTGGATACAGAAAGTTGCGGCGGTGGAATTAGGTTTTTGGCTCCGTATCTGATCTGACGGGGGTACGTAGGTATATATAGGAGGTAGGAGTATGTCGGTGGAGCAACAGGGGCCCACGAGGCAGGGGGCGCGCCCCCGACCCTCGTGACCGCCTCTTTTGTTCCTTGGAGTAGGGTCCAAGTCTCCTGGATCACGTTCGGTGAGAAAATCACGTTCCCGAAGGTTTTATTCCGTTTGGACTCCGTTTGATATTACGTTTCTTCGAAGCACTGAAATAGGGAAAAAACGCCAATTCTTGGCTGGGCCTCCGGTTAATAGGTTAGTCCCAAAAGTAATATAAAAGTGGAAAATAAAGCCCAATATAGTCCAAAACAGTAGATAATATAGCATGGAGCAATCAAAAATTATAGATACGTTGGAGACGTATCAAGCATCCCCAAGCTTAATTCCTGCTCGTCCTCGAGTAGGTAAATGATAAAAAAGATTTTTTTAATGTGGAATGCTACTTGGCATAATTTCAATGTAACTCCTTAATTGTGGTATGAATATTCAGATCCGAAAGATTCAAGACAAAAGTTCATATTGACATAAGAAATAATAATACTTCAAGCATACTAATAAAAGCAATCATGTCTTCTCAAAATAACATGGCAAAAGAAAGTTCATCCCTACAAAATCATATAGTTAGGCTATGCTTCATTTTCGTCACACAAAGATGTTCCCAACTTCTATACCCCCGATGACAAGCCAAGCAATTGTTTCATACTTAAATAATCTCAAACTTTTTCAACTTTCACGCAATACATGAGCGTGAGCCATGGATATAGCACTATGGGTGGAATAGAATATGATGATGGGGATTGTGTGGAGAAGACAAAAAAGGAGAAAGTCTCACATTGACGAGGATAATCAACGGGCTATGGAGATGCCAATCAATTGATGTCAACATGAGGAGTAGGGATTGCCATGCAACGGATGCACCAGAGCTATAAAGGAATGAAAGCTCAATAAAAGAAAACTAGTGGGTGTGCATCCAACTTGCTTGCTCACGAAGACCTAGGGCACTTGAGGAAGCCCATCATAGGAATATACAAGCCAAGTTCTATAATGAAAAATTCCCACTAGTATGAAAAAGACAACCTATGAGACTCACTATATGAAAAACATGGTGCTACTTTGAAGCACAATATATGAGACTCACTACATGGAAAACATAGTGCTACTTTGAAGCACAATATATGAGAATCACTACATGGAGAACATGGTGCTATTTTTGAAGCACAAGTGTGGAAAAAGAGATAGTAACATTGCCCTTTTTATTTATTTTCTTTTTTTGGGCCTCTTTTTTTGGGCCTTTCTCTTTTTTTAGGCAATGCTCTAATAATGATGATCATCACACTTTCATTGATTACAACATATGAATTACAACTCGAAACTAGAACAAGATATGACTCTATATGAATGCCTCCGGCGGTGTACCGGGATGGTGCAATGAATCAAGAGTGACATGTATGAAAATTATGCATGGTGGCTTTGCCGCAAATACGATGTCAACTACATGATCATGCAATGGCAATATGACAAAAGAAAAGTATGTCATGGTGATGATGAACGGAACGGTGGAAACATGTCAATATATCTCGGAATGGCTATGGAAATGCCATAATAGGTAGGTATGGTGGCTGTTTTGAGGAAGATATAAGGAGGTTTATGTGTGATAGAGCGTATCATATCACGGGGTTTGGATGCACCGGCGAAGTTTGCACCAACTCTCAAGGTGAGAAAGGGCAATGCACGGTACCGAAGAGGCTAGCAATGGTGGAAAGGTAAAAGTGCTTATAATCCATGGACTCAACATTAGTCAAAAAGAACTCATATACTTATTGAAAAAATTTAGAAGTCATCAAAAATCAAGTACTACGCGCATGCTCCTAGGGGGATAGATTGGTAGGAAAAGACCATCGCTCGTCCCCGACCGCCACTCATAAGGATGCACAAGCCAGGTACACTTCATGTTTCAAATTTGTCACACAACTTTAACCATACGTGCATGCTACGGGACTTGCTAACTTTAACACAAGCATTCTTCAAATTCATAATCACCGAACTAGCATGACTTTAATATCACTACCTCCATATTTCAAAACAATTATCAAGCATCAAACTTTTCTTAGTATTCAACGCACTCAAAAGAAAGTTTTACAAATCTTGAATACCAGGCATATTATTATTTTTAGCAAGTTACCGTGCTATTTAAGACTCTCAAAATAATCTAAGTGAAGCATGAGAGATCAAAGGTTTCTTTAAAACAAATCCACCACCATGCTCTAAAAGATATAAGTGAAGCACTAGAGCAAAAACTATATAGCTCAAAAAATATAAGTGAAGCACATAGAGCAAAACTATAAAGCTCAAAAGATATAAGTGAAGCACATAGAGTATTCTAACAAATTCCAATTCATGTATGGCTCTCTCAAAAGGTGTGTACATCAAGGATGATTGTGGTAAATTAAAAAGCAAAGACGCAAATAATACAAGACGCTCCAAGCAAAACACATATCATGTGGTGAATAAAAATATAGCTCCAAGTAAAGTTACCGATGGAAGTGGACGAAAGAGGGGATGCCTTCCGGGGCATCCGCAAGCTTTGACTTTTTGGTATCCTTGGATTATCTTGGGGGTGCCATGGGCATCCCCAACCTTAGGCTCTTGCCACTCCTTGTTCCATAATCCATCAAAAGAATTTCACCCAAAACTTGAAAACTTCACAACACAACACTCAACAGAAATCTCGTGAGCTCCATTAGCGAAAGAAAACAAAACATCACTTCAAGGTACTGTAATGAACTCATTCTTTATTTATATTGGTTTTAAACCTACTGTATTCCAACTTCTCTATGGATTATAAACTGTTTTACTAGCCATAGATTCATGAAAATAAGCAAACAACACACGAAAAACAATATCTGTCAAAAACAGAACAGTCTGTAGTAATCTGTAACTAACGCAAACTTCTGGAACTCCAAAAATTCAGACAAAATAGGAAGACCTAGGAAATTTGTTTATTGATCAGAAGCAATTGGAATCACTATTTTATCACGTTCTTGTGATTCTTAACAATTTGTTTCGTGAACAGAAAGTTTCTGGAAATTACAGCAAGATCAATAACTATTATCCAAGAAGATCCTATAGGTTTAACTTGGCACAAACACGAATTAAAAAATAAAACCACATCTAAACAGAAGGTAGATGATAAATTTATCACTAAACAGAAACAAAAACAAAAAACACAAAGAAAATTGGGTTGCCTCCCAACAAGCGCTATCGTTTAACGCCTTTTAGCTAGGCATTGATAATTTTAATGATGCTCGCAAGAAAGACAAGAATTGAAGCACAAAGAGAGAATCATGAAACACGTGACAAACACATCTAAGTCTAACATACTTCCTATGCATAGGCATATTATAACCAAACAATTTTGCAAGGCAAGCAAAAGCTAGCATATGCAAGGAAGAAGAAAGATATGATAGCAATCTCAGCATGACGAGAGGTAATTTAGTAAGATAAAAATTTCTACAATCATATTTTCCTCTCATAATAATTACATGTGGGATCATAAGCAAATTCAAAAAAATAGCTATCACATAAAATATTTTCAACACGATCAACATGCATGCGAAGTTGACACTCTTCCAAAATAGTGGGATTAACATTAACTAAAGTCATGACCTTTCCAAACCCACTTTTAATATTATTGCAAACAATATTATCAATCTCATATTCATCATGGGGATTAGATAAATTTTCAAGATCATAAGAAGAATCACCCAATCATGATCATTGCAACAAGTAGTAGACATAGCAAAACTAGCATCCCCAAGCTTAGGGTTTTGCATATTATTAGCATAATTGACATCAAGAGAATTTATAGTAGCATCATTGCAATCATGCTTTTTATTCAAAGATCTATCGTGAATCACTTCATAAAGCACTTCATCACAATTTTCAGATTTACGGATTTCAAGCAAAAGCTTATAAAGATAATCTAGTGCATCCAAATCACTAGGAATTGGTTCATCATAATTGGATCTCTTAAAAAGATTGGCAAGCGGATGAGGATCCATAGATATTAGCTTCTCTATTTAGGAATAAATACTCAAGTATTTCAACCAAGCGAGAAAACGAGCCAAGAAAGACATCAAGGCGAACGGAAAAAGGGTGAATAAAACGGCAAGGGTGAAGTGGGGGAGAGGAAAACGAGAGGCAAATGGCAAATAATGTAATGCGAGAGATAAGGGATTGTGATGGGTACTTGGTATGTTGACTTTTGCGTAGACTCCCCGGCAACGGCGCCAGAAATCCTTCTTGCTACGTCTTGTCTTGCGTTGGTTTTCCCCGAAGAGGAGAGGATGATGCAGCACAGTAGGGTAAGTATTTCCCTCAGTTTTTGAGAACCAGGGTATCAATCCAGTAGAAGGCCACGCACAAGTTCCCTCGTACCTACACAAAACAAATAACTCCTCGCAACCAACGCGAATAGGGGTTGTCAATCCCTTCACGGTCACTTACGAGAGTGAGATCTGATAGAGATAATAAATAATATTTTTGGTATAAAGATGCAAAGTAAAATAAAAGGCAAAGTAAAGAGCAAAGCAATAATAAAAGCGTAGGAAGATTAATATGATGGAAAAATACTCGGGGGCCATAGGTTTCACTAGTGGCTTCTCTCAAGAGCATAAGTATTTTACGGTGGGTAAACGAATTACTGTTGAGCAAATGACAGAATTGAGCATAGTTATGAGAATATCTAGGTATGATCATGTATATAGGCATCACGTCCGAGAAAAGTAGACCGACTCCTGCCTGCATCTACTACTATTACTCCACTCATCGACCGCTATCCAGCATGCATCTAGAGTATTAAGTTAATGAAAACAGAGTAACGCCTTAAGCAAGATGACATGATGTAGATGAATAAATTCATGCAATATGATAAATACCCCATCTTGTTATCCTCGATGGCAACAATACAATACGTGCCTTGCAACCCCTTCTGTCACTGGGTAAGGACACCGCAAGATTGAACCCAAAGCTAAACACTTCTCCCATTGCAAGAACTACCAATCTAGTTGGCCAAACCAAACGGATAATTCGAAGAGACTTGCAAAGATAACTCAATCATACATAAAATAATTCAGAGAAGAATCAAATATTGTTCATAGATAATCTGGATCATAAACCCACAATTCATCGGTCTCAACAAACACACCGCAAAAAGAAGATTACATCGAATAGATCTCCACGAGAGAGGGGGAGAACATTGTATTGAGATCCAAAAGGAGAGAAGAAGCCATCTAGCTACTAGCTATGGACCCGAAGGTCTGAAGTAAACTACTCACACTTCATCGGAGAGGCTATGGTGATGATGTAGAAGCCCTCCATGGTGGAATCCCCTTCCGGCGGAGCTCCGGAACAGGCCCCAAGATGGGATCTCGTGGATACAGAAAGTTGCAGCGGTGGTATTAGGTTTTTGGCTCCGTATCTGATCTGACGGGGGTACATAGGTATATATAGGAGGAAGGAGTACGTCGGTGGAGCAACAGGGGGCCCACGGGGCAGGGGCGCGCCCTAGGGGGGGCGCGCCCCCCACCCTCGTGACCGCCTCTTTTGTTCCTTGGAGTAGGGTCCAAGTCTCTTGGATCACTTTCGGTGAGAAAATCGTGTTCCCGAAGGTTTTATTCTGTTTGGACTCCGTTTGATATTCCGTTTCTTCGAAACACTGAAATAGGCAAAAAACAACAATTCTGGGCTGGGCCTCTAGTTAATAGGTTAGTCCCAAAAGTAATATAAAAGTGGAAAATAAAGCCCAATATAGTCCAAAACAGTAGATAATATAGCATGGAGCAATCAAAAATTATAGATACGTTGGAGACGTATCACTTGCACCTCGTGCACGCCCTCGGAAGAGTTGTCCAGCTCGGCCCTACACGTGAGGTAGTCGCGAGTCGACTCGTTGGGGCCTTGGATGCACAAGGAGAGTTGGCGAGGCTTGGGCGGCCGCTTGTACGTGCTGATGAAGTTGCGGATGAAGCCTTCGGTGAAATCAACCCAGCTGTTGATGTTGCGGGGCTTCAGCCTGTTCAGCCATGTCTGGGCTGTGCCCTGGAGCATGAGCGGAACGTACTTCATGGCAACGCGCTTGTTACCGTTTGCGATGCTGACGGCTGTAGAGTAGTCGACCGGCCATTCCTCCAGCTTCACGGAGCCGGTGGTACTTGGGCGTATCTCTTGGGAGCGTGAACCCTTTGGGAAAGGGCTCGTCACGAATGCGAGGGCCAAAACAAGGCGGACCCAGTTCATCTTCTTCTTCTAGCGCCAGGGATCGGTTGAGGCGGTCGATTCGGTGGCAGGCATCATTTTCTCTGACTCCTTCCCGGCGGCCAAGGCGGTCGCCGAGTGTCGGGTGTTCAACAGGCGGCGGGGAAGCGAGCCTGTCCCTGCGGGGGGAGGAGGCGGACAGTCATCCCGTCGTTCGAGTGCTCTTGGGCGGCCATCTTGGTCGCGCTCGATGGTGATGCGAGTCCGGTTGCGGCTGGCAGCCGGCTCCTTGTCTCTTCTATCACGGACGCCACTAGTTGTTGTCCAGGATGCCGCGCCTTGATCTCGGCGAGGAGGCGGATCGTCATTTCACCGGTTGGGCGCTTCAGCGCGGCAACTGGCCTCTTCCTGCTCGGCAGCCGCGTCAAGGAGCTGCTGGACGCGCTCCGTCATGTGGCGACGCTCGTCGCCCTCGAGCTTATCTAACTCGTCTGCTGCCGCCTGGGCAGCTCGTATGTTCTCTGCGGGCGTGGCATAGACGGGACGATCTGTCCTGAACATGCTGGCGATGGTCACGCCACGCTGCCGGATCTGGCTAATGCGGCTAGGCCCACCAGGAGTCGGCGTGCCACCGACGGCACGGTCCATCTCACGCTGGTAGGCCTCCGAAAGGCGTCTAATGTTGGCCAGCCGGTTGGCGCTTTCGACGAGCTCGACACAGTGTGCCTCCAGCGCCTCGGCATCGGCACAGTCAGGTCTTGCAGCGTCGCCTGCATCGAATCCTGGCCACCTTTGCCAGAGTGCTCGCCGTCGCTGATGACGAGCACCTCCGTGACGGTGCTGCCCCCAGTGTCCACGCGAGGAAGCGGTTCGTCGTAGACCACCACGTTGGTGGGGAACGTGTCAAGCGACGCGGTGTCGGAGTCGACAAGCATGGGGTCGGTGGAGCCAACCGACTCCAAGCCTATAGCAGGCTCGCTGGCGACATGGAGCTGATCGAGGAGGCTGACGAGGCGGCTCTCGGAGCCATTGGTGCCTGCATCAGACGCGGGCTCGTCGGAGAGGCGAATCTCACCAACTAGGTCGGCGAGGCAGCTCGCCGCGCAGGCGACCTCCGCGCCATGCAGCGTGTCGACACAGACGCCGTCTGGCGTGCCAGGCTGGCTGCCCTCACCAGGAAGGAACAAGGTTCCCGTCCAGGGCAGGTCTCCGGGAGACGGTGCACCTCGCCCCACGGTGGGCGCCAAATGTTGGGGGTTGGATGCGACATATGCCAATGGATGGCTTATCATGGTGGGAGCGAGTAGAACGTCACCGGTGCCTGCAAGCGGGATGAGGCGTAGACACGAACACCGGCGCACTTTACCCAGTTTCGGGGCTCTCCTCGGAGATAACACCCCTAGTCCTGCTCCGCGGGGTCTCCGGATGCTCACTAAGGCACTAGTGGATACAATGGTGCTCCTTGAGCTGTATGCTAGAGGTAGAAGAAGGCAGGCACGCTCTCTCCTTCCTCCAGGTATGAGTCTAGTTCTAACAGGTTGGGAACCCTTTCCATGGGTGCCCTGGGGTTTTATATAGGCCTACCTCCTAGGGGTACAATGGTAATCCGGCCAGGTGTAGGACCCGGATGTCAGTGTCTCTGCTCGCCGGCTTCTCTGCCGACAGCTGGGGCCCACCGCCTGGTCTGGTACGGAGCCGAGGCCGCTTCCGCCACTCGCGGTTCTTGCCAGCTGCTGATTACTGTATCCGTGATGCTAATGACGCAGGCTTGGTCAGGGGAGCGTGGCTACAGTCTCGCCGCCTAGTGGGAGATCTTTGTAGCCACACCGTGTCTCATCTGGTTAATGGTGCACGGGCCCCGAGGGAGGAATAGGCCGCCTGCTGGAAGCCAGCCTCCCTCAGGTCCGGCTGGTCTGGCTTCCGCCGTCTTCCGGGCTCTTGCTGCCCAGCAGGGCCCACCACCTGCAGGCCGTACCGACAGGCCGTCGTTAGGACAGGGCTCTGCCTGCCAGTTCTGACGTCAGGGGTGGAGTGGCAACAGTGCCGCGCCGGGCGGAGATTTCTACCTGTACGAAGCACTGTGGCTACGCTCGGCCCTGGATACGGGGGGATGGGCTACACTATAGCCTCACCCTGTCTTGTCTTCTTAATGGGAGCGCAGACTCTGAGGGCGCCATGGGCCGCCTGCTAGGAGCCGGCCTCTCTGGAGGCCACCTGCAAAGAGTCGGCCCGTCTTCGTGCCGCCTTCTGGAGCTTAGCCGCCTTCTGGCAGCCGGCCGCTTGGGCCAGCCGGCCATCACAAGGCGGCACTTCATCTTGGTGTCCTGAGGGGCGTAGCCGGCTCCGATGTCTTGAAAGGTTCAGGGACTCGGGTTGGGCTACCCGTGGCCCATTAATCTGACATCTATACCCATTTATGTGTCAAATAGATCATAGGGTTTCTCTGGTTACTCCTGCCTCTCCCTTTTTGGAATAGAAATCCTATGGTTATGTTCTCCCAATCCATGAAATCTGAGTAGGTTTCGTTAGATCCGTGTAGCGTATTGATTGTTTGAATGGTACAAGTGATAAGTGATTAGTTGTTTCATCTGTGAAAATGATTTTTGCTTGTAATCCGACGAGGGTTAGTGTTCGTGCAAATAATTCTTAGCCAGGACTTGACAATTGGTTTTGAATGACCTACATATATTTGTGCCATTATTTTCTTCAAGATTGGTATGTACATAGACGACTGTGCTTAAAAATCGAACCATAATCTCTGGACATGTATAAATAAATAGCCATAAATTCCTAATCCTACTTCACGGCATGTAATCTTTGATTTGATGCCAAATTTGTTTTACTATTTTGTATAGATGTTGTCTGACGATGTGGACAGCGGGGATGAAGATGTCTAGAGGAGGTACAAGAGGCAAATCCTGAGGAAGGTTTATGCAGGAATGCATAACAGGCGCATTAGGACCTGGAACGGCGGCTATCGATGCCCATTTTGCCACCACAAGATTCATGACGCGTATCTAAGTGTTCCGGCGCATGCAAGAGGACAGGCTGTTGGCTCCTTCAAGCAGAAGTATTCTCGGAGGGTGGCGCATGACGCGTACGCCGAGTACCTAGAGAAGCTTCAGGATCATGCCGGCATGTGAGATGAGGTGTGGGATCGAACTATGTACGCTTGAGTATGCTCAATGACAGTTGAACTATGTACTTATGGTTGAACTATGCTTGTGTACGTGTACGCTTATTATCTATGTCTAAGTATGTTTAATCTATTTTTACTTATGTCTAACCATGGGATATGGATGCAATCAATTCGGTTGATGGAATCTACCTCCGTCTTGGTTTATTGGTCCCCTTTGCAATTTGTGTTAAATTATGACCAAAGGTTTAACTGACAAACTGTTAGTGCAGGTCAGCAAAAATTATATTGTTGGATGGGTATTTGAGCATAGTGTTCAATGATATAATTTTTGGTGACAGGCATAAACATTTCTTAGTTAAATATTTGGTCAAAATTTGGTAAAAATTGCAAAGGGGACCAATAAACGAGGACATCGGTAGTACACCAATCACACACGGTTCCCAAAATTGGAACCGTGTGCAATGACTTTCATTTTGCCTGTTGCGTCAATCACACATGGTTGGCTCTAGCAAAACGTCGCCTCCAAAATTCTTTGTGGGACAAAAAACCCTCACTACCCAATTCAAAAAAGAAAAAACAAAACCATCACCATCCCCAAGTCACAAAAACCTTCACCTCGCCTGCCACCCCCTCCTGTCCCCATTCACACCTGCACAAGCTCCTCCGCGTTTATGCATGGCACCGCCTATTACAACGGTAACCACTTAGCTCGACGCCTGCCGCCGCCGCCAGGCTACCGGCAAAGCCCACCGCATTTCTCCACTTTCCCTTACCGCCGCCTATCGCCATTGACTTTCTCGAGCTGCTCGCGGTCGACCCAGCTCCGCTCGGTTGAGGAATCTGCCGTACTGAGGGTTCTTTCTCATGGATAACAAGGTAACTAATTTAATGAGATATTATCTCATCTCTTATCCCAGTTCATCTGCCTCCTTTAATCACCCAGCCGAAATCGCCCTGAATTCTTTTTCATTCGAGCTAATTTGAGGGGTTTTCTTCCATTCATAGAGTGTACAGTGCGCGGACACATCAGGATCACTTGAGGATGCGTGCGGTATATTCAATCTCAACCTAGATCGGCTGGCATGGCCTACTTTCCTGAACATATTCTAAATATTACTACATTTGGATAAAAGGTGCCACATGCACCATATACGTCAAAGTGGATTTTCCCCCTCTTCTTTCTATATTAGGCAAATTAATGATGTATTGTTCTTTCGATTACTCTCATATTTCCATGACATCATGTTTAAACTATCTGTTTAATTATAGATTTTTGTCCTTCGATTTCGACAGCTATACAGTTCTTTGAATCTGGGCCCATATTTGCATGTTACCATATTTTCTTTAACAATCCTACCATTTTTCTGCAGCGCGTCCCTTGCTATGCAACAGAATCTGTAGTGCACAATCTTTCCCTTTCTATTAATCAAGACTGCAGGGATGTCATACTGCACACAAACCATGGATTTACAATCATTGCTACTGTAAGACTTGATGAACATGGTGTCTCCTATTTTGGCACTGGCTTTTGGAAAGAAATTTCTAAGTTTTATGAACTCAAAGCTGGCACTAGAATTGCACTGCACATAAAAGGGCCTAGTCATGAGATATATGGTAACTTCCCCACGATATCATCCGTCCAAACTTTGTTCAAAGTAAGTTTTCTTTTCAACTATCTGCATGTTGACTTACCCAGCAATATCAAATGAATTGTGTAGTATTTAAGCAACCAACCGTTATTCCTACCTAATAACTTCTAGTTACAAATACACTTTTCTATTGCCCTATTTTAACTAAATATTCCCTATACTCCCATTTCTATCAGAAAGCGCTGCTGACAAGGAGACTCCGGAGGTGGAGAACGGGGTGCCAACAAGCGGAGGCGGGGCGAGCTAGAACCGCAAGTGACTCCAGCAGGCCTAGACTTCATCGGCAACCTCCCCGATGATATGTTGACTGTCATCATCTCCCTCCTCCCAATCAAATATGGGGCGCGAACAACCGTCCTTTCCCGGCGGTGGCGCCCCCGATGGAACTCCAGCCCTCACGACCTCATCGACACCCACGAGCTCTGCCATGGCTATTGCAAAAGCTTGGTTGCGTTCTCCAAGATCCTCGGCAGTCACCTTGGCCCAACCAGAGGCCTTAGAATGGGCACGTTCTCTTCCAACGTCAAGGACTGAGCCAAGCTTGATGAATGGTTCCGATCTCCCGCCCTAGATCAGCTCGAGGAGCTCACATTTGATGATGGGCATATGCGGTCGCTGCCAACGTCCACACTCCGCCTCGCGCCCATGCTGCGCGTCGCCAAGTTCAGGAACTGCCATTCCCCCTAATGACGCGCCCACTCTTATTCTACCACGACTGAAGCACCTCGAGCTCATCGCCATCTACCTCTGAAATGGTGACATGGAGCGCCTGCTCTGTGGCTGTACTGCACTCGAGTACCTTTGTCTTCAGGCGATCAATGGGTTGAGTACCTTCCACATCACCTCTATGACTCTCCGGACTATTTATGTGTGTTGCTGGTGCGGCAAGAAGACATCACAAGATGTGTACCATGGTATGGTCATTGAGGACACACCTGCACTTGAGAGATTACTTGTAGTTGATGAAGAAGGTCCAACAAGAATCAATGTCATTTTTGCGCCAAAATTAACAGTGGTGGGATACTCGTCTGACAAATACTCCGAACTTGTTATTGCATCCACACCCGTTCTGGTACAACAGTTGCCTTCTACCTCTCCTTCTACAAATTAACATTATTTCTAATTTTGAAGATGTTTGTTCGTCTATCATTCAGAAAATGATTCCGACAAGCTTGACCCCGGAACTGCACACAGTGAAGGTCTTGGCACTAGAATCTATCGGCCCCAACCTGGAGCAAGTTGTTAGTTTCCTGAGATGCTTTCCGTGCCTGGAGAAGCTATATATCGAGGTGATGTTCCTTTCCTGTTAAATGTTAACCATAAGGGAGTTCAATTTGTGACAACTTTTTCCAAGTTTACAATGACAATGTACTACGATGTCTGAAGAATTCTTTTGGAGGAATTCAGTACATACATGTCCCCCCCATAATGGTTGCTTGTTCCATATGGTTACAACCAATAAGCATTTCTCCTTTGGATTCATCTGTACTAGTTCTCTTAAGGAACTTTTCATCCACTCCAAACTCATGTGAAGAAGGCTACATTTTTCTAGAATGTAATCAAATGCCCATGTTAATCATGTCAGATCAAAGATGGCATGTTAGTGCATTTTACAAATCCTGCAAACCAAATACGCCTGTAGTAATGTTCAAAACTGCATGTAGGCCCTAACACGTTTTGCAGATAAGATTAGGGCCACTTGTGGATAATGTGATACAATATAACAATCACGTCGAATGCCTAGATCTTCATCTCTCAGAAATTACTTTGAACTCCTACCGAGGGACCTTACCAAAGATTATATTTGCCAGGTTCTTTGTTATCAGAGCAAGGGTGCTGAAGGAAATGAGGTTTGCCCTACATTTATTTCGCAAAAATGAATGGTTTGTTGATTAGCGCCGGTGCCTGCGGCAGAATGCAATAGGCTCGAAAAATGCTGAATTTCATTTTGGAACTTTAGATGACAGAGTAATCGGAAGTCATTGTGTCAACCCCATACATTACTTCTTAGTGGTTGACCCCTTTGCAAAAATTTTGAGGCTTCAAAACCAGACTTAGAAGTGGTAATATTAGTTTGAACCTCTCTAATATCCATGTTCAGCGGATCAGCGCGAGCGTTTGCAGCTGATGAGCTGAATTTCATTTCTAATATTAGTTTGAACCTTGTAATCTTCGAATTTGAGCCATATAACTTTGGAATTTGAACCTTGTAATATTTCGAGCTTTTGTGGTACAATGTTGATATGGCATCATATGAGACTCGTATATTGCTAGCACTATTTTGACCTTAATATGCAATGGTCTTAGATTTTATTAACCATTCCCGAATCTATTTACCTTGTCGATCTCACAGCACACGATCTGTATAGTTAACTCGACTGCGATCTTCGACATTATTGCACACAGTTGGTTTCTTCCACCGTGTGCCCTGTAGAGCTCAGAATTAATTATCGCACTCGAGTGTCCATCATCACCCTTCTGTGTAACTTTGATCTCATCACCCACGGGTAAACTTATGACCGAACTCATTCTACACAATTCTTTTTTACAAAGCTTTTTGCCAATAAACGCCCATGATTTGTCCCTCTTCTAGCCGACGCGTGGCCAAACTAGCCAGGAGGGAAGCTTGCGCGGTAAACTGCGAGGTAGCGTGGGAACAGGCTCGCCGACGGTATATTTGGCGCCTCTTCGAGCCCACGCGTGCGGTGCGGTGTTGAAAAGCGTGTACTGGAATCCTCTGCTATGAATGCGGTGACAAGACATGACGATTACAGGCTGGTCGGCCCCCATTTATTACAGCGGCCATTTAACCCTTGTGTCTCTTCAACCTTTCGATCGCGCCCCGCCATTGCAAGAAGCACACACACCATGAGAAATTCTTAGAGGGTATCCTGCACGGCTCCAATGGCGCTCCGAGCGGCTGCCGATGACGAGCAGCAGGTCACCATGCGTGCTATGGTGGACACCCATAGAAGGTTCATGGACCTCTCGGTGGTGTACACCAACTACCCGGTCTAGGTGGATCACTCCATCCACATCATGGAGCTGTTGCTTGCCGAGGAGAAGTACAAGGTGGTCGAGTTCGACCTCGAGTACACCCGCGCTCGTGCCGGGTCTCGTCCCAAGGTCGTCGTCGCCCAGATGTGCGTGCGCCACCACATCCTCGTCTACCACTACTGCCTGGCTACAAGGTCTTGCGAGCGTTTCGCCAGGTTTGACAACAACCCCCACTACATGTTCGCTACGGTGGACATCACCAACGATGTAAAGGCGCTCAAGAATTTGGGCATCGCCTGCCAGAATCTTGTCGACATCCAGGGCCAATAACAGATCTAGGGCATCAAGGAGCATGAGAAGGACTCACTGGTCCACCTCGCCGAGGCCATCATCGACCCCTACTACAGAGAAATGAAGGATTTGTGCAACAAGAACAAGCGTGCCTGGCACTCGGCGTGGATGGAGAAAATCGACAAAGCTCACGTCGTGTACGCGGCCAAGGAGGCGTACACGAGCTACGACATGTACACGTGGATCGTTGACATGAGGAAGTGCCTCCTTAACTAAAACGGCCAGGGATCCAGTCAGAAGCAGAGCAATGGCAGGCGTCATCGCAACAATAAGTAGATGATTAGATCCTCGTTTCTCCAATTTAGTATGCATGTAATTGCTTACTTTGGTGTGTGGAAATGTTATGTGTGTAGTCACTTGTGTAATTGTATGCTTAGTTTGGTTATGCAATGCTGTATTTTTAAGTATATATGTTGATGCTCTGTAGATAGAGTGTATATGTTGTGTGGACAAGGAAAATCACATCGCACACGGACTAAACAATGGAACCCGTTGGTGATGTTTTCATCAATCACTCACAATTGTATACCAGCAATCGTTTGCTCACAACACACACGGCTTGTTAGCAGCAATCGTCTGTGTTGTTATCGGTCTTCGCACACGTTTCCGATTAAAAACCTGTTTGCCGCGTATCACACACATCTTATTAAGTTGAACCATTTCTGTTCTCTTGTCTCAACTCAAACAGTTCATCCGAGTGAACCGCATGATGTATATCGCACACACCTTGATCTGGCTGACTGTTTCTTTTGTGTTGCCTAATCACAAACAGTTCATCCGAGTGAACCGTATGCTGTACATCGCACACACCTTAATCTAGCTGCCCGTTTCTTTTGCTCCTCCTAATCGCAAATAGTTAACTGAACTGAACCGTACGCCCTGCATCACACACGCAACTAAAATATGAACCATGTTTGATGCATCCTCCATCGGAAACGATTTCCACCTTTTTTGTTTTTTTTACACCACCGTTTGTGATTATTGCATCGCACACAATTTCATTGAAGGGTCTCTGATCGTAGTGTGGCGTTAGCAGCATCCCGCAGTAGTGATAATGTGATACAATATAACAATCACGTCGAATCCCTAGATCTGCATCTCTTAGAAATTAATTTGAACTCCTACCGAGGGACCTTACCGGAGATTATATTCGCCAGGTTCTTTGTTCTTAGAGCAAGGGTGCTAAAGGAAATGAGGTTTGCCCTACATTTATTTTGCAAAAAAATGAATGGTTTGTCGATCAGCACCGGCGCCTGCGGCAGAATGGAATAGGCTCCAAAAATGCTGAATTTCATTTTGGAACTTCAGATGACAGAGTAATCGGAAGTCATCGTGTCAACCCCATACATGACTTCTCAGTGGCTGACCCCTTTGCAAAAATTGTGAGATTTCGAAACCAGACTTAGAAGTGGTATTATTAGATTGAACCTCTCTGATATCCATGTTCAGCGGATCACCATGAGCGTTTGCAGCTAATGAGCTGAATTTCATTTATAATATCAGTTTGAACCTTGTAATCTTCGAATTTGACCCATATAACTTTGGAATTTGAACCATGTAATATTTCGAGATTTTGTGGCACAATCGTTGAAATCGCATCTTATGAGACTCATATATTGGTAGCACTATTTTGACCTTAGTATACAATGGTCTTAGATTTTATTAACCATTCTCGAATCTATTTACCTTGTCGATCTCATAGTACACGATTTGTATAGCTGACTCGACTGCGATCTTCGACATTATTGCACACAGTTGGTTTCTTCTACCGTGTGCCCAGTAGAGCGCATAATTAATTATTGCACTCGAGTGTCCATCATCACCCTTCTGTGTAACTTTGACCTCATCACCCACGGGTAAACTTATGACTGAAGTCATTCCACACACTTTGTTTTTACAAAGACTTTTGCCAATAAACGCCCATAATTTGTCCCCCTTCTAGCCGACGCATGGCCAACTAGCCGGGCGGGAAGCTTGCGCGGTAAACTGCGTGGTAGCGCGGGAACAGGCTATCCGACGATACATTTGGTGCCACTTCGAGCCCACGCGTGCGGTGCGGTGTTGTCAAGCATGCACCGGGATCCTCCGCTATGAACGCTGTGACAAGACGTAATGATTACGGGCCGGCCGACCCCCATTTATTATAGCGGCCATTTAACCCTTGTGTCTCTTCAACCTTTCGATCGCGCCCCACCATTGCAAGAAGCACACCCAGCACAAGAAATTCTTAGAGGGTATCCTGTGCGGCTCCAATGGCGCTCCGAGCGGCTGCCGACGACGAGCAGCAGTTCACCATGCGCGCCATGGTGGACACCCACAGAAGGTTCATGGAACTCTCTGTGGTGTACACCAATGACCCTGTCTGGGTGGAGCACTCCATCCACATCATGGAGTTGTTGCTTACCGAGGAGAAGTACAAGGTGGTCGGGTTTGACCTCAAGTACACCCGCGCTCGTGCCGGGTCTCGTCCCAAGGTCGCCGTCGCCCAGATGTGCATGCGCCACCACGTCCTCGTCTACCACCACTACCTGGCCACAAGGCCTTGCGAGCATTTTGCCAGGTTTGTCAACATCCCCCACTACATGTTCGCTACGGTGGACATCACCAACAATGTAAAGGCGCTCGAGAATTCAGGCATCGCCTGCCAGAATCTTGTCGACATCCAGGGCCAATACAAGATCTGGGGCAGCAAGGAGCATGAGAAGGACTCACTGGTTCACCTTGCCATCGACCCCTACTATAGAGACATGAAGGATTTGTGCAACAAGGACAAGCGTGCCTGGCACTCGGCCTGGATGGAGAAACTCGACAAAGCTCACATCGTGTATGCGGCCAAGGAGGCGTACACGAGCTACGACATGTATACGCGGATCGTTGACATGAGGAAGTGCCTCCTTCCCCAAAACGGCCAGGGATCCAGACGGAAGTAGAGCAATGGCAAGGGTCGTCGCAACAATAAGTAGATGATTAGATCCTCGTTTCTCCTAGTTTAGTATGCATGTAATTGCTTACTTTGGTGTGTGGAAATGTTATGTGTGTAGTCACTTGTGTAATTGTGTGCTTAGTTTGGTTATGCCGTGTTGTCTTTTTAAGTCTATACGTTGATGCTCTGTAGACAGAGCATAGATCTTGTGCGGACAAAGAAGATCACATCACACGCGGACTAAACAATGGAACCCGTCGGTGATGTTTTCATCAATCACTCACTATTTTATACCAGCAAGCATTTGCTCACAACACACACGGCCTGTTAGCAACAATCGTCTGTGTTGTTATCGGTCTTCGCACACATTTCCAATTATAGACCTGTTTGTCGCGTATCACACACATCTTGTTAAGTTGAACCATTTCTATTCTCTTGTCTCAATGCAAACAGTTCATCCGAGTGAACTGCATGTCATATATCGCACACACCTTGATCTGTCTGACCGTTTCTTTTGTGTTGCCTAATCACAAATAGTTCATCCGAGTGAACCGTATGTTGTATATTGCACACACCTTCATCTGGCTGCCCGTTTCTGTTGTTCCTCCTCATCGCAGACAGTTAATTGAACTGAACTGTATGCCCTGCATTGCACACGCAACTAAAATCTGAACCGTGTTTGATGCATCCTCCATCGCAAACGTTTTGCCCATAGGAGGCCCTTTGTAACTCTGGGCCCATTAAAAGCCCGAGATGAAACTGCCCATAATGAAAAGTGTATTGATTTATACCCATTAACAGCCCATCACTCCGTCGGCCGTTTCCAGCCCACGTTAACTTTCGGCCTTCTATGGGGCCATTTGTTCTTGGGCTCATTTCTAGAATTTGGTTACTTACGGTCCGTTACTGGCCTGTTCCGCTTGTGGGCCAAATTCAGCCTGTGGTTACAGTCGGCCCGTTTGTGGCCCGTTAACCCGTTGGGCTGTTTTCATAGCGTCGTCAAATACGGCCTATTAACAGTCCGTTATGGTCGGGCCATAAAACAGACGATTTCCACCGTAGCCCGTTTACGACCCATTTTGCGGACCGTTATTGGTCCATGAATAGTACGACCCATGTTTGGCGAAACGATTATACGGCCCGTAGAAGGCCCATAGATTAGACGGCCCGTAGAAGTCCTATGGCCCGTAGAAGGCCCATGAATCCTACGGCCCATAGAAGGCCCATGGATTCTACAGCCCGTAGGAGGGCCAAGGTCACTGTAGCAGGTAGTAGGACCATGGTCACAAAAGTCTGTGTGTTGCCATGGTTATTGTGGCCTAGTTATAAAAATAGGTTATTGTGGCCACTAGAAAAACGCGGAAAAAGAACTGCAGTGACTACAAGCAAACAACTAAACAAGACAATAAGGAAATAAATAAGCAATCAACTAACGCTAGGCTATTACGGCTATTATACATATTACATCCACTGGGCATCAAAGTTCGCCACAAGTGCAACAAAGCAGCATATTACATACACTGGCCATCCATATTGGCCACCAGTGCAAACAAACACGCCAGCAAAACAAGTCCATAACTGAAACAACTTCAGAAGAGCTGAAGAAACGTTATCCTGGGTATCGACCATGCTAGCTATAAGCTTAGCAAGCTTATTAGCTTTCTTCTGTTTGGCGCTAAAATCATCCAGTGCTTACTGTTGCACCAAAAAGTATGCATCTGAATGCTCCAGGGACTTCCGCAGTCCTTCGTCTTCTTGTTGCAGCACCATTGATCGATGTCTTTCCGCTTGTAGTTAAGACTCAAGAAACCGAACTGATTCAGACAGTGAGTTTGAATAGCTTGTGCCAGTGGTAGTGGCCAGTAACTCGAACACTACACCAAGACAGGACTTTGGAGTTGTCTCACTATATACAAGATAGTTTTCCTTAGCTGTTTTATCAGCTTTGTTGGAGACCAACAAGGATGTCTCACTATCCTGAACCTTATCTGCATTACTTCCTTTACCATTGCTTAATAAGGCACTCTTCCCCAATATTCTGTCAGCATTCTCAAAGAAGAAACAAGCAGACACATAACAGGTTTAGCATGTACCAGTATATGAAACTCATTTCAGTGAACCAGTGCATTAGTAAGGTGGACATGATTAAACTACCAAGTCTTCTATTGCCAAGTAGTACATAATAAAAGCATCAAACAAGCATATATCTATGTCCTATGGTCACTGCATTGTCTTGCCAAATCAAAATAGAGACACGGTTCAAATCATATCAGTTCAAGACAAAGCAGCATTGAAAGAATACAAATCATGGGAAACTACATGGCACAACAAGATTTCAGATGGGTACCATGGGTCTACATGTACAACAACACTATTGGCTCTGTTGTGATGGTAGTAATTTGCATGATATGAGAAGTGAACTGTATACACAATTGAAATTGAAATCAATAAAGCTATCTATAAGAGAAAACCTATTAAAGAAACATGTGTAAACATACCTGTTGTGCTATTGGAGTTTTGATTGGATCCTTCAATCTAAAAATAAGTTTGTATGAGTAAGTATAGTGATGCAAGAGCAAAGCAGTATGCACGATAGCAATGGAATCTTAAATGAGAATAATGGTTCTTCAGGTTTAAGCACTTTCTACATGAAGAGTACAGTAAGACGCAGGCATATAGTACTTCAAAATAAAAAATGAGCTCATAGACCTTACCACATTCTTGGTTCGAGACCAGTACAGAACAAGGCATTCCCAGTCATCGTCCAGTAACTGTGTCTCAGGAGAACGTAAGGGAATTTGATGAGTTTTTTTCCAGTGAATTATGTTTTCTTCAGGTAATTCTGATACTGCTACCAAGCATTCTTGAAGATAGCAGTGGTATTAGCAAAGGTTACCTCATCCTAAGTTTCCAAATTGGTCCTTCTCTATAGAGAAAAATGGGAAAATTTGTTGTATTATAACCATCGTGGAGGTAGAATGTATGGGACAAAGCAAAGTAATTGCCGTGAATAACATTACTTACACATAACTCCTGGACAAATACCTGCAACTGGCATTTAACAACATCAAATGCGATAGATGCTAAACTACGAATGGCTGGTTGTGCTTCCTCCATAGGAATAGGCGTATTAACTGGTGGAGTTGGGGTTCGTCGTGGTAGTACTAGCACTTTGGGCACTGGAGCTACCTTACTAACTGCTCTTGTTTGGGAGCTCTGTGGTGGAGATGGTGCTGTGTCAATAGGAACTGGGTTACTATCTGCTGGGATTGGGGTTAGATTGGGTGAAGCTGGTTCTCTGTCCATCGCAGTAGGGGTACAATCTACCACAGTCTTGGTTATGTGTGGTAGGGCTGGTTCTCATGCATGTACAACCGGGGTGCTATCTCCACCAAGAGGTAGCACTGTTTTATTTGAAGACCGCGTTTTTACTCCGCTAGATACTGTCATCACCCGCTCCAATTCAAATGGCTGATAAACAGGAAACATAGTTGAATGTACAGAGATTGTATGAGAGACAGATGCAATAGATAGTGTGGAAAAAAGAGGGCATGAAATAGTTGACATGTATATTGTTTAACTAAAAAGGATAGCATGACATAATTTCACATATACGATGTCTATCTAAACTGGATAGCATATCATGACATAATTTAAAGATATGATGACTAACTAAACAGGATGGCATGAGATAATTAAATGATGTCTTTAGTAAACAGGTTCGCATGACATAATTCACATACATGTTATCTAAGTAATCAAGATCGCATAATTTAATTCACAGATGTGATTTATATGCTAAGCAGAGGGCATTCGCATATATGATGTCTAAACTAAGAACATGGTGTTGAATATTGTGTATATGATGTCTAAACTATGCAATGCAAGACACCATATGCATGATATGAGCAGTATAACCGTGCCAAGTTAGAGCATACACCTTGGTGGGGGAATAGGATTGGTCATCTGCCTCTGAATCTATCTCCGAGGAGCTATCAGGACCCAACAAGAGTTCTGCTTCGATAGGTAGCACTGTCTGCTCTGAAGACCTTGTTTTCACTCTAAATTTTTCCATTACCCACTCAAATGGCTGATTCACAGGAATAGTAGTTTAATGTACAAACATTGTCGACAAATGGAAATGTAATGAAAAAAGGATGGGCAATATATCATTCAAATATATGATTTCTGGTTAAACAGGATGGCATTGCATATTTCACATATATTATGGTTGGCTAAAAGAGATGAGACTGCATAATTACCATATATGATATAGAAACTAAACAGGTGGCATTACAGAACATGTCTAAACTAAGCAGATGACATATATGATGTCGAAAGTAGGCACTACAAGGCAACATATGCATGATATGACTAACATCATCATGCCAAGTTAGAGCAAACACCTTGGGGGCAAATAGGAGTGGTCAGTTGCGTCAGAATCCACCTCAGAACAGATATCTTCCTCTAGATTACAATCTAGAGAGGGGGGAGGGTTAGCCATTGAAGCCACCATGGAGCAATGTCTGCATGACATTTTATTGCCGTGCAAAACTCTTCTCTTTTTCTCTACATGTCCAGCATGACTATGTACAATATCTGACATGCATAGGAAAAAAATATAGTGAGATTATGTAAGGAGAGCATGCAGAAATCTAGAGTGATGGTAACAACCAGTGGATGGATAAAAAAATAATGATAGCAGGCTGATGATAGCTTTAATTTAATAAAAAGACAAATTATGATTGCTTTACTATTTGTTTCCCACCCAAGATGAACAACATAGGCATACCCTAGGTGAACCGGATAATAGACAAAGATACTATTCATTGCTACCTTGATATGTGCCTCACAAGTAATTTTAAAACTCAAGTTTGAACATTAATTTGGACCTGACTTGGAGTCTAAGAGGTGAACAGGACGACGAAGTAGCACGTAATATTAAGCAATGCATAACATAAGTAGAAACAAAAGAGTGCGACCTCTCTTGTGGACCCGCATACTCCTCAGGTTCATCTGCTGAGTCAATGATGGGGATGTAGTTGCGGTGGGTGCCGTGGCGGGGAAGGAGATCTGAGGCGGCGAAAGACGACCAGGAGTTGTGATGTCTGGTTTAGTGGATGCTTCTGTCGATGGAGCGGCTCAGGTGAGGTGGACGATGTGGCGGAAGGAGCAGGACAAACCACACAAAGTTTTCTTCAACACCTACCTGTAGCTGAAGTAATTCTGTAAGGGCTCCTTTGCCTTGCGGGTTTCTAAAAACGTAGGGATAGGAAAAACACCGGAATAGGATAGGAATGCATGTGGGAAACAGAAAATTTGTAAACACAGGATTTCTGTCAACTTGGGTGTTTGGTTCAGAGGAATTGGAAGAGGAGAGGAATGCAAAGAAACATGGCCAAAATTAAAGTGAAACCATATGAAAGCGTGTATAGTTAGAATGTTATTCTGCCACTAATGCACTTGGTCTTGTTTTCAAGCATAGGATTTTGAAAAGTAGGTCTAGGTGGATGTTTTGCTCCATTCCTATAAACAAAATGCATGAATAATTGAATAGTAGAGTGCCATAGGAAAATCTCCTATTGCTATGTTTTTCCTTTGAACCAAAATAGCCCTAATGGATCGTCATGAATGTAGAGTAATAATGTGATGCGACAAGTGTATAACCTTTTTGCCATAGCCGTGTCGACCTCAGCATCATTGGGTTGGTCACTAAATAAGTTGAGGCAGAGGTGGCTGTTCAGTGTGTGGAGGAAGATCTGAGGAATCTATAGACGGCGTCCAGGGCATTGCTCTGTTGTGATGGATGGTTCCGTTGTTGGAGTAGCTCCGGCGAGCCGTAAGACGTCGAGGCTGAAGTAGTATAAGATAGACATCGTTAATCTCAAGTGGGATTCGAATAGCGTCTCCAATAGATGATGTAAAATACATTACCAAAAAGTGATAAATGTAAAATTTACATCACCAAAAACACCTGACTACAACAGATGAGGTAAAAACTGTTGACTCTGAACTTAACTGTCGAAATTGAAATTTACTGTGGAATCTGAATGTTACTGTCGAAATTGAACGTACTGGTAGCTGAGAGGCACTTCACATGTAGTTTAGGTCGCTCGAGCACTAGTAGTAGAGAAATAGTGATCTAAATCAACAGGAAATAAACGGGTAACACAGTAGCAGATAGTAGCCAGAGCAGCAGCGCCTGGAGGAGCAGTGCGAACTAGATCCAGAGCAGCAACTCGTTGTCAGTGTAACAAACCCTGGGTCTGTTGCCCAGACTGTGCATAGGCACAAGAGCAAGCTTGATGCACCAACCCGAGCCAGGATACAAGAAACCAAGAGATTCGAAGAACCAACATGCAACTCAGAGAGATTAAGGCCAAGCCAGAGTAGCAGGGTATCGCGAAGAGAAGGCCTCCTTTGCCGAGCAGGTGAGCCCGGCAAGGGGCGAGGCCACACCCAGAAGCAGACGACCAAGACACCTCGGCAGGACCTGCTGTGGCTCACGGAAGCAAAACCGCCTCACCACCCACTCAAGCACGACCCACGTCGTCGATCAATGCGGTGTCAAGCCACAAGATGATTAAGTGGCAGCCATTCGCCACATGGCAGCCATTTCCTACAGAAGAAACCCACAGATGACACTCATCCTACGACGTGTCAAGAGAACAAGCGCGAAGTTGGCAAGATAGCCCGACAAGCCTTGCCGGGCAACCAGTGATGTGACACTAAGCGGTGCATTTAATGCGCTCTGTCAGCCCGCAGAAGTTAGGTATGATAGCACTGTTTGCTATCATATCAATGCATAATGACAACTTTGCCATTGTGGTGACCCCTTAATCTATAAAAGGAGGCCCATGGCACCCATAGAAAGGGTTGGAAAATTGATGAACCCACACCCCAATACACGCGTAGTCACTACTGCCCTAAGGCAACCCTTCCTGGGCAGGTGTACTATGCTTCACCACCTCCATTCCACCATCAATCGACCAAAGCAGGAGTAGGGTTTTACGCCTCGCGGCCGCCCGAACCTGGGTAAATTGCTTGTGTGCTCTTTGCCGTGCTGCCTCGCGCTGGTCTACTCTTTCTGCAACGCGACGTCCCCCCCCCCTCAAACCAGCAATGGGCCTCCCGGTCCCATAGGTGGCCGCGGATATCCCATGACATCTTTGGCTCGCGAGGTAGGGGGATCACTTGCGTGAACCTGAAAGCGTGCGCAGCGCGCCATCTTTATCACCATCTTCATCTTCGACGACGCCATCAACCATGGCGCCCAAGAAGAAGTCCGGTACTTCGGCCCATCCATCCACCTCGAAGGATCCACCGCCCGCGGCCTCTAATGCCGCGGGGAGATGCGGAAGAAAGCGAGGACGTGAACGCTGCTAGGGACGTGGTTGGAGCAGGTGGCGCTATCACCACTTTCCCCGCAGCCGACACGGGGGCGGGAGATATTGGAGGAGAACAATATCAGCAGCGCCTCGACGGTCACGCTCCGCAAGGTGCCGGCGAGGGGGTTACTCTGTCTGCACCCCCTCCTCCCACCGACGGTCACAACCGCAGCAACGGCGCTCGGTCCGGGGAAAGCCATCGCCCTCCGGCCGCCCCACCATGAGAGCGACCGCGGCGCATGCGCCTCCTCTCGAACGAGCCAACCAGACCACTGCGCTCGACGGAGCCGCTGACGCTCGAGCACCACCGCCGCGCAACCCCGCTGCCCAGGTGGTTGTCCCACAGCAGCGTGGGCGCGACACCATCAGGAGCCAGGCGACGGTGTGGTTGACGTCATCAGCATCTATGCCAAGCACAGCCATAGAGGCTATGGCGCGAGCTCAGCTGCTATTGAGGTTTCCGCCAGCAGCCGAGCAGATGGATTAATGGTGTGCCACCATCCAAAGCTTGCTCGGTTTCGCAGAAGCTGGGGGCTCACGACGAGCTGGCCTGCCGCAACCTCCCCAAGCGACAGCAACCACCCGTACTACTGGCTGAATGGAGGGGGCCATGCCCACAGTGCAGTCCCCACCACGGTAGCGGGCACGGGTGCAGCATAATCAAGACCCCGACGACATCTCGATGGCCTCTTCCGATCCTCAAGCACGTCTAGGCCAACGTCCAGCCCCGGAGGATAGGCGGCGGGGGGACGCGCGCGTCGTCGTAGATCGATGCCGCAACGACCTCCGCCAGACCGATGGGTGCGACGGCCTCGATGTCGACGAGCCTGCGCTCGGTGTTGGCGGGTGCCTACCTTTCGGGGTCGGCTGCCCTGCCTTTACACGAGAACTGCGGCAAGTCCGCTGGCCGCCCGTTCGCACGTTCAAGCTAGAGATACCTGAGAAGTACGACGGGAGGCCGAACCCGACAGAGTTCCTGAGCATCTACACCATCGCTGTTCAGGCTATCGGGGGAAGAGATGAGAAGGTGTTCGCCAACTACTTCCCTTTGGCCCTCAACTCCAACCTGAGGTCTTGGCTGATGCACCTGCCGGAGAACTCCATTCCGTCATGGGCAGACCTGTGCCACGAGTTCATTGGTGCCGTGACCGGTGGCCACCAAGAGCCCGGGAGGCCCAGTGACCTGCAACTTCTCCAGCAGAAGGAAGGAGAAACTCTCCGTAAGTATTTGCAGAGATTCAGTAAAGTTCATAGAAATATTCCAAATATCCATCCGACAGCTGTTATAGCAGCTTTCCAGTCCAATGTGCGCAACCGTCGCATTCGTTCCAAGATGAACGTGCAGTTGCCTAAGAGTGTGAAGGAGCAATACACACTGGTGGATAAGTGTGCTCGGATGGAGGAAGGAAGGAAGTTGCCTGGAGCGGAAGATTGTGCCAATGTTGATTTAGAGGATGATGATGAATCAACTAGTCAGAGAAAGGGCAAGAAGCATAGTAAGAAGCCAAGAGATAAGGCAGTGATGACTGTGGAAGGTTCGGGCACACCTAGTACCGGAAAGAAGGCCAAGGCTGAGGCCTCCGGCAAGGAAGCTGCCGGTTGCGCTGCCTGCCGGGAAGCCGCTGCCGCCGAGAAAGTTGGGAAAGGCGATGGGCTATACTGCAAGATCCATCGGACCAAGGGCCATGACCTTCAGGAGTGTTACCAGGTTGAGCAGCTTGTCAAGAAACAGAGGGCAGAATATGATAAGCATGACAAGGAAAAAGGTAAGAATGCCGCTGGCGGTAAGGGTCGAGGCGGTGAAGCAAATCGCCTCGGCAAACCCTTTCGGAACCAAGAAAAGCCCACCAGGGGTCAAGAGAAGGAAATCTGTGATGATGTCAGTGATGGAGGGGATGAAGAGGAAACCAGTGAGCAGGAGTTTCAGAAGGCCACTGACGCCCTATGCATTGATGGGGGTGCATCTTTGCACGCCTCTCACCGCCAGCTCAAGTGATGGGCACGAGAGATCAATGTTGTGGAGCGAGCACCAGAGGCGCGGAATCCGCTCAAATGGTCCCGCGCGCCCATCATCTTTGATGTGGAGGATCACCCTGGCCGCACCACTGCGGTAGGATGTTTGCCATTGTTGGTCTCCCCCACAATTCGCAACCTCAAGGTCACAAAGATGCTAGTGGATGGCGGGGCCAGGTTGAATCTGATTTCCCCGGCAGTCATCAGCATGCTTCAGATAGGAGAAGGAGAGCTAGAGGTTACCGGTACGTTTCAAGGAGTTAATCCCGACAGGAGCCATCCCAAAGGGAAGATAACATTGCCGGTGACGTTTGGGGGAGAACTGAACTATCGGACCGAGAAGATTGTGTTTGATGTGGTTGATCTCCCCCTGCCGTACAATGGGATTCTTGGACGCCCTGCCCTGGCTAAGTTCATGGTGGCATCCCACTATGCTTACAACACCTTGAAGATGCCCGGGCCACTGGGATTCATCACTATCCCATAGGATGAGAAGGATGCAATTATCTGTGTGGACAAGATGTACCGGGATGCAGTTGCAGCAGAGGCAGCGGTAGCTCCCGCCAAGGAAAGCAAAGGAAAGAAGAGGGATTGTAGGACCTCAGGCAAGGAGTCCGGGAAGCATGCCCCCTCCGAGTGCACGGCACCCGTTGACGACGTGCCGGAGTGTTCCAATAGCAAGAGATCCAAGGTTGCTGCACCCCAAGTGAAGAAGGTCCCAGCAGGACTGGCTGGCGTTGATGGTACTTTCACCATCAGCGCCGCCCTCGATGACAAATAGGAAAGTGTGCTTGTTGCCTTCCTGCGGTCAAATATCGATGTGTTTGCCTGGCAACCATCTGATATCCCTGGTGTTCCCAGGGAGGTAATCGAGCACCACCTTGCTGTATGCGCACATGCCCGGCCTGTCAAACAGAAAGTCTGAAAGTAGGCCTTGGAGAGGCAGCAGTTCATTGCCGAAGAGACCAAGAAACTGGAGGCAGCTGGTTTGGTCAGAGGAGTACTGCATCCTACGTGGTTAGCAAATCCATTGGTAGTCCAGAAGGCTAATGGGAAATGGAGGCTTTGCATTGATTTCACAGATCTCAACAAGGCTTGCCTGAAGGACCCATTTCCCTTGCCGCGCATCGACCAGATTGTGGATTCCACTTCAAGTTGTGATTTGCTCTCCTTTCTGGACGCGTACTCCGGATATCACCAGATCTTCATGTCCAAAGAAGATGAATAGAAGACGTCATTCCTCACTCCATGTGGTTCATACTGCTTTGTCCTCATGCCATTCAGATTAAAGAGTGTCGGGTCCACTTTTGGAAGGGCAGTCCAGATTGGTTTTGAGCCACAGTTACACAGAAATATATACCTATGTGGATGATATCCTAGTCAAAATCAAGGATAAGGCCACCCTTATCAAGGATTTGGAGGAGACATTTCCTAATCTCGGCGAGATCAATTTGAAGCTTAATCCAGAGAAGTGTGTGTTTGGTGTTCCCTCCGGCAAGCTACTTGGTTTCTTCGTGTCCCATCGGGGGACCGAACCTAACCTCGACAAGATCAAAGCCATCGAGCAGATCCAAGTGCCAAGGACAGTTAAGGATGTGAGGTGCTTAACAAGATGTGTTGCCGCGCTAAGTAGATTCATCTCCAAGTCTGCCGAGCGTGCCTTGCCGTTCTTGAATTTTTTTGAAGAAGGCTGGGCCTATGAAGTGGACCCCGGAAGCAGATGCAGCTCTGCAGGAGTTGAAGGCCTACCTATCGCCTGTGCCTATCTTGGTTGCGCCCAAACCCCAAGAACTGTTGTTGCTATACTTGGCGGAAATCAACCAAGTGGTCAGTGCGGCCTTGGTAGCGCAGCGAGAAGTGGATGAGGCGGAAAGCGAGCAGAAAACAACAGAGTCAGATAAGGATCAGGACAGCAATGAGCACGACAACGCGAACAACCCTAAGGACGTGGCAAGCAAGAAAGTGGTGCAGCACCCAGTATACTTTGTCATCTCCTTGTTACAGGGGGCTAGATCGAAGTACTCTGGTGTGTAGAAGTTGATCTTTGATCCCATTATGGCTTCAAGGAAACTGCACCACTACTTCCAAGCCCACGAGATCACAGTTGTCACTCGTTTTCCGCTGCAAAGGATACTCCGAAACCCTGAGGCTACTGGCAGAATAGTGGAGTGGGCTTTGGAACTATCCAGCTTTGGTTTGAAGTTTGAGAGCACATCAACTAGTCAGAGCAGGGCACTGGCAGAGTTTATTGCAAAATGGACGCCAACCCCTGATGAGGAAGTGACAGAGACAGCTGTCCCCGGCAAGGAATAACCCCAAGAATGGATTATGTATTTTGATGGTGCTTTTTCCCTGCAAGGTGGAGGGGTTGGCGTGCTTCTTGTTGCCCCCTCCGGGGAGCACTTGAAGTACGTCGTCCAAATGCATTTTCACCGGGAAGAAGCTGTAAGTGCATCTAGTGCCCCTTAGTGATTTTGGTGTATTGAAGACTTATAGGTTAAGGGACTGATGCATTTGTGAGTGTACACATGTCTATAAGTCTATGAGGAGTTTGATATTTCCAGAGAAAGTCGATCCCTAAAAATGAATGTCTTCGACTGAAGACCGTGGATTTCTGAAGACTTTCTGAAGACTTTGAAATTGAAGAAATTGGTGTGACCATGAAGACTTGGTATTCATGCGAGGAACATGAAGCATGAAGACTTTTGTTTTCGTAATTTCATTTTCTCTTTCTTGAGACATAGGAAACACCATACTGTTAAAGGGGCTCGAGGAAATACTAAGGAAAAATTTCCAAGTGATGCTCATATCAAAATCCTACACCTACCAATCCCTTCAAGTGAAGCCATTGGAAATCTCATGCAGCTCAGTCAATTTCTTTAGTGACAGAGACAAAGTTCTTCTGGTCTCTCAGGAATTTGTTCTGACTGAGTTAGGAATTCGCCAGTGCGGATTGCCTACAAGTGAGGAACATGATAGCCCTAAGGAATTTGAGCCTCAAATTTCCGACCGTTGCTGTGCTATGCGCCAGCTGTCCCAAAATATATACCCACCTAACGGTCATATCATTGAAGGGCATTTATGTCTCATCATGTCGGGCTTCTCCCTACGCTATAAATAGCCGCCCCCTACAACCACTAGCTGGTTGGCTGCTCCGACAGAAACTCACACTTGTCATTTGAGATCATCTCATCCTCCGAGGACTTTAAGCGAAAATCATCAAGTGAGGAAAACCCAAACCCAAACACCTACAATCCCAAAGTGATTGAGCATCACTGAAAAGATTGATCCTGCATCTTAGCACGAGTGTTACCTTTGAAGACTGTGCATCTTCCAGACGGTTAGGCGCCATGGTCTGAGCATCCAAGAGGAAATTGTGGATCGCCGAGTGATCGAGTTTGTGAAGGTTTGGAAGTCACCTGAAGACTTACCACGAGTGATTGGGCGAGGTCTGTGTGACCTTAGCTCAAACAGAATACAGTGAGGACTGTGTGTCCTCAGGTTTAAATACCTAGCCGCTCCAACCAGATGTACAATTGCCCCAACAGTTGGAACTGGTCTACCAAATAATTGTCTTTACCAAGCCAACTAGTTCTATTTCCTCAACTCTTTCATTTCCTCATCACTGAAGACTTTCTCAATTTCCTCAGTTCAATTTCTTCAGTCTATTTGTCTTCATCCTGTTATCCTGTGTTTACGCTTTCTGTACTCTGTGCTTGTTTTCATTTCATCATGATGACCATGCTTATGTTCTTTTATGTTTGCATTTGAGTACTTATTCCGCTGCAAGTAGTTCTTCACTTAGGAATTTCCTCACCCTAGAATACCTCAGTCAAGAATTCATAAAAATCGCCTATTCACCCCCCTCTAGTCGATATAACACACTTTTAATTGGTATCAGAGCAAGGTACTCCCTTGTTCTGTGTGATTTTGGTTTAACCGCCTAGAGTTTTAGTTATTTCGACCGCAGGAATGAAGACTGTGTCATGCCCCATCTTTGACGGTCATGATTATCCCATATGGAAGGCCATGATGAAGAAGCAACTCATGGCGATGAAGAGACCCTGCCAGAAACAACTCCTCACAGCCTGCCGGACCACCCCCTCCAGCCAGGCCCATGGACCTCGCGAACGAGGCTGGTGCTCCCATAGCAGAGGAGGTTCCGCTAGTCCCCGTTGCCGATCCTCAGGCTCCAACTTGGGAAAGGCACATTGCCCACTTCCTCCAGATGGAAGAACTCCCCGGCGACCAAGATGAAGCTGAAAAAGTAACCTAGAGGGACAGTATGTATTAGTTTGTCGATGATACTCTATACAAAAGGAGTCCCAACGGTGTGAAATTGAAGTGTGTCTGCTGGGAAGATGGAAAGGAACTGTTGGCTGAGACTCATAGAGGAATCACTACCAAAAAATACACTTCCGTGATGATACATGTTTGTCACTGTAGGTCACGTTTTCTGTCATGCATGTACATCCATGACAATTTTATGACAGAATCAAGATAGTCATACCTGTGCTGTCGTAGAAGTGTTCCATGACATTACCAAAATTATCATCACGGAAGTTCTTCGTCAAGGGTGACCGACATGTTGGCTCAGCTAAAGGCCCAACATCCATTCATTGGACAGGAGGTGCCTATGATACGTCGAGACATGGCAAGGCCCAACAGAGGCCCATATACGTTAAAAAGGCCGACCCAAAAGTGGCCCATAAATATTAAATGGGCCGGCCCAACAAAAGGCCAGAAGATTTAGCGGACCGTAATGGGCCAGCCCAGCTAAAGGCCCCCAAGATTTTGCACACCATAATCTGCCGGCCCAGCTAAAGGCCCAAGTTTCTCAGTTGAGGCCCGTACGGCTAGTGTCAAATCGGCCTGTCAACGGCCCATCCTAAACTTGTCATCATCGCGGCCCGTGGTCACTTATGGCCCGTTAACAGTATGCTAAGTATTTGGGCCGAATTACGGCCCGGTGTGTTTTCGGCCTGTTAAAGGTCCTGCTTCATTTGGGCCCATTTATAGGCCATAAAAACTTTCGGCCATAAACGACCGTGAAGGATTTGGGTCATATTCGGCCATGTCTGACATTCGGCCTGTTAAGGGCCCACTATAGATTTGGGCCACTTTCAGCCTGTTGTAACTTTCGGCCTGTTAACGTCAGACGAAATCCATGGTCCATATGTGGCCCAACGTCACATCGGGCCTACCAACGACCCAAATAAAAATGCACTAATCAAGACCGACCGAACTTCTGGCCTGTTAAAGGCCCGTGTAGTAGGTCGGCGCATTTACGGCCCGTCTGAATTTCGGCCCGTGGACGATCCGCATTGTAAATGGGCCACCATTTCGGCCTGCTAAGACCAGTGGGTTATTTGGCACAATCAGGGCCCAATCTCACTTTCGGCCTATTAAAGGCCCATGTTTTTTATGGGCTCGAGATATTTACACCTATAAACGGCCTATTATTACCGAGGGCCCAAATTATGTTTAGGCCTGTTAAAGGCCCACTATGGGCACATGCCTAATAGAAAAATATGAAAGCTTATGCTGATTTAGGCCCAGATATTTTTAGTGGGCTATATGCAAATTTCGGCCCATAATCGTTTTTAGCCCAATTGGAATGGGCCCGACGAATGTTGGCATGTTGGGCTCCTACGAAGCTTTCGGCCGAATACATTACTAAGATAAACCTACACTATAAAAAAATAGCATCGTAATTACTGTAACCTTTGGCAGCATCAAAAATGCTATATCACAACAAAATAAATTCCAACCATACAACAAAAGGCCTATTGGCATAAAGTTTACAGTCCTTGGTGATAAAAGCACCATCAGATGTATAGAAGCACATATCATTTGACCTGAGTGCTAATCTTTCAGGCTATAGAATCTGATGGAGCAGCATGATCTTCCCCTTTTTTCTGCCATTGCTCTTGAACAACGAAGCAAATGTCTGATAGTCTAGTTTTAAAACCATTCATATCTTCATGACTTTTGTCAACCACTATTTTTGTTTCCGAAGCAATGTCCATTAGGGATTGGACTTGTGTCTGGAGCAGAGGTATATCACTCTGTCTAGCTGGAAGATTTTGTTCAGTAGGCGATTTGAACGAGGTTACCTTGACAACCAACCCAGAATTACGCAGGAAGGTGATTTTTGCATTGTTAGTGGAGAGATACTGACGCACTGCAGCAAGAGGTGACATTGTGCCTGTGGTAGCCTCGTCACCTTCAGGTGGTTGTGGCTGTTCAATCATTTGTTACATAGCTTGCTGAAAGTTTGAACTTGTAGATTAGTGTACCAGATAAGTTACTAATGAGACAAAAAACAAACAAAGTAGGTTTCATGTTTATACATAACTTATTTTGGTGAGCTACTGTAATACATTAGCATGTATTGTAGTGCCAACTACATAATAAAATCACTTTTGGAACATATGTCCATGTAGCATGCCTACTGTATTGTCTATTTCCTCACATTCGTTGACATCTAAGGATAAAGAGACATGGTTTAAAGTAGGATGAACATAGTATGACATCATTCATATCATGGGCAAACAGATATAAAACAAATAGGCTATTGCATCATTGTGTGCGCACGTGAACATCACAACTAGATTACAGATCAAGACCAAAAGAATATCCTTCATCTCTTTTAAACCATGTAAGGTGAAATGATACGTTAAGACAACTGACATTGGCAGCAAACCAAGAAGTTAAATGAACACATCACAGTATCAATCAGTTCAAAGGCAAGAGGAGTAAGGACTTACAACATCGGCTTGAACTGGTGTGCTCATGCCCTTCATCTTGCTGGTGTGGTAATCCTTGAAGATTTGCACTACTTTCGGTTCAGGTTCCTTTTGGTCCACACGAGTTTTCCTCTGTATTTGGAACAAGTCAATATAGATACGATAATATGGCACATAAAAAAGAAGGAACTAGTTGCTATTTACAAGAGCCTCGCAGTGTGCAAGAGAGCTACGAGATCCTGTTGTCTGTTGGAATTTCACTTTAGAACGGTTGGTCTTGTTCTTCAAACAGTTAGCCTAGAATAAGATACACTTTTAAGGCACATACATAAATACAAGTTCAATATATGGTCTAATCAAATACATATATCCTACCTGATACTTTGGATCAGACCAGTGTTTAACAAGGGTTGTCCAGTCTTCATCTGTAATATATTCCACATGAGATGTTTGGGCGATTTCATTGTTAGCCTTGCCTTCAAAGTCAGATTTTCTAAGGTGGTACCGATACTATCGCAGAGCAGACTGAAAACCATGAGTGCATGCTTGTTTAGTTGCATCATCTTTCAGATCCAACTTGAACCTCATCTGTTGAAAAATGAATGCGAGTCTTATTAGGAGGAAGCTAGAAAGTATGGCACAGACCAAGACAATATTACAAATTGCGATGAATAACATCACTTACGGATAAATGGTCAAGGAAGGTATTAAACTGGGTATTGTCTTTCTCATTCCTATACTGGATCCATGTTGGGAGGATACGTGCATGACACTGCTACCTCTTGAGGATGCATTGGTTTACCCTTGAAGAGGAAAGAGTGATGCAGCAAAGTAGCGTAAGTATTTGCCTCATTTTTTGAAGTAATTATGTCTTCTCAAAATAATAATCCTTCAAGCATACTAACAAAGTAATTATGTCTTCTCAAAATAACATAGCCAAAGAAAGCTCATCCCTACAAAATCATATAGTTTGGCCATGCTTCATTTTCGTCACACAAAATGCCAAGCAACTGTTTCATACTTTAGCATTCTCAAACTTTTTCAACTTTCATGCAATACATGAGCGCGAGCCATGGACATAGCACTATAGGTGGAATAGAATATGATGATGGAGGTTGTGTGGAGAAGACAAAAAAGGGAGAAAGTCTCACATCGACGCGGCTAATCAACGGGTTATGGAGATGCCCATCAATTGATGTCAATGCAAGGAATAGGGATTGCCATGCAACGAATGCACTAGAGCTATAAATGTATGAAAGCTCGACAAAAGAAACTAAGTGGGTGTGCATCCAACTTGCTTGCTCACGAAGACCTAGGGCATTTTGAGGAAGCCCATCGTTGGAATATACAAGCCAAGTTCTATAATGAAAAATTCCCACTAGTATATGAAAGTGACAAAATAAGAGACTCTCTATCATGAAGATCATGGTGCCACTTTGAAGCACAAGTGTGGAAAAAGGATAGTAACATTGCCCATTCTCTCTTTTTCTCTCACAATTTTTTTGGCCTTATCTTTTTTTATTTGGCCTTTCTCTTTTTTTCCTCACACGGGACAATGCTCTAATGATGATGATCATCATACTTCTATTTATTTACAACTCAAGAATTGCAACTCGATACTAGAACAAAATATGACTCTATATGAGTGCCTCCAACGTTGTACCGGGATGTGCAATGATTCAAGAGTGACATGCATAAAAAATTATGAGCGGTGGCTTTGCCACAAATACAATGTCAACTACATGATCATGCAAGGCAATATGACAATGCATGGAAATATATCTCGGAATGGCTATGGAAATGCCATAATAGGTAGGTATGGCGGTTGTTTTGAGGAAGATGTGAGGAGGCTTATGTGTGATAGAGCGTATCGTATCACGGGGTTTGGATGCACCGGCGAAGTTTGCACCAACTCTCGAGGTGAGAAAGGGCAATGCACGGTACCGAAGAGGCTAGCAATGATGGAAGGGTGAGAGTGCATATAATCCATGGACTCAACATTAGTCATAAAGAACTCACCTAATTATTGCAAAAATCTACAAGTCATCAAAAGTAGGTACTACGCGCATGCTCCTAGGGGGATATATTGGCAGGAAAAGACCATCGCTCGTCCCCGACCACCACTCATAAGGAGGACAATCAAAGAAACACCTCATGCTTCAAATTTGTTACACAACGGTTACCATACGTGCATGCTACGTGACTTTTAAACCTCAACACAAGTATTTCTCAAATTCACAAATACTCAACTAGCATGACTCTAATATCACCATCTTCATATCTCAAAACAATCATCAAGTATCAAACTTCTCATAGTATTCAATGCACTTTATATGAAAGTTTTTATTATACCCATCTTGGATGCCTATCATATTAGGACTAATTTTATAGCCAAAGCAAATTACCATGCTGTTCTAAAAGACTCCCAAAATAATATAAGTGAAGCATGAGAGATCAATAATTTCTATAAAGTAAAATCACCACCATGCTCTAAAAAGATATAAGTGAAGCACTAGAGCAAAATTATCTAGCTCAAAAGATATAAGTGAAGCACATAGAGTATTCTAATATTCCGATTCATGTGTGTCTCTCCCAAAAGGTGTGTACAACAAGGATGATTGTGGTAAACTAAAAAGCAAAGACTCAAATCATACAAGACGCTCCAAGCAAAACACATATCATGTGGTGAATAAAAATATAGCCTCAAGTAAAGTTACCGATAGAAAGACGAAAGAGTGGATGCCTTCCGGGGCATCCCCAAGCTTAGGATCTTGCCACTCCTTATTCCAAAATCCATCAAATCTTTACCCAAAAACTTGAAAACTTCACAACACAAAACTTAAACAGAAAATCTCATGAACTTCGTTAGTATAAGAAAACAAACCACCACTTTAAGGTACTGTAATGAACTCATTCTTTATTTATATTGGTGTTAAACCTACTGTATTTCAACTTCTCTATGGTTCATACCCCCCGATACTAGCCATAGATTCATCAAAATAAGCAAACAACACACGAAAAACAGAATCTGTCAAAAACATAACAGTCTGTAGCAATCCGCATAGTTGGAATACTTAGGCTACTCCAAAAATTCTGAAAAATTAGGAAGACCTAAATAATTTGTATATTGATCTACTGAAGTTGGAATTGGTATTTTATCGCTCACTGGTAAAAAATGGTAATTAATTTCGTGAGCGCTCCTTTCTGTTTTTTCAGCAAGATCAAACAATAATCATCCAAGAAGTTCCTAAAGGCTTTACCTGGCACAAACGCGAATTGAAACATAAAAAACACAACCATAACAGATGCTAGATGAATTATTTATTACTAAACAGGAACAAAAATCAAGGAACAAAAATAAAATTGGGTTGCCTCCCAACAAGCGCTATCGTTTAACGCCCCTAGCTAGGCATAAAAGCAGGAATAGATCTAGGTATTGCCATCTTTGATATGCAATTATTCAATTGAACACTCATAACCCATAGGAGGTTCTTTTTTTTTTGATGATGAAACTCCTAGGCAAGAAATCAAGAAATTCATTTGTAGCAAAAGGTTCCTTAATGATAGTGAAAAAGTTGGGGTGAACACTAATTGATTTGAGATCTTCATTCTCCTTACTAGAAGATTCACCCTTATTTTTAGGAACATACATAAACTTGGCAACTTTGGTAGGACGAGGATTTGAGGTGTTTTTAACGGCAGAAAAATCAGATCCCAAGTTGGTAATAATATCCTCGTGTTTATCAATTCTAGTGGAATCTTGATCTATCCTTTCATTAACTATGGGTTACTTTTCCCTAAAATTCTTCAGAGTAACTCCTACCTTAGATCCATATTGGGTAATTTGGTTGTGGATCTTTTTATCCAAATTCTCGATCAACTCTAAATTGGCAATTTTATTTTCAATAAAATATCAAGCCTTTGCATCACATGTTCCAAAGTTGAAATAGTTCCATTGACCAAAAGAGGTGGTGGGCCTAACAAATCTATCATAGCATTATAAGAATCAAAAGTATGGCTTCCCAAGAAATTCCCTCCGGTAATGGTATCAAGAATATATCTATTCCAAGGAGTGATGCCTACGTAAAAATTGCGAAGAAGAACGAAAGTAGATCGCTTTCTAGTGGATCTATTTTGAGCATTGCAAATTCTATACCAAGCATCTTTTAGATTTTCTCCCTCCCTTTGTTTAAAATTAAGAACTTCATTATTGGGAGTACTAACAATGATAGAAGGACTAGCCATGACGGCGAAACAAACGATCTAACACACAGACACGCAAGAAGCAAGCGAAAAGAGGCGAACGGAAAAAGGTCGAAGAAAACGGCAAAGGTGAAGTGGGGGAGAGGAAAACGAGACGCAAATGGCAAATAATGTAATGCGAGGGATAAGAGTTTGTGATGGGTACTTGGTATGTCTTGACTTGAGCGTAGATCTCCCCGGTAACGGCACCAGAAATCCTTCTTGCTACCTCTTGAGCATGCGTTGGTTTTCCCTTGAAGAGGAAAGGGTGATGCAGCAAAGTAGCATAAGTATTTCCCTCAGTTTTTGAGAACCAAGGTATCAATCCAGTAGGAGACTACACGCAAGTCACCTAGTACCTGCATAAACAATCAAGAACCTTGCAACCAACGCCATAAAGGGGTTGTCAATCCCTTCATGGCCACTTGCAAAAGTGAGATCTGATAAAGATAATAAGATAAATATTTTTGGTATTTTTGTTGTATAGATTGAAAAGTAAAGATTGCAAAATAAAGTAAATAGTAAACTAGAATTGTAGATCGGAAACTTATATGATGTAAAGTAGACCCGGGGGCCATAGGTTTCACTAGTGGCTTCTCTCATGATAGCATATATTACGCTGGGTGAACAAATTACTACCGATCAATTGATAGAAAAGCGCATAGTTATGAGAATATCTAGGTATGATCATGAACATAGGCATCACGTCCGTGTCAAGTAGACCGAAACGATTCTGCATCTACTACTATTACTCCACACATCGACCGCTATCCAGCATGCATCTAGAGTACTAAGTTCATAAGAACAGACTAACGCAATAGGCAAGATGACATGATGTAGAGGGGTAAACTCAAGCAATATGATATAAACCCCATCTTTTTATCCTCGATGGCAAAAATACAATACGTGCCTTGCTGCCCCTAGTGTCACTGGTAAAGGACACCGCAAGATTGAACCCAAAGCTAAGCACTTCTCCCATTGCAAGAAAGATCAATCTAATAGGCCAAACTATACCGATAATTCGAAGAGACTTGCAAAGATATCAAATCATACATATAAGAATTCAGAGAAGAACCAAATATTGGTCATAGATAAACTTGATCATATATCCACAATTCATCGGATCACGGCAAACACACTGCAAAAGAATATTACATCAAATAGATCTCCAAGAACATTGAGGAGAACTTTGTATTGAGAACCAAAGAGAGAGAAGAAGCCATCTAGCTAATAACTATGGATGCGAAGGTCTATGGTAAACTACTCACACATCATCGGAGAGGCTATGGTGTTGATGTAGAAGCCCTCCGTGATTGATTCCCCCTTCGGCAGATCACCGGAAAAGGCCCCCAGATGGGATCTCATGGGTACAGAAGGTTGCGGCGTTGGAAAAGTGGTTTCATGGCTCTCCTGGATGTTTTTAGGGTATAAGAGTATATATAGGCGAAAGAAGTACGTCGGTGGAGCTACGAGGGGCCCACGAGGGTGGGGGCGCGCCCTCCTACCTCGTCGCCGCCTTGTTGCATATCTGACTTCCACTCCAAGTCTCCTGGATTGCGTTTGTTCCAAGAAAGATCCTCGCGAAGGTTTCGTTCCATTTGGATTCCGTTTGATATTCCTTTTCTGCGAAACACTAAAATAGGCAAAAAAACAGCAACTGGCACTGGGCCTCCGGTTAATTGGTTAGTCCCAAAAATAATATAAAAGAGCATATTAAAGCCCATTAAACATCCAAAATAGATAATATAATAGCATGGAACAATCAAAAATTATAGATACATTGGAGACGTATCAGACACCTAATGGCAGCGGTTGCCTCTGATACTAACTTGGCTGACTCTGTAGCATCACGTGGCCTTTTTAAACCTGCCTCAAAATGGATCTCCATTCTTCCTCCTTTAGATTTTGTTAATTTGTCAAGCATTATCCCTGATGTCTATTTCCGCTTGCATCGTGGTGCTAGTTCAACAACGAATATGGGAAGTGTTAGTGCACATCAAACCGTGAGAGTACATATAAAGGAGCATGCAACTGGAACTTGACTCGGTCCGGTACCTTCTTGGTGTTGATGCTCATGAAGTTCATCTGATCTTGCCAAGTCCTGTTGTGTCAGCAGTGCTTCGGAAGTAGTGTTAGCTGTGAAGGCAGCTTGGGAACTGGCCAGTTCCGGAGCAAACGAACGAGTAACTCGTTGAGATGCTGGTACAGTTGAAGCGGATGCTGCAGCTGCTGGAGCAGGTGATACTATGTTTGTAGATTTAGCTGGTGGACTTGGACCTTCTACTGCACTATAAGTACCAGCAGAATCTCGAGGGTAGATCCTTTTCTGTTTCACCCGATGAGTAACACCATTCCCTACTATATTCTTTTCCTTGCTCTTTTTTGACTTTGCCATGTCAAGCCGTACACACAACACAAAAGAGTAAAATCGCTCTTCAGAACTTATTGATGCATGATACAGACAAGCAATACTTTGATGTAAGACAACTGTATGAGGATGGAATATGTAAGAAAAACAGGATGTCGTGACATATTCACAGCTACGATGTGTAAACTAAGCAGAAGGATTTTCAAGAAAATAGAAGTAATGCAACCAATATCACTCTGCCATGTTAAAAGTGTCTTGTCATAAGTGGCATTTCGAAAAATTAGAAGCAATACAACGTAGAAATCAATGCAAGATGCAACCACTATCAAACTGCCATGTTAAAAGCGTCCAATCATGATTGACTGATGTGGGATACACAACAGTAGTACTTTGATGTAAGAACATGGTATGATTGATAGATGTAGTGTATTTTGGACACAGAAAGGTATGTCATATGCACATGTATAACATATAAACTCAGCAGGTGCAATTTAATCAAAATAGAAGAAATACATGCTAGACAACATATGCAACATGAAACCAATTATCACACTGTCAACTTAGAGCAAGCACCTGCGATGGTGGAGTATGGGAGTTTAACTCATCATGTAGACTTGGGACTTCAACTTCATTAGCAGTAGCAGTGGCAAATCTAGAGAGTCTCTGTTTGCGTCGGTCCGGAGGACCACCAACATCCCCTAACTTACTATTTTCCTTCCTATTTTCTGATATTGCCTTATGAAGTCAAAACCAAAAGAAGATGAATAAAATTAGCTCTGCATAACGGGTTGATGCATGATACAGACGAACACTACTTTGATGTAAGCCAAGCGCAGGATAGGAGGATGGAATATATACAAAAAAAGAAAGCATTGCATATTCAGACGTACAATAGGAGGATGGAATATGTATGAAAAACAATAAGCAGAAGGCATTTCAACAAAATTAGAAGAAATGAAAGCTAGGCACCATATGAACATGCAACCAATATCACTCTATCAGGTAAAAATTGTCTCGTTGTAAGTGCCATTTCAATAAATTAGAAGTAGTACAAGCTAGAAGACAATGCAAGATGCAACCTACATCACACTCCCAAGTTAAATGTGTCTTATGGGTAAGTGATCATTGCAGGTATAAGTTCTAAGCTACACAGATGCAATTCAACAAAATCAGAAGAAATACAAACTAGACATCATATGGAATACACAACCACATATAACAGTTCCAAGTTAGAGCAAGCACCTGTGATGGTGGAGTAGGGGAGATGTGCTCATCATCTACACGTATGTTCTAGAAACAGGAAAGTGTGTCATATTCACAAGCATTATGTGTAAAGTAAGCAGATGCAATTCAACAAAGTTAGAAGCAATACAAGATAGACATCATACGCATCATGCAACCACATATAATAGTGCCAACTTAGAGCAAGCATCTGTGATGGTGGAGTAGGGGAGATGTGCTCATCATTTACACAGATACGTTGACTGTCCAGCCTTGTGTTGTCTAGCGAATCTTGTTGGGAGGATGGCAGAGTAGAATCTGTAGAGACCCTCTGTTTGAGTTGCTCCGAAGGACCACCATCATCCACTGCCGGACTAATTTCCTTTAGCTATATTGATTTTGCATTGTGAAGTCAAACAAATAAGAAAAAGGAATAAAATTCGCTCTTCAGAACTCATTCATGCATGTTAATAATGAACACTACTCGGGTGAAAGGCAAACACATGATAGGAGGATGGAATATGTACGAAAAACAGGACGGCGTGACATATTCACACCTATGATGTGGTAACTAAGCAGAAGGCATTTCAACAAATTAGAAGCACTGCAAGCTAGACACCATATGAAAGGTGCAACCAATATCACTCTGTCAAGTTCAAACTGTCTGGCGTTTCAACAAATTAGAAGCAGTACATGCTAGAAATCATATGCAAGACACAACCAATATCACTGTGGCGACTTAAAGGTGCCTTATCATAAGTGACGGATGCGGGATATGCAAGAACAGTAGTCTGGTGTAAGAACATGGTGTGATCAGATATAGTATGTTCTACAAGCAGGAACACGTGTCATATCCAGAGGCATTATGTGTAAAGTAAGAAGATGCAATTCAACAAAGTTAGAAGCAATACAAGCTAGACATCATACGCAACATGCAACCACATATAATACACTACCAAAAAAAGACACATCCGTGACATTTTGGGCCGAACGAAATTTTTTTCTATCATACTTATGACACTTCTATGACGATAATTGTGACAAAACCCGGTATCATCATAGATGTGGTGGGATCCTACTTCTATGACAAAAAATCATGACAAAAAATGGGCTTTTCGTCCTGGGCGGGCCGGAGACGCAGCTGCATGACATTCTTTGGGTCGTCCATGACGGAAAAAACCGTGGTAGAAGCGAGGGCGAGGAAAATATCGGGGTGTTCCCGGTTACGGTGGGTGGTCGGGGCCGAGCGATGCGCGTTTCTCTCGTACACGCACGCGCATGGGTGTGAGGCGTTGGGCTCTAACTGAACCCGAGTGATTGCACTGCAGGCTACGCGTTACTGAACCCGAGCGATCGATCGATGGCTGTTAACTGAACCCGATCGAGCGATTCCTTCGCTACTGCTACTAACTGAAGCCGATCGATGCTGCCTCTGGATGAACAGTGAGCGTTGCTCGGGGGGTTTGGATGAACAACTCCCGGTGGGGGTGGATGAACAGGACCCCGTGGTGTTGCCTCTGGATGAACAGTGAGCGTTGCTGCGGGGGTTTGGAGAAACAGTTCCCGGTGGGGGTGGATGAACAGGACCCCGTGGTGTTGCCTCTGGATGAATAGGAACCCGATTGATTAGGACCACCCCGTGGAGGGCTGGATGAACAGTAGACGATGGAGGGCTGGATGAACAGTAGCCCGTGGAGGGGTGGTTGAACAGGAGCCCATGGAGAGGGCTGGTTGAACAGTAGCCGGTGGAGTAGCGCGCGGTGGAGGCTGGATGAACAGGAGCCCGTGGATGAACAGTCGCAGGTGGAGGCTGGAGGAGGTCGACGGTGGATGAACAGTAGCCCGTGGAGGCTGGAGGGGGTCGACGGTGGAGATGAACAGTATCCCGTGGAGTCCTGTTTTGTGGTACACCACACCCCTCCCGATGAACAGGACCCTCGTTTCAATCGTAGCGCTCCAACACAAGTCAATTTCCTCTGTTTTGCGGTACGCCACACCCCTCCCGGTCAACAGGACCCCCGTTCCGACCATAGGAGGTCTGTTTCCTCTATTTTGCGGTACGCCAAACCCCTCCCGATGAACAAGATCCCGTTTCGAACGTGGCCGGTCGAACACAAGGCCGTTTCCTCCGTTCTGTGATACGCCAGGCCTCGTTTCCATCGGCTGTTCCGTCCAAGCCGGTTGGCTCCCACGTATTTCGTTGCCTCCTCATGAACACGACGCATTCCGTTGCCTCCCCATGAACACGACGATGACTCAGTTTCTCTGTTCCGACCCAGCCATGTACACGAGCCCTGGCCATACGTATGTGCGGGTAGGCGTTCGAGACCCTGCCCGTATGTACGTACGTGGCCGTATTTTCTTTCTTGCACACTGGCCGCTGTACGTACGTGTACATGCTACGTGCGCGCCTCTACTACGACACGTGCGCGCCTCTACATCGACCAGTATGTACGTACACGTTCGCGACTAGAATGACAACGCTACGTACGCTTCGACCAGGTGGGTCCCGACTGTCAGGCACTTCCTTGCCTGCGAAGATGTAGCTGGTGGGTCCCCGCTGTCAGGTGGAGGAATAATTATTTTGCGCGTAATAAGGAGGCACTTCCTTGCTGCGGCCGTGGACCCAGCTGTTAGCCTCTCCACGTACAGTACTCTTCCGTTGGAAGTCGTTCCTTGACCACGTTGACGACGCTGCGCCGAGAGCACCAGGGTGGTGGACGACGGCGTGGCCTAGGAAGGGGACGACGCGGAGGTGGGGAAGACGCGGTAGTGGAAGCCTGCGCGGAGAGGAGTACGAGGGTTCACTGGTTTGGCTGCGGTGTGAGGCTGCCGTCGCTGCAGGGCCTGACGAGTGCTGGGAATAGTAGGGGGCGGTGAGGCCTCCGCGGCAGCACAGCCGGCCACGGGAGGCAGGAGCATGCGGCATGAACGGCGCTGCTTTGGGAAGCTGGAGCAAGAAGACCAGAGGTTGAAGAAGCACTACGGCCGTTGGATGGACATCGTAAAGTCACTAGAGCTAGAATTGTGCATATTGACTAAGTTGACAAAGCCCTCCGTCCCCGTCAACTTAGTATGCCCACAAGTCAGCCTGCCACTATACTGGGTCCCAGCTAGCAGGGGGAGTATTCATTTTTTTGTGCGTAATAAGGAGGCCCTTCCTTGCGTGCGAAGATATAGCTGGTGGGTCCAAGCTGTCAGTGGCGGTAATGTTTTTTTCGTGAAATACAGAGGCCCTTTCGGTGGGTCCCAGATGTCAGGTGGAGGAATCATTATTTTGCACGTAATAAGGAGGCATTTCCTTGCGTGCGGCCATGGACCCAGCTGTCAGCCTCTCCATGTACAGTCCACTTCAGATGCATGTCGGTCGCTGACCACGTTGACTAGGCCGCGCCGAGAGCACCAGGGCGGTGGATGATGGCGAGGCCTAGGAAGGGAACGGCACGGAGGCAAGGAAGACTCGACAGTTGTTTCCCACACGGAGGGGAGTATGACTGTACGAGGGTTTACTGGTTCGTCTGCCGTCGCCAGAGAATAACAGCAGGTGTGGGTGAGTAGAGGGATGGCTAGGCCAGCGATGGGAGTACGCTGGGGCGGTGAGGCCTGCGCGGCAGCATAGCCGGCCGCGGGAAGGAGAGAGCAGGCAGTCCCGCCGGCGCTTGTTTGAGCGGCTGGAGCAGGAAGAGCGGAGATTAAAGAAGCACGACGGCCGTTGGATGCACATCGAACAGTCACTGCTTGTGTGTAGACCTTTTCTTTAGGAAAGCCTCAAATCTGTGGAAAACATCATACAACCCATCTGCAATTATTTCTAATAATTTACAGCCCATTTGCTAATTCTTAAGGTTTTGTTGGAGCCCATATTCTTTTTCTTAGCATTACAACCCATATTGTGGCCACTGTTAAAAAATTATACGAAATTTTGCATATTTCGGTGTGGTCCGAACTGTTTTTAATCCCGAAATTTATGTCACATTCAAACTGATTTAAAAAATAAATGTATATCAATATAAAATCCAACAAATTGTCCATGCATAAAAATCAATGAAATTTAAAATCTCAAAATGAAAAAAAAGAAATTTGAAACTAATTGTCGGTTTGATGTGTTTTAAAAATGTACAGCCCATTTCTCATTACTGATAGGCCATTTTCTCGGCCAGACGAATGAAGCTCTCCTCGTCTTGAAAGATTTGCAGCCCAACAGGCCTGACAAAGCGACTTACTTGGTAAATCACAAAAAAACTGGGCTATGGCCGTGGACCCAGCTGCGGCCGTGGACCCAGCTGTCAACCTCTCCCCGTACAATACTCTTCCGATGGAAGTCGGTCGTTGACCACATTGACCACGCCGCGCCGAGAGCACCAAGGCGGTAGACGATGGCGAGGCCTAGGAAGGGGACGACACGGAGCCGGGGAAGACACGGCAGTGGATGCCCACGCGGAGAGGAGTACTAGGGTTCACTCGTTCGGCTGCGTTGTGAGGCTACCGTCGCCATAGAATAACAGGGGGTGTGGGTGAGGAGAGGGATGCCCTGGCCAGCGGTGGGAGTAGTAGGGGCGGTGAGTCCTCCGCGGCATCATAGCTGGCCACGGGAGGCAGGAGCACGCGGCACGACCGGCGCTGGTTTGGGCGGCTGGAGCAAGAAGACGAGAGGTTGAAGAAGCACTACTGCCGTTGGATGAACATCGTACGGTAACTGGAGCTAGAATCGTTCATATTGACTAAGTTGACAAAGCCCTCCTTCCCCGTCAACTTGGTAGGCCCACAACTCAGCCTCCCAGTATGCTGGGTTCTGGCTGGCAGGGGGAGTATTCATTTTTTTGTGCGTAATAAGGAGGCACTTCCTTGCGTGCGAAGATATAGCTGGTGGGTCCAAGCTGTCAGCGGCGGTAACGTTTTTTTCACGAAATACAGAGGCCCTTTCGGTGGGTCCCAGATGTCAGGTGGAGAAATCATTATTTTGGGCGTAATAAGGAGGCATTTCCTTGCGTGCGGCCATGGACCCAGCTGTCAGCCTCTCCACGTACAGTCCACTTCAGATGCATGTCGGTCGTTGACCGTGTTGACTAGGCCACGCCGAGAGCACCAGGGCGGTGGACGATGGCGAGGCCTAGGAAGGGAACGACACGGAGGCAGGGAAGACTCGACAGTTGTTTCCCACGCGGAGGGGAGTACGACTGTACGAGGGTTTACTAGTTCGTCTGCCATCGTCAGAGAATAACAGCAGGTGTGCGTGAGTAGAGGGATGGCTAGGCCGGCGATGGGAGTACGGTGGGGCGGTGAGGCCTGCGCGGCAGCATAGCTGGCCGTGGGGAGGAGAGAGCATGCAGTCCCACCGGCGCTTGTTTGAGCGGCTGGAGCAGGAAGAGCAGAGATTGAAGAAGCACGACGGCCGTTGGATGGACATCCAACAGTCACTGCTTGTGCGTCAACCTTTTTTTTACGAAAGCCTCAAATCTGTGGAAAACATCATACAGACCATCTGCCATTATTTCTAATAATTTACAGCCCATTTGCTAATTCTTAAGGTTTTTTTGGAGCCCATATTCTTTTTGTTAGCATTACAGCCCATATTGTGGCCACTGTTAAAAAATTATACGAAATTTTGCATATTTCGGCGCGGTCCGAACTATTTTTAATCCCGAAATTTCGAGTCACATTCAAACTGATTTAAAAAATAAATGTATATCAATATAAAATCCAACAAATTGTCCATGCATAAAAATCAATGCAATTTAAAATCTCGAAATGAAAAAAAAGAAATTTGAAACTAATTGTCGGTTTGATGTGTTTTATAAATGTACAGCCCATTTCTCATTACTGATAGGCCATTTTCTCGGCCGGACGAATGAAGCTCTCCTCGTCTTGAACGATTTGCAGGCCAACAGGCTTGAGAAAGCGACTTACTTGGCAAATAAAAAAAAATTGGGCTATGGCCGTGGACCTAGCTGTCAGCCTCTCCACGTACAGTACTCTTCCAATGGAAGTCGGTCGTTGACCACATTGACCATGCCGCGCCGAGAGCACCAAGGCGGTGGACGACGGCGAGGCCTAGTAAGGGGACGACACGGAGCCGGGGAAGACATGGCAGTGGATGCCCACGCGGAGAGGAGTACTAGGGTTCACTCGTTCAGCTGCGGTGTGAGGCTGCCGTCGCCACAGAATAACAGGGGGTGTGGGTGAGTAGAGGGATGCCCTGGCCAGCGGTGGGGGTAGTAGGGGCGGTGAGGCCTCCGCGGCATCACAGCCGGCCACGGGAGGCAGGAGCACGCGGCACGACCGGCGCTGGTTTGGGCGGCTGGAGCAAGAGGACGAGAGGTTGAAGAAGCACTACTACCGTTGGATGAACATCGTACGGTAACTGGAGCTAGAATCGTTCATATTGACTAAGTTGACAAAGCTCTCCTTCCCCGTCAACTTGGTAGGCCCACAAGTCAGCCTCCCACTATGCTGAGTTCCCGCTGGCAGGGGAGTATTCTTTTGTTTGTGCGTAATAAGGAGGCACTTCCTTGCGTGCGAAGATAGCTGGTGGGTCCGACCTGTCAGCGGGGGGCACGTTTTTTTGTGAAATACAGACGCCCTTCCGGTGGGTCCCAAATGTCAGGTGGAGGAATCAAAGACTTGAGAAGGCGTACAGAACAAGCTAGTGTACCAGTAAAGAGACGTTGCTTAGTTTTAGAAAAAAGAGAGACGTGCTCCTGTAGCTGGTTCGAATCCAAACCTAGACTATGACTATATATGGTGCTATGCTACTCTGCAAGTAATGAAACTAACATATCCAACATTCGCTTCTCCTCTTCTCTACTTACTCTGCCTAGCATCAGAAGCTCTGGCCGCAGCAACCATGTCCGCTTGCTGCTCGTCCACCTGCTCTTCAGCAGGCAACAACCAAATATGCGCCAAGTCGCCACCCGTACCATCGCCTGTGGGTCTCATCACACCCCCGCCGGCACGCGCACTGCAGCCGGTTGCTCATCACAACCCGCTGCCGTTGGTGTGGTGCCACTGCTACAAATCACGCAGAGTCATCCATCGCGTCTCAACCACAATCCTCAACCCTGACCAAGTCTTCTACAAATGCCCGAATCATGGGGTAATAATATGTTTAAGTGTTGTTCTGCTGCTTTCAGTTGCTGATTTTTTAATAGTTTGGTTGATGATCTTCCAATTTGATTCGTGCAGAAAAGGGAAGATTCGTGTGATTTGTATTTCTAGGAAGTTGCTGATGTGGGGGAGTGCAACTACGCTGATTATTTTGTTAGCCGAGGAATCCCAATACCAGCAGGTTGGGGGGTTGGACAAGTAACTGAAGGAATGGCAGAAGAGGAAGATGCATAGCAGAAGGTTAAAGATGCAGTTCCTTTGATCATGGCCAAGCAACAGCTGCTGAACGGCCTTGACAGCAATGAGGAGATGAAAGAGCTTGTGAAGATAATGGGCAAAATCGATGTGTTGTGTAGGATGATTGTCTCTTTATTTGCAGTGTATGTAGCACTCGTTATGTAATGAATGAAATCGATGTGCTGTGTAGGATGATTGTCTCTTTATTGGCTATGACATGAGCACTTTGCTGAAACTAGTAATGAATGAAATCTGTGTAGTAGGTTGGGCATAGCGTTGTGAACATCTAATGATTTCTATTAACGGAAATCAGGGGGTATCCCCTTTTGCTCATACATAAATAAATAACAGAGGCCCTTTTGGTAATAAATAAATAAATTAGCAGAGGCCCTATCGGGTCAGCTTTGTTCTCATTCGAAGACGTCGAGCAAATTGCAGTCCAACAACAAACTATGTCATCAAATTCATGTTTCACAGCCAAATATGAGTACAACTAAACAACAATGTCATCATGTTTTAGTCGTCATACAATCACCAAACACAAATCAGCATACATAACAAGTGATGTTCTCACAGGAAAATACTAAACAACATGTTCATCAGGTTTCAGTTGTCATAGCAAACACAATTTCACATAATAGATAAAAACGTCTTCTGACTGGCAAATACGACAAAAGCAATGTAATCATCATCCGCAGTAGCAGCGTCAACATCTTCGCCATGTGTATCAGTCTGAATCGTAATTCCCCACGGTGTCATCTTCTTCTTTGTCCTCAACGTCCTCGAACATTGGCTTCTTCTTGATCAACTCTTGTATGTCCACAACACGACAGGCAATCTTTTCGCCGACGTCATTGACGTGATGGTTCTCAAAGATATTAGGAACATCTGTGTTATCTTGTACATCAGGAGCAGTGTAAGCATCATCTTGTTGTGCAACTTCATTAAACGAATTCCTCTGCTCAAACCTTTGCAATACTCTCCAGTCATCGCTATGTGCAAATGTGTCTTCCAAGAAAAATATCTGTGTTGCTTGATTTGCCAAAATAAAAGGCTCGCTGGTCTGGTACGCCGCCTTGACATTGATGGATTTGAAATAATCATCAGCTCTGGGTTTTGCGATCCTGGAAAACAGGTTATACCAATGACAGCACAACAGAACCACACACCGATGATCCTCGAAACTGGAGATATACTGCAACTAAACAATGTCTGTTATGTTTAGCATACATTTCAGTTGTCTCTTTGTCATACATATCCGTGCTCATGATGGCACTGTTTTGTGTCTTCCTGCCTTCGTCTCGTGCAAGGGTGTTGTAGCGCACATCTCCAACAACGCAAGATTCATAATGTCTTACCCGAGTATCAGGACCCATTGCTAGTGAGTAAAGGGCATCACCAACTACCTGCCCATCCCCCCGCATCTTCTTAACTTATGGTTAGAAAATAGACAAGCTGATCATCTTATGTACTCAATATATTAAAAAAACTGACAGTGCAATTCAAAAGCTTACATGGCTCTTGAACCATTTCGCAAATCCTGCCATAACCATTTTGTCAATGTTTCCTGGATTTTGCGGTAGTAACTCCTTTTTGTTGATGCTGCACAACATAGTGATCGCGTCAAACATCTAAATATATAAGAATGTGCTGCAAGTTTAGTAGATTACGATGTATAAGCTGCAGTACTTAGCACTTACTTGATATAAGGTAGTATCTTAGGACAGTTATTCAACACATACCAAACCATTTTTTTCCAAATCTTTAGGTTTGTCCTCCTCTTGTCGACTCTTCCCTGTAAGTCGAACAGAATAATCGAAAACACTGAGCCCGGGATTGTCTTCATGCACCTATTTGCTAAGCTGATCAGCTGTTTCAATGTATTTTGAGCAGAATGTCAATGCTTCTGTAGCAATGTAGGCCTCTGCAATGGAACCATCGGGTCTAGCTCTGTTCCTAACATAGCCCTTGAAAGTACCTAGCCGCCTTTCAATAGGGTACATCCAGCCATACTGTATTGGACCTCTAAGTAGTGCCTCATCAGGTAGATGAGAAGCCAAATGCACCATCACATCAAAGAAGGCTGGAGGATATATCTTCTCAAGGTCGCATAGGATAGTTGGTATCTTGTCTCTAAGACGCTCCAAAGCATCTATCCTGGTATTTCTACTGCAGAGTTCCCTGAAGAATTGTCCCAACTCTGCAACTGCTCTGTATAAGTCAGGGCGGCCCAATCCTCTAGGGATAACAGGTAAAACCCTTTGAAGTAGGACGTGGCAGTCATGAGTTTTCAACACTTGTACCTTGTTTCCATCTGCACTGACTCTCCTTTCGGGGTTGGAAGCAAATCCACGTGGGAATCTCACACGTGACAGGACCTCACATAATTCTTTTCTTTTTACCTTGTCCAAGACGTACTCAGCTGGTGCCATATCCCGTGGTTTACCTTCATCTTGCACCTGCAAATCCTGTCTGATACCCAGGTGTGTCAAATCAATCCTAGATTTTAAGGTATCTTTCGTCTTGCCTTCAATATTAAGAAGTGTGCCGATAATGCTGTCACATATATTTTTCTCGCTGTGCATCACATCAAGATGATGCCACAGATCCAAATCTTTCCAATACTCCAAGTCCCACAAAGTGGACCTGCGGGTAAAAAATAATCTCTCTTCTGCCTTGCCACGCTTCCTTTTCCCGCTACCATTAGCAGGATGGTTTCCTGGTGTAATATGCCTGACCTTCTCTATTTCCACTTGCAACTCATCGGCGGTGAGCCTGTTTGGCGCATCACGGTTTTCTTGCTTTCCATTGAACACATGTCTTCGGTATTTTCTAGGATGCGGCTTGTCCTTGGCAAGGAAACGGCGGTGTCCAATTTAAAAGATCTTGCTAAGTATTGTGTATGACAACGGATTCCCGTCACAACGAACACATGCATTGTAACCATGTGTCGTCCTCCCTGACATAGTGCCCAAAGCCGGATAATCATGGATGCACCAAATTATAACAGCACACTGAAAGAAATCAGCTGGTGGGCTGCTATATAGGTCTCGAGTGAGAACACCCCTCCATAGCTGTTGAAGTTCCTCCACAAGAGGCTCCATGAACAAATCCAAATCCTTTCCAGGACTTTTTGGACCTGGGATGAGCAAGGCCATCATGTAGTTTGATTCTTTGGTGCAGACATTTGGAGGCATGTTGTAAGGGATAACAAGCACTGGCCACATGCTATATGTGGCGCTCTGGTGGCCAAATGGGTTAAATACATCTGAAGCTAAGCCAAGTCTAATGTTTCTCGGGTCAGCAACAAACTTTTCGTGTTTCTGATTGAAGCTTTTCCACTCACTACCATGTGATGGATGGCTCATTACATTCTGATCTCTGTACTCCTGGTTCCTAGAATGCCACACTACATCCTCTCTTGTTTCAGCATCATCAAACAACCTCTGCAATCTTGGTGTAATTGGAAAATGTCTCAGAACATTATGAGGAATCCTCTTCACAGCATCGCCATCTTTCCATCTTGATGATTTGCATTTCGGGCATTCACTTAAGTTGGCATAATCCTTCCGGAACAGAACACAATTATTCTTACAAACATGGATCATATCATATCCAATTCCAACTGCACGAAGGAAATTCTTCATTTTACTGTAGGTGTGTGGCAGCTCAGACGCATCTGGGAAAGCTTTGCGGAAAGCAGCCAACATCGCATCGAATGATTTGTTGGTCATCCGCTCAGATGTCTTCACCTGAAGAAAGGTGACCATAGTTGAGAATACTGACAGCTTATTTCCTGGGGTGACAGCCACGTTGCATTGTTCCAACATGCGGGCCCACCGTTTTTCTTCTGCAGGTGAAAGTTCATAGAATGCACGAGCATTTCGTAGCATTGTTTCAATGTGGGTCAACCTCACTGGCTCCGCCACCACCACCTCCTCCTCCTCTTCCACCTGAACATCAGGCAGATCAAGATGGTGATCTGCTACTTCCACGTAGTCAATAACATTGACGTTCACAGCTTCACCATGATGAACCCACCTAGTATATGTGACCGACAACCCATACAAGTGTAGATGATTTTGCATAGTTGACTGGGGTCTTGTAACTAAATTCATAAAACTGCTACATGGGCAGAGCACATCTGATTTTAGACCACCGTACTCAGCTCTAATAAAGTTCATGAAGTTTTCAACCCCCTCGACATATGCAGCGGAGAATCTTTGAGCAAAAGTTATCCAAGTCTTGTCCATCTGTTAGACATACAAATTAGTTCTTCTACTAGATATTACAGGAAAAACATATATGCTTTTTTATGAAGTCCAGAAGAAAGTACCTAGTTCGATATCTAAAGCTCTGGCAAGATATTTGGACGAGCATATCTAAGTAACGAAATATATGTAAAGCTAATTCAGCAAACAGATTTGAGTGCTAAATTATGGCAGGCTATTTCAGCAGTCAATGAGGCCGAACACACAGCCATCGAACTATCGAAGGCCATCGCAGCAACAAAGATCGAGTATAAAACGGTGTAGAGCTATTTCACCTAACAGATTGGATACTAGACCATGGCAATCTACGTCAGAATAAATATATGGCAGGATATTTTAGCAACTAATCGGCCTTGGCATGCCATCTCAGCTAAGCAGATTGAGTGCAGAACAGGGCAAGGAAGCTTCTTAAGTAGAGCATATTGACTGTAAACTACTTCGGCAAACAGTGAGATTAACAGCGTCTATCTGCTAACATTCAGCGCTACACCGACATGCACGGGGCCTCAGTCTAGAATGCGCGCACCGTGGGAGAATCTGACCGCCCTGCATCTCCACACGAACGTCGCTAGCGGTGGCTGCACTGGCCGCCATGTGCCTCCACAAGAACATCGCCAGCGGTGGCAGCACGGCTAGAGGATGACAGTCTATGAGAGCATACTGTGGGAGTGAGAGGATCGCCGTGCGTCCCCTCGACGAACCGCGGTGCCGATGTATCGACGTGGTGGGGAGGGCGGCTTTGGCGGAGCGAATGGAGTGGAGGGGGACGGGGGAGGGGGGTTTGGGGAATATTATTGGCTAGTTGGCCGAAGGGCGGTTGAATCTAGGATTTGGGGGGAATTTTTGGGTGGGGGGAGGATTTTCGCGCGGTGGGCGGGGGGAGTTTGGCGCATGGTCAGTTTCTCCAAGTACAGTCCCACGTGTCAGTGAAGGGGCAAGCTGAAGCGCGTTCCGTTTGCGTGAGCCGTGTGCAGGACCGAACGTGTGTGGGGTTTAATGCGACCGCGACAGGGGTGCTGTGAGTGTACCGCCTTTTTTCCTTTTAAACTAGGTGCTTCGCCCCCTCAAAAAAAACTTGTTGCTTCGCGCGATCCATCGATACTACTACTAGTAATCCGGTAATCCCGACTAAAACGGCACGGTCGGGTCTTTTCTCGCACGATATGCTGGGAGGTTGGCTTAGTTGGGTTTTTTAGGACGAGTAATGCTACACCTACATAGTCCCAGTTACGTAATTAACATAATGTGAAACGTGTGAGCTGTTGATTGTAGATTGGGGGGAGGGAGGGGCCCACCACCATTAAAATCAAGGAGGAGAGAGAGAGGTAATTTACGTTAACCCTTTCGTAGGTTCCCGTAGATGTAGAAAAATGTAAAATGCGTGAATGTGCATTTGCAGATAAGGCCTTCCCTCATTCATCCTTTTCTCCCACAAGATCTTAATCTTCCATGCAACGTACGTGCATCTTGCTAGTACTCCTACAATATACTATATTATTGTGAAAGTTTATATACACCGGCCAAGATTAATGCAAACACGGCAGATTTTCATTACATTTCGAACTTTTATAGGACAGAAAAATAAAAGAAACCTGACCCTAAACCTATTCTACGGCGGCGACCGACATCCTCCATCTGCGATCTCCATGTACGGGGGCGGGGTTCAAGACCCGTGAAGTGAAGGTGCAGTCTCCGGCGAGGAAAAGTAGAACACGGGAGATGGACTGGCCAGTTGGCACACCATGCCCTGCCGCCTCCCATGCCCTACTCATCCTCGGGGGAGTCCCCGACCTCAGCGGTGCCGGACGTTGGACGGCAGAAAGTAGGACGCGTGGCTGACGGTGCTCCCGTCGTCAGCCGCTAGCGTGGCCACCGCTTATGCGGCGACTTGAGCGAGGGCGACGACCTCGAGCTCCATCCCCGAAGACAAGCTCTCCCGCAGAGCGTTCGCGCTTGCGGTCATGGCGGATGTGGTGGCAGGTAGGAGGACGATGCACTATGGTGTGTAGGTTAGCTGGGCGTTGCCGCTTTAAGTAGCGCAATCCAGTGAGGCCAAGCGTCCTGGCGCGTCATTAAGTCGCCGGAGTTGGTTCCTCAGGCATCGAGCCTCTTAACGACGGCATACAGACGGACAGCATGAATGCGGGTAGCTGGCGCCGGCTAGGAACGCACCGCACGATGGCGTGAGGGACGAGGGTTTTTGGTGTGCCAGGGTAGTCGGCTGCGGTCGTGGCAACGTTGGAGATGCCCTTTGCTCACATGCGATCGACGCATGTCATTGAAAAAGCAAGACGACCCGGCATGGTCTCAGGTCCCGAGGATGCAGTTGGCCGCGCTACACCACTCCGCGGACGCGTCCCGGCGCCCCATGCATCCTCGACGAGCCGGGTGTTGGGGTGTGTTTGTATTGTGGCCAAAGTGCACCTTACCAAAATTTTGGTCATGACCCAAAGATTGGTCTTTGTTTGGATGGTTGCCATTTTTTTGGCATGCCAATGAATTCTAGCCAACTCTAGTTCATTTTTCTTGCCGATGTCGGCCAAATCATGGGCAACCAAAACCTCAACCAAAATTTTGGCTACCCAATGCTTTGATGGGGCAACCTTGGGCACAAACCAAACATACTGTTGGTCGTGCCACAACACTAACGCCACCCTCGGCACACTGAAACCGACCGTGTCTAGTGACAATGAGCGTGTTGCCCACCGCGGTGGTCGTGTCCAGATGCGGTGCTGGAGCTATGCCACGTTGTTGGCCCCCACGACCCACATGAACGGTTGCTGGTGGCGAGGAGGTCGTGGGCTAGCTCCTCCATTGGACTAGTTTGCGCTACGTCGTCCCGACAGGTGTGCCCCACATGTCGGTTTCCCTGTTTTCCCGGCCATATTCGAGCGTCAGTGCTCCGCGTTGCGCATTAGGCCTTTCACTATGTAGGCCAAGCGAGGCAACTTATTGTTTATTTGAGACGTTCAAGTATAATCATGTGGCGTTTGCTTATTTCTCATTCCTCTCCAACCCTCTTCTCCATCGATCATGTCGCCCTCCGGTCGATTCCATCCTCCCGCATGTCTCATTTGAACATTCCGCCGAGTATCATTCGCATGTGGGCCTATACCATGCTTGTACTTCCAATGTTTATTTGTAATTTGTCCGACATCCATACAAACAAACAGTTTATTTAAAGTTTCACTTTGCCTCCACTACGTGTCGCTTCGCGTCTTAGTTTTGACATCTCATTCGGTTCATGCCCCGACATATGTTGATGAGATCGATTGATGTTCAGAGATCAATTGCGTGTTGTGCAAGGATATAATGGTTTGGTATGTTTCTATGATAGAAATGACCCGCCGGGGGGTGGGGTCTGTGGGGATCAGAGGGAGTATATTGTACGTTCATAAGCGAAACGAACGTATTGTACTCACCCTAGTCCTCTTTCAATCGATCTCTGGACCCCGAGATGAAATCGAGAGAGAACGAGTGGGGGCATGTGTGATACCTAAGGCGGATTCAAAAATTTTAACCGGTTATCATCGCATCCGCAAATCATATCTAAAGGGTATTCAATGTTTGTTTCGTTTTTGAACGTACAATATACTCCCTCCTATCCTTTCTAGTTTACATATAAGTTTTATGTGTAGTCAAAGTATCTCTACTTTGATAAAAAAGTATCAACATTCAACAACGCCCAATCAATATTGTTAGATTCGTACGTACTCCTAGATTTGTACTCGAGATGGTTTCCAATTTGTTTTCAACCACATGAATGTGCTTGTTCTCGCGCATGCTCTTCCTACTAGGATTTCGCCACGCATATAATAGATGATGGCTACAGATGACATGGCAGTTCCTTATAGCCATCGACAGGCTATATTATTAACCATGCTCTAATGCGTTTTTGAAAACCGCATTTGACTATTGACAAGATTAATAGTACATGAGATGTATAATGTGAAAATTATATCATTTGAAGCTCCTTTAACATACGTATCCCTGCCTTACCCACCCTTTCGGTCACTTACTGGCGGACCCCATGCTTGCTAGGCCCCACATGTCAGTTACTCAATGGGTTCGGCCACGTAAAGGGATCCTCATCCGTAGTATACTCCCTCTGTTTTTATTTACTCCGCATAAAATGACGCGGGCAGGGGAGGAAGACGAACGTCGGTTTTCTCTCAACTGTGGTCCCACAAGCGAGCGAAAACGCAAGACGAAGCGCGTTCCATTCCGTGAGCGACATGGAGGGTCCAGCATGCCGGGCTGCAACGCGAACGCGACAAGAGCGATGTACAGTGAAAATCCATTGACCAGTCGTCACTGGAACCACTATTCACACCAGAACCTTCGCTGCTCGGCCTACGCGAGCCACTGCCCTAAAACCACACCTAATCTCCAGCCCCTTCCCCCACCTTTCGATCCCCTAGCCCTCATCAAGCGTCCCCTAGTTCACGGGAAGCCATGGTGCGCCGCAAGATCACATACTACAAGATGCTGACACCGGAGCGCCACGCAGAAATCGCGGCGACGGTCGGCGCCAGAGACCTCCGTTCCCATGCTCACTTTGCGGCAGGCCAATCCCCGAGTTCTCTGGAGCCAAGCTATGAGGAGGAGGAAGCCGATCCAATGTTCATGGCAGAGGTCGCGGCGCAGAAGGCCCCGATGGGTATGAGACGATGGACGTCGACTTCGTGCCGGCGTCCGAGTCCCCCATGGTGTAGGCGGACCAGCGGTTCAACCTGGCGATACTAAAGGAGGACCGGGAGGCAGAGGCTCAACTCGACGCGGAGCGCGCGCATGCCGCTGCCATCGAGGCTCTCCTGCAGGCGGAACCGGATGTCGTGAATGTCAACCGGGCGGCGGAGGCTCAACTGGAGGTGGAGCGCGCGGATGCCGCTGCCATCGAGGCCCTCCTGCAGGAGAAACCGGACATCCTGGCCTTGAACCGGGCAGCAAAGGCTCAACTCGACACGGAGCGCGCGAATGCCGCTCTCATCGAGGCCCTTCTGCAGGCGGAACCGGACGTCCTGGACTTGAACCGGGCGGCGGAGGCTCGACTCGACGTGGAGCGCGCGGATGCCGCTGCCATCGAGGCCCTCCTGCAGGCGAAACCGGACGTCCTGGACTTGAACCGGGCGGTGCTCTCATCCGTGCAGAGCGCCCGGACGCTCCGCGTGAACGAGTAGCTAGAGGCTGAGGACAACCACGGTGCGGAGACACACGTCGGCAGCTACGGCGGGTTTGCGTCGGCAGCCAAAGACGACGAGGCCGTCTCGTTCCGCGAGCAGTGATAGTTTTTCTTTATGTTGTTGTTTTTATGGATCTTTTGCTGCGTAAAAACATATATTCTTATGCATGTCGCCTGACTTGGGTCAGTCTACCATTTCAGGAGGCTGGATGAATATCCTACGTCTCCTAACCCTTCTTCCTCACCTCTTCTTCTTCTTCCCCAACAGACCACAGCACGGGCCGTACGGATACTCCCCAACATGCGGTTGGATAAACATACTCTATGAATGAAAATTATGTGTCAGTGCTAGGATGGCTGAGTTTGGTTTGTTCACATGCGACAGCACGTGTCAGTGACGGTGCGTTCCCTTCGTTGGGTTTGCGGCGTGTAGGAGCGACTGTGCATGTGAGGGTGCGGTGCAACCGCGGCGTGCAGGAGCGACCGTGTGAGGGTGCGGTGCGACCGCGACAGCCGTGCGCAAGTGTACCTCCTTTTCATTTTGAAAACTTTAGGCAAGCTTGGCAAAAATGTGTGCCGAAGTATGGCAATGCAAGGCCTAGACGCAAACAGGATAAGTACGTAGTACTACGTACTAGGAGTACTAGTGTTAAAAAAGAAAGGCAGAGTTTTCCTTCGCGGGATTAATCGATACAAATCCTCATTTCACGTGTCAATTAATGCCTATTTTTTTCTCCAAAGCCCAGAGAGCTAACCATCTCACTCCTCATCGCTTGATTAATGCAGTGCCATGCAAACCAACCTTCTGACTTCCGCATGCATGCCGGGGATATTAATGTCCTTGGTTGCTAGTACGAGGCAAACCCCATCAATTTTGCCTCAATTAGTGTTAGTGGCCTTTTGCAAATTGTAATTTTGATATACTGGCCTTGTGTACAAAAAAATGGAGGTAGTAACTATATTTGACTTCCTTCCCCATTGCGGTGACGTCGACGATATCTCGAACATTGTGGTTTGGCGAAGTGCGTTCGACGGAGATCACCATTGAGGGAGACCAGGGTAAGTCGTTCTCAAGTGCTGCCTGCAAGCCGAGACAACCGCCTTATTTGCATCCAGGAAGTCCGTTGAACCAAAGGACGCGTAAATGTACTAGTACTACTTGTACACAATAGCGTCATCCATCCAGCTTAGTGCGGTGAGATGGTTTCTCGACGAAAACGATGGAGAAGCGGAGTCAGCGAAGAGTGAAATGATGGTTGCTTCGTCCGTGCTTTGTGATTTGATGCCTCACTGCTTTGTGATTTGTGATAGAAGGGACATGGGAGTAGACTTTGTCCTCTATTTTGTACGTGCATCCAAGCACGGGAGAAAGAGGAGAGACGTTGCATTTTTCTATTCCTTCAATCAATCAATTAGGGAGCTTCGGTTCCATCCTTTTGGCTTTGGCAACACCGTCCACAATGGTTCCCACGATGCCAAACGCTATTTTCACATTTGGCTACACATTGTGGATGCCCTTAACCGTACCACTTGGTTTTGCTCCTGTGTGCTATCTATACAAATCTCAATTATATTGATCTAAAAAATTATAGAATCAAGATTAGTAAAAAGGAGGTGATTTTGCCGCGCGGATGGCGGGGGAGGTTTCTTATTTTTAGAGGATGTTGTCCTGGCGTTTTGCTAACATGCGGTCCCACGTGTCAGTGCTTTACCAAGCCGATCCGCTTCCCACATGAGGTAGAACAACGGCAGAGGCAACACGTAGTTAACTTGAAGAAGATGAGGGAGAAGCGGATTCAACCACTAGTGGAATGATGGTTGCTTCGTCCCTCCAACTTCTTTTTTTAGTATTATTACTTCGTCCCTCCAACTTAACTGCGGGAAAGGTGCAGCTTTGTGATTTGATGCCTCATTGCTCATTACTACGTTGACGCCATGACTGGGTGCTTCACCCCGGCTGCTCTGCACTGTATTCCGGTATGGCACGTGGACCCGGTAGCTTGATGTCCCACATGTCGGCGAAAGGGACTAGAATATTTATGAAAGCGAGCGCTCCACTCTTACGACGGAGGAGTACACGACACGACGGCCCAGTGAACTGTCACTTGTACTGTATATAGTACTATAGTTTTGCTGTTTCGCACGATCCATCGATACAAACCCGATTAAACAGGAAAGGACGGGATTTTTCCCGCGCGGTATATGATACTGGCCATACATTTCAAAGGCAATTTTAATGTATGCAAACTGAATAATTAAGTAACAATATGATATCTAGTAAAACTAAAAACACATATGATTTATTGTGTTAGAGTGGAGTAGTGGTGTTGTATTGCATAGTTGTTAGATGTAACATGCGAGAACGTGTACAGATGTAGTTTTGGAAGGCCTACAGAGAGAAAAGTGTAATACGTTCACCGAACTTCAGAATAAGCTGATTACGGTCACTATATACGTTTTGCGGTGATTATACGGTCACTTGCTCATGGTTCAGCATCGGATTGCACTCTGTTGACCGGCCAAATAGTCTGCATGGCACCATGTTGACTAGTTAAATTGACCACGTTCCTTGTGGGTCCCAGCTGTCAGTTTGCATAGGGAAAAGGTCAGATAAACACAAATTTACGCACGCGCGACAAGACTCCACCCCGTGCGCGGGAATCACCTGGTTGTGTATGTGTTTGTCAGGGCCTGATGTGTGTGCATGCACGTGTACGTTGAGCACTTGAGCGTGAGAGTGTGTGTTGGTCATGCGGTGTACTGGTGTGTGCATGCATGCGTGCGTGTGTGCGTGTGAGTGTTGCGTGCGTGCGTGGCTGCGTGTGTACGTGTGAGTGTTGCGTGCGTGCGTGGGTGCATGTGTTTGTGTGAGTGTTGCGTGCATGCAGTTTGTGTGCATGCGTGCGTGTGTGTATAATCACCACACCAGCTCCTGTGTGTTAAAACAGACGGCTCAGCATACCAATACAAGGCCACCTTGTCCGCTGTGCCCGCGGTCATGACTTCGAACCACCGTCCAATATTTTTTTGTCGTTTGTTTTCATTCTTACTAGAAAGATGCCCGTGCGTTGCACGTAACATCAAGATGCATTTATATGACTAGTTTATCTTGTGAGAGAAAAGGATGAACGAGGGAAGGCCTTATTTGCAAATGTGGAGAGGTGTGTGGGTACCTTTTTGCAAAATTGTCATAGTTTCTTTACTATCCGTCAGATATAAATTAGACGGCCTATATTGCAGGATGGCAGGCACACCATCATCACCAACTCTGTTTTTTATAAGAGTGTATTTTATCCCTACTCTTATAAAAAAGCATAGTCGGTGATGATCGTGTGCCTGCCATCCTGCAATATAGGCCGTCCGATCTATATCTGACGGATAGGAAGGGAACTATGGCAATTTTGCAAAAAGATGCCCACACCCCTCTCCACACTTGCAAATAAGGCCTTCCCTTGTTCATCCTTTTCTCCTACAAGATAAACTACTCATACAAATGCACCTTGATGTTCCGTGCAACGCATGGGCATCTTGCTAGTATTTTATAAGAGTGTAGATGTAGAGTAGATACAAGCCGACAGGTGGACCCGATGGTAGTGAGATAATGTGATGCAGCACTAGAGGTGCCACGTGGAGCGTTTAACTGGTCAACTAGTCGTGTCTTGAGCAAATACAGAGTTGTACGGTGAGCCCGTGACTGTATAATAACCACAAAACGTAAATGGTGACCGTAATGAGTGGATTCTGAAGTCCAATGTACGTATCGTACTTTCGCTTCAAATACAATGATCGTGACTATATATATCGCGAGAGAGAGATGAAACATTCGTGAATGTGCTGGGGGCTTACTTTTAGAGGACCTGGAGATAGTTTGTGTGCGTACGTGAAAGGGGCATAGAGGGGGGTATGCGATGGAGAGAGAGAGATGCTCTTCGTTTCTCTTTATTATGACTAACTTTATATATAGTATAAAAATATACAAATTCACAGTGCGGAATTAATATCATTGTGGGCACCATGCAATGCAAGTGTTCATACTCCTCCATATAACTTTGTAATGTTGTATATATGTAGAAATTCTAAAATATTTTTTGGCCACACTTTATTCAAAAGGAATGTTGTATGCGAAATAAACGTGAAGAGAGGGCTGTTTAGATCAATGGGGTACGTGATGTAACATGTGTGAATGTGTAGTTGATGCATTTGGCAGGGCCTGGAGAGGTATGTGTGTGTATTACGTATTCGAGAGAGGCATGGATAGAGG